>NC_089844.1:201330205-201677006 GCF_035609145.1 Eleutherodactylus coqui
ACCTCCTGCCTCCATATACACCATATGACTACCCCATTGACCTCCCGCCACCATACGCACCATATGACTGCCCCACTGACCTCCTGCCAGTATACAGACCATATGACTGCCCCACTGACCTCCTGCCACCATACAGACCATATGACTGCCCCATTGACCTCCAGCCACCATACACACCATATGACTGCCCCACTGACCTCCTGCAACCATATAGACCATATGACTGCCCCACTGACCTCCCGCCACCATACACACCATATGACGGCCACAATGACCTCCCTCCACCATACACACCATATCACTGCCCCACTGACCTCCTGCCTCCATGCACACCATATGACTGCCCCACTGATGACCTGCCACCATACAGACCATATGACTGCCCCACTGACCTCCTGCCACCATACAGACCATATGAGTGCCCCACTGACCTCCTGCTACCATACAGACCATATGACTGCCCGACTGACCTCCTGCCACCATACAAACCATATGACTGCCGCACTGACCTCCTGCCACCATACAGACCATATGACTGCCCCACTGACCTCCTGCCACCATACAGACCATATGACTGCCCCACTGACCTCCTGCCACCATACAGACCATGTGACTGCCCCACTGACCTCCCGCCACCATACACACCATATGACGGCCACACTGACCTCCTGCCACCATACAGACCATGTGACTGCCCCACTGACCTCCTACCACCATACACACCATATGACTGCCCCACTGACCTCCTAGCACCATACACACCATATGACTGCCCCACTGACCTCCTGCCACCATACACACCATATGACTGCCCCACTGACCTCCTGCCACCATACACACCATATGACTGCCCCACTGACCTCCTGCCACCATACAGACCATATGACTGCCCCACTGACCTCGTGCCACCATACAGACCATATGACTGCCCCACTGACCTCCTGCCACCATAGAGACCATATGACTGCCCCACTGACCTCCTGCCACCATACAGACCATATGACTGCCCCACTGACCTCCTGCCACCATACAGACCATATGACTGCCCCACTGACCTCCTGCCACCATACAGACCATGTGACTGCCCCACTGACCACCCGCCACCATACACACCATATGACGGCCACACTGACCTCCTGCCACCATACAGACCATGTGACTGCCCCACTGACCTCCTACCACCATACACACCATATGACTGCCCCACTGACCTCCTGCCACCATACACACCATATGACTGCCCCACTGACCTCCTGCCACCATACACACCATATGACTGCCCCACTGACCTCCTGCCACCATACAGACCATATGACTGCCCACTGACCTCCTGCCACCATACAGACCACAGCACTGCCCCACTGACCTCGTGCCACCATACAGACCATATGACTGCCCCACTGACCTCCCGCCACCTTACGCACTATTTGACTGCCCCACTCACCTCCTGCCACCATACAGACCATATGACGGCCACACTGACCTCCTGCCTCCATACACACCATATGACTGCCGCACTGACGACCTGCCACCATAGAGACCATATGACTTCCCCACTGACCTCCTGCTGCAATACTGACTATATGACTGCCCCACTGACCTCCTGCCACTATACAGACCATATGACTGCCCCACTGACCTCCTGCCTCCTTATACACCATATGACTGCCCCATTGACCTCCCGCCACCATACGCACCATATGACTGCCCCACTGACCTCCTGCCTCCTTATACACCATATGACTGCCCCATTGACCTTCCGCCACCATACGCACTATATGACTGCGCTACTGACCTCCTGCCACCATACAGACCATATGACTGCCCACTGACCTCCTGCCACCATACAGACCATAGCACTGCCCCACTGACCTCGTGCCACCATACAGACCATATGACTGCCCCACTGACCTCCTGCCACCATACGCACCATTTGACTGCCCCACTCACCTCCTGCCACCATACAGACCATATGACGGCCCCACTGACCTCCTACCACCATACACACCATATGACTGCCCCACTGACCTCCTGCCACCATACAGACCATATGACTGCCCCACTGACCTCCTGCCACCATACAGACCATATGACTGCCCCACTGACCTCCTGCCTCCTCATACACCATATGACTGCCCCATTGACCTCCCGCCACCATACGCACCATATGACTGCCCCACTGACCTCCTGCCTCCTTATACACCATATGACTGCCCCATTGACCTTCCGCCACCATACGCATCATATGACTGCGCTACTGACCTCATGCCACCATACAGACCATATGACTGCCCACTGACCTCCTGCCACCATACAGACCATATGACGGCCACACTGACCTCCTGCCTCCATACACACCATATGACTGCCGCACTGACGACCTGCCACCACACAGACCATAAGACTGCCCCACTGACCTCCTGCCACCATACAGACCATATGACTGCCCCACTGACCTCCTGCCACCATACAGACCCTATGACTGCCCCACACACCTCCAACCACCATACACACCATATGATTGCCCCATTGCCCTCCTGCTGCAATACTGACCATATCACTGCCCCACTGACGACCTGCCACCATACAGAACATATGACTGCCCCACTGACCTCCTGCCTCCATACAGACCAAATGACTGCCCCACCGACCTCCTGCCACCATACAGACCATATGACTGCCCCACTGACCTCCTGCCTCCATACAGACCATATGACTGCCCCAGTGACCTCCTGCCACCATGCAGACCATATGACTGCCCCACTGACCTCCCGCCACCATACACACCATATGACTGCCCCACTGACCTCCTGCCACCATAGAGACCATATGACTGCCCCACTGACCTCCTGCCACCATAGAGACCATATGACTGCCCCACTGACCTCCTGCCACCATAGAGACCATATGACTGCCCCACTGACCTCCTGCCACCATAGAGACCATATGACTGCCCCACTGACCTCCTGCCACCATAGAGACCATATGACTGCCCCACTGACCTCCTGCTGCAATACTGACTATATGACTGCCCCACTGACCTCCTTCCACCATACAGACCATATGACTGCCCCACTGACCTCCTGCCACCATACACACAATATGACTGCCCCACTGACCTCCCGCCACCATACACACCATATGACTGCCCCACTGACTTCCGCCACCATACACACCATATGACTGCCCCACTGACCTCCTTCCACCATACAGACCATATGACTGCCCCACTGACCTCCTGCCACCATACACACAATATGACTGCCCCACTGACCTCCCGCCACCATACACACCATATGACTGCCCCACTGACTTCCGCCACCATACACACCATATGACTGCCCCACTGACTTCCGCCACCATACACACCATATGACTGCCCCACTGACCTCCCGCCACCATACACACCATATGACTGCCCCACTGACTTCCGCCACCATACACACCATATGACTGCCCCACTGACCTCCTGCTGCAATACTGACTATATGACTGCCCCACTGACCTCCTTCCACCATACAGACCATATGACTGCCCCACTGACCTCCTGCCACCATACACACAATATGACTGCCCCACTGACCTCCCGCCACCATACACACCATATGACTGCCCCACTGACCTCCCGCCACCATACACACCATATGACTGCCCCACTGACCTCCCGCCACCATACACACCATATGACGGCCTCACTGACCTCCTGCCACCATACTGCAGTCCCATCCATCGCTGCAGTCTCAGTACCTGCCGCTTGGAACCCAGCGGAAGCGGTGGGCGGTCATGTGCCATTCATTGTGCATGTGACCACTCAGCGATTTGTAGGAAGGTGATCGGGTGCCCGCTGACAGCGCTGGTATACACTGGGATCGCAGGTGAAGCCGCTGCTCCATCCCCTGCCTACTGGCCGGCGCTTGGAATTGCAGGAGCAGCTCCTATTGATTTCAATAAAGGCTGTTGCTGCAGTTACAAGCGCCGGCCACTACACAAATGTCGGAGCAACGGCTCCTGCTGCGACCCCAGTGTATATTAGTGCTGTTAGTGGGCGGACAAACAACTATTGAAACCTATTCTGAGGATAGGTCAATAACCCTTTCCAATCCATTTTTGGATTAAGGGTTTCCTAGGGGGCTTGTGATTTCTGCCGTTTTATATAACGGCGCCATCTACTGACTATATTCAATAACTACATGATGGGATGTGTGGGAGCAGCCTGACGAGTGGCCGGCAGAATAATATAAGTATACACTGTCTAACAAGCATACATCTTCCGATATTGGAGCTGTACTGACTTCAGTGGTTAACATATTTGTTATCCCTGATCCTGTAAGAGTCTGATTTATTAAAATAACCCACAATTTCTCCCACACAGTGACCGTCTTCAGACACCGTGCCGGAGTTCCACTTTTTTAGTCACCCAGTCTGCAAGAAAAATGTTATACAAAGTGATCACAAAGCTGTATGTGGCCCAAAACAGAACCAACGGAAACTTCAGGCTGCCGCACAAAAACCGCACCGTCACACAGCTGCATCGATGGAGAAATACCGTGATGGGGCTCAAAAGATGGGGGCAGTCATGTTCGTATTTCTTAAAAACATGGAAATGTGGTATCGCCGTATTCATACTGATCCACAAAATCAAGTTAACGTCATTTTTTTCTGTACTATTGACGTCATGAAAACAAGACCCCTTAACAACAGTGGGATTGGGTTTTTTCAGTTCATTTTATGGCACCCTTGTAAAATACATCTCGCCCTCACATGGCAGTGCCATCTGATACACCAGAGAGTTGCGTCTCAGTCGTAACATCTATACTCCTTTTTTATTTGGGAGACGCCATGTTCACATCAAAGCTGTTGACCCTCGTTCTAGTGGTCCAACCACAACCAATTTTGCTGGGCATGAAGAAATGTGGCTTTGGTGCCAGTTGTAATATATGATCAGACAGAGCAATCCAATCCTGAGGCTCCGACTACTAGAGGGGAGGCTCAACCCCCATCTGTGAAGGTCGGGAAAACAAACAAGCATGCTTTAATTAAGCTGCGGGCACCATGAATAGCCTATGGGCGGCTTGAGCTCCGAATCATCCGTGCGAGTGCCCCACGTGGATCCTGGGACATGAGCCCTAAAAGAGAATTCAAGTTTCCCTCACACTATGCGAATAGCTGCAGGATATTCCATAGACGGACCCGTACTGTCTATGCTGCCCCCATTGCATAATCCAGCCCCTCTCGATCGGTGATGTGGATGACATCTCCTACATCATCCACAGCACTGTCCGAATCTGATGCATGCGCCGTGGCCACAAACCAGCGCATGCGCAGAAAAATCACTTGAGTGCATCCACAATAGGGCCCGGCGATCCCACACTGCAGCCCCGCAGTCCTTCCGGTCTTTGTTGTGGACCGGCTACCACCTGATCACTGTAGCCAATTAGGGGCCCCAGTAGTCCGGTGTCCTTCTCCTGGCATAGATGCTGGTAGTGGATATGCCAGGAGAACAACAGCTGGCCCTTGCAGCGGTCAGGTGGTAGTCGTTCCACAACACAGATCGGGAGGACTGGGGGGCTGCAGCGCTGGATCGCCGGGTCTGTCAGCGGATAAGTCCCTCTATGATGTCATTTTAGCGCAGACATAAAGCCCCATTCACAGGAGCGCATTTTCGGTCCATATTTTTTACTGACTGAATACGGACGGCGCACAAACCCCCCTAATTTGTTGTATTCAGATGTGCGGTTTTTGGGGGTATTTTTTAAATGTGGACTTATGTTGCGCAAAAAAATTAAATAAAATGGAAATACGTCCTACTATATTCCATATTCACGGGCCAAAATCGCCCAATAAAGTCTATAAAGAACATTTTTTGCACGCTCCGTTTTCTGTGGATTGTGACAAAATGGACATCACATGGGCCTTCTTGCTTTTTTTTTTTCGCCCACACATGAAAAACAGCTGACACATGGATGCAGCATGGACATAAGAATAAAACACCCGCACGGACAACCCCTATACGGCCGGCTCCACACGGGCGCACACATATTTGCAAGCGACTTCTATGGGGACCTGTGGTGCGCAAATGTGCAGAAACATAGAGCAATGTTTTATCTTTCTTTTGCGTAAGCGAAATGTAAATGAAGTCATTGAGATCAGCGGGTTCTGTTCTCTGCATATTGCAGTGTGAAGCCAGCCTAACTGAATGGCTGCCCGTCTGGCCACATGGCATCGCCCGCCCTATATATATAGCGGGGTTATCTCTGCACTGACACACTGGATACATACATCCTCCTACTCACCAATAACCTCCGCACGCCGCGGTCAGGGGAAAAACTTTATCAGCACAACCTATTTAAAAAAAAAATAGAATTTGAAGCAGCAAAATCTACAATGAAAAACAGCAGCCGAGGCGAAACCGCGAGAGGCGAGCGGCGCGGTCTAGACACAGATAGACCCCACAGCGGTGCGCCTAGTGCCGGGTTATATGGCTGCACCCACCAGTAACATCACAGTGCACAACACCAAGGCTTGTATACACCGGTCAGTAAAAGGTCTCCGCAAATCCTTGAGTCATCCTCTTATGGAAAGATGATTCTTAGTGATATCTGGGCGGTGACCACTATGGGAGTTGTAGTGGTGGCCATATTGATTGTGACCCAACTTTCCCAGAAACAGAATGACTCAAGTCCATAGACTTTCACTGCCTCCATTCACCACGTGTTACGCACAGGAAAAAGGCGTGCAAAATACGGCAGTGACAATACCCCTTGTGAATGAGACCTTCTGTACACACATCGCTTCTGCAGGAATTCTAGTTATTGTTCTAAACTACAGTTCCCAGCAGGCATTGCCAGACTGACAGTCTAACTAATCGCACACCGATCTGAATTTTAAAGATACAGAAACTTTTATAATCAAAAGCATAATTCAACCAGACAACATCAAAGAATTGCCTAGAAGTAAAACTCAATAGTATGTGAGCGCAGAGCCCGTCCATATCAGTCCGCTGGTCGGCTTCAGTATAGAACACTGGCAGATGAGAGACGAATGGAAAGGCAGCAAAAAAGGAATTCTAGTCCTGCTTAGGGAGATTAAAGGGGCTCTCCATTTGTATACATAAAGTTAATTGAAGCAAGAACGGGACGTTCTACTGTTAGAGGAAAGACAGTTCCATCACCAACACAGAAGGATGTTCTTTACTGTAAGAGCAGTGAGACAGTGGGACACAAAATCCACAAACAAGGCCATCAACTAACTTTATTGAATGCCCCTGGAGAAGCACAGATACAAGTAAAGCTTACATCACAGTGTAAGGAATAGTTCTGCAACTTTCTAATATAGATTGCATTTCAATTTTAAATATTCAAAATCTTTGCCTGCTGTCAGTGAATAGAAACATTGTTTACATCTCAAGGCTTATAAACCTGCCCTTGATCGTGTGCTGCTCCTGGCATGTTACAATGTATCAGAGCTCTCCCTTCTAGTGGGCGGTGCAGCTGTGTGAGCAGGATACGTTTTCAAACTCTGTGTTTGCATTCACTGAAAGCAAGCAGAGATTTTGAAAATTGTCAGCAAGTGATACACATATATATTAGCAGTTGTAGACCTTTTCATTATACAGTAGCAAGAGTAATTCTGTAGAGACCTCTGGCAGGATTCACTCAGCATTAAGTACCCGATGGCGGCCGTCAGTTGGCTTTAAACAACCTCATTTTCTCAGCAAGGAGTTGGGATCAGAAAAAAAAATCTGATACAGTCCAAAGCCGATCTCCTCCTCCATCAGGGGCGAGAATAAATTGACTTCTTCGTTAAAATAGCAAGGGAGGGTCCTGCTGCCCAGATACCCGATGAGCGCCTCTATGACCTGTAGGAAGCGGTCGGCTATACTAGACTCTGACCAATCAGATGAGTCATTACTGACATGGAGAACAACACGTCTTAGATGGGTTGAAGACAGTTGGCCAAGTCCTGAGCGCTGATGGCCGATATTCTTTAGTATGTGTAGGCGCTTCTGTTGAATCGTTGCTGCCTAGGCCCTGGAGCCGGAGAATCTCCTCGAGGTAAAAGGTCCTTTGCCAGGGGTTTTCGGACGGGGCGGTAGAGTGGGGGTATGCCGGCAGGATAATGTCTTTGGTTTAAGCCTCCAGCCTAAGGTCATGAGTGGCAACAACCGGCCAAACATTGTACTCAAGGATCGTCCCGATCAATGGCCAGTTAATGGCCGATGTGATGGTCTTGTGCAAGGACTCCACGATTATCCTGGTGGAAAGGTAGCCCCCCAACATATACCTGTCCCATGGACTAAGCCCCCAGACTGTATGCTCCAGAATAACCCTTTTAATTATCCAAAATAGAGGGTCATTGAGATGGTCCACAGTGCCGGTTCAAGTATTAGAGGCAGCAATACGTAAGCCTGGTCCAAACTGGTAACGGGGAGGCCATTACCCAGGGAACCCCCCAACTGCATGGCGAATAAAGGCATTTCGGGGTGCTTTGCCTTCAGAAAGTCCTGTAGCTCGCTAACAAAGTCCATCAGCAGCTGTCTGGCCACTTGTGTCTTGTCTTCGGGCACAACTGCTTTGTGGATGTAGTAATGCAGGAGGGTCTCCCGTACGGTGAGGCACATAGGGGTCTTCTCAGCAGCAGGGGGTTGTGGAGGATCACTGCTCGAAGCGGCGACATCTGGAAGGATGGAAGGAAAAGAATCAGGCTCTCCTTCGCTCCATCTCTTGCTATAAAAGGAACCGGTCAACTCCGAACGGCACTGAACACTAAGTTATAGTGTGTAGGGAGGCGGCGGGAGTCAGGGGGGATGTATTACCTTCACTCACCTACTCCTGCACTGCTCCACTCACCTGCTCCTAGTAAAGTCCGCACGCAGTCAAAAAAATAGGACCATTTTCAGAGCGCTGTGCGAACACAGTCCCATAGGCTTCCAGGGGAGAGCGTGTGCACAGCAGTCTGAAAAGAGCTTGGACACCGCAGGAGGGTCAAAAAGAAAAATACATTTTTTTACTTTCCCAAGGTGTCCACGAGCCGTCCAAAAATCTGACTCTTTTCAAACTGCTGTGCCTCCCCCAGATTCTCAGGGGCGTAGCATTTAGGAATATGTAGCGTTCACGCTCCCTAAGGGACATTCATAGAAGATTAGACGACAGTTTCTCACACAAAAAAGCAGCAATTTTTTGCACGTGGGGATCTGAGCAAAAACGGGCAACTTTTTCACTTTCTAGGTCACCGACTACCAATTATTTTTTAAAGAGCGTGGCTTGTCAGAAAGGGGGCGTGGCTAGCACAGAGACACATTTATGTATAATATACGCTGGGGTAAACTATACCAGAAATGAACACCAGCTCGGATCCTGCATACATTTCTGATTAGGTGCATGGAGGAGCTGAGATGTGCCTAATATATGAAGAGTTGTGCTCCTACTCATGTATTAGGTGCGTCATGCCCCGCTGGAAATATTAAGACCAGCACTTGAAATACGGGGCTTAATAACATTTCCCTGGTGTTGGAGTCTGAAGTAGAAATAAACCAGGAGATTTCTGTTAGCAGCTTTGGGTATGACTGGAGTAGAGATGTGATATAGCATATTATATATGATGTTATATCCACTGGTGAGGACACTTTCGGTTCCTCTGCTGACCTGTGACAGGCGGGTCGGGCTCGGGTGCTGCTAATGCACCGCTCAAGTCCGGGCAGGTTGCTTTTCACAGACGTTTGGGGGAGGCCTTCATCGGAACGGCTTACTTCCAGCTTTCTTCTATGGTTTTCTCTTCCACTTTCTCCTCAGGAGGCGATGCTGCTCGGTGAATCAGCTGCAGACAATAGGAGTAGAATTAGCCATAATCATGTGCAGAATCAGCTTTACAGCAATGACTCATTTAAAGGGACCATGACCCAAATGCATATGTATTTTTCATTTACACAGTGCCAAATTTGAAATCTCCTTTAACGGGGTCTTTCCCATTAATGACATTCTTCCCTTTTTTACACAAAAGGCAATATATGTTTGATCACTGGAGGTCCAACTGCTGGAACTCCCAGCGATCCTGAGACTAGCTCATCCGAATGCCCCATATGAATAGAGCAGCAGTGCGTATGTTGAACCGCTCCCCCGTTCCCTGCTACTATGGGAAGAAGGGAGATGGCTGTCCTTGGCAATCTCCTTCTGTCCCATAGAAGTGAATGAGACAGTAGTCATGCCTGTACATGGCCACTCCATTCATGTGAGGCATTTGGGTGCACCAGGCTCAGAGTCGCTGAGGGTCCCAGCAGTCAGACATGTATCCCCTATTCTGTAGGCAGGGAATAGAGCTCTGAAGTGCTAAAACCCCTTTGAGTATAATTTACCACTTACATATAATTCCTGAGTTATATCATGTCTTATACTCCAGTCACACAGAAAGCGGCAAAAAGGGGGGCAGCTTTTTGCCACAAACGGCTAATCGCACCGCGGGAACTTACTTTTGCCACACTTGGCCAATCGCAAGGCAGACACCTTTTTTCATTTCCCCACATGGCTAATCGCACTGCAGGCACCTTTGTTTCTCATTCGCCACACACGGCCAATTGCACAATGGGCATCTTTTTTTTGTTTGCCACAAACAGTCAATCGCACCATGGGCACCTTACGGCCAATCGCGCCATGGTCACCTCTCTTTTTCGTTTGCCACACACGGCCAATTGCACCATGGGCACCTTTTTTATAGTTCGCTACACACGGCCAATCGCACTGCGGGCACCTTTTTTATAGTTCGCTACACACGGCCAATCGCACTGCGGGCACCCTTTTTATAGTTCGCTACACACGGCCAATCGCACTGCGGGCACCTTTTTTATAGTTCGCTACACACGGCCAATCGCACTGCGGGCACCTTATTTTTGTTCACCACATGCAGCCAATTGCACCGCATTGAGATGCGGCAGATGTCAGTCCGGAGGCAATGGGTCCCAGAGAAAAACACATAGTGTCCCAGTAAAAATAACACCCCCAGTAGTAATAGTACCCCCTAGTGGCCCCAGTAGTAATAATGCCCCCATAGTGATCCCAGTAGTAATAATAACCCCATTGTGGCCCCAGTAGTAATAATGCCCCTATAGTGGCCCCAGTAGTAATAATACCCCCATAGTGGCTCCAGTAGTAATAATGCCCCTATAGTGGCCCCAGTAGTAATACTACCCCCATAGTGGCCCCAGTAGAAATAATGCCCCTATAGTGGCCTCAGTAGTAATACCCTCCTAGTGGCCCTAGTACTAATAATACCCCTATAGTGGCTCCAGTAGTAATAATGCCCCTATAGTGGCCCCAGTAGTAATACTACCCTCATTATGGCCCCAGTAGTAATAATGCCCCCATAGTGGCCCCAGTAGAAATAATGCCCCTATAGTGGCCTCAGTAGTAATACCCTCCTAGTGGCCCTAGTACTAATAATACCCCCATAGTGACCCCAGTAGTAATAATAACCCCATAGTGGCCCCAGTAGTAATAATGCCCCCATAATAGCCCTAGTAGTAATAATACCCCCATAGTGACCCCAGTAGTAATAGTGGCCCCATAGTGACCCCAGTAGTAATAATACCCCCATAGTGCCCCCAGTAGTAATAATGGCCACCATAGTGGCCCCAGTAGTAATAATACCCCCATAGTGCCCCCAGTAGTAATAATGCCCCTATAGTGACCCCAGTAGTAATACTGCCCTCATTGTCGCCCCAGCAGTAATAATACCCCCATAGTGGCCCCAGTAGTAATAATGCCCCTATAGTGGCCTCAGTAGTAGTAATACCCCCCTAGTGGCCCTAGTACTAATAATACCCCTATAGTGGCCCCAGTAGTAATAATGGCCACCATAGTGAACCCTGTAGTTTTAATGTCCCCATAGTGGCCCCAGTAGTAACAATTCCCCTTATAATAGCCCTAGTAGTAATAATACCCCCATAGTGACCCCAGTAGTAATAATACCTCCTTCGTGACGCCAGTAGTAATAGTGGCCCCCCTAGTGACCCCAGTAGTAATAGTGGCCCCCCTAGTGACCCCAGTAGTAATAGTGGCCCCCATAGTGACCCAGTAGTAATAGTGGCCCCCATAGTGACCCCAGTAGTAATAATGCCCCCATATCACCCCTCTTTGACGTTCTCTCTGGATGTGGCTGGTGTTTTTTAGCATGAAGTAGCTGACAATCAGGAATACTGGAGATCTGGAACCCCTTCCCAGCAAACTGTGAGTCCGAGGTAAGAGCCGGGGGTCTGGTTGCTGATGGTAGTGGGGGTCTGTTAATTATAATTATAGATCCCCAGCGTACGGCCCCCAAAGAAAGGAATTGGCCCGTACTGCCCCTTATTATGTCCTTTACGGGGTCCGCAGGACAACTAGCCGCGTTACGCCATATTACGGACGCGTTCTCCCTACAAGCGTTACTCTGAGGATTTGTTACAGATGCAGTCAGAGCCGACGATCAGCTGTGAATTCTACTGGATGGCAGTAAAGTACAGGGGCCGAAAAAATGGGAGAAAAATAAAAATCCGGAAGAAAAATAGGAATAAAAAACATCTTTTGCGCACTTTTCCTCTTTTGTTAAATAAATAAAAGACCCGCATTCGGTATTGTCGCACCCGTAATGATCTGTACAAAAAACGGAACCGACTTCTGATCCCGCACGGCAAACGGGGTAAAAACATGAACGCACAAAAAAATAACGGAGTCAAAATTCTTTTTGGGTCATTTTGCCTCCCCAAGAAAACACAATAAAAGTGATAAAAAAACACATGTAGCCCAAAGTGGTCCCATCGAAAACTGCACCTCGTCACCGAGCCCCACTGGTCAAAAATAAAGTTATGGGATTTTGAATGCAGCGCTCTAAAACGAAGACCTTCCAAATATGAATCAATGTTATGGCTTTTAAAGAGCGGAGATGAAAATCCCCCCCAAAATCGTCGCCTCCTTAAGCCTAAACTAGGTTGTGTCACTAAGGGGTTAATGCCTTTAACTTGATGCACAACAACACTGGCAGCCCTGGAGACGGCACATGGCAGATCACCGTAGCAACAGAATGTCCAGAGATCTCACCCGGCGGCCATCTTGTGTCGGCTGAGCTGGACAGCATGCAGATGACTGGTGCAGGTATGTAGCTCCTCCCTCAGCGCTGAGGCCGCGCCCACACATGGCGTAGCTGGTAAAATGGGCACATCTGGGCGTGGTGAGGCAGAGTTACTGAAGGCCTTCAGTGTTTTGGCGTACAGCAGTTGGACATGATGTTGCGCAGCATCTTGTGCGCCGTGCGGGGGACTTTTTACACTTTCTTACACTGGCCACACTACTTTTAAGAGAGTGGGCGTGGCTTCACATGAGGGGGCGGGGCTGCTCACGGCCATCGCATTTGTTTTTACACCAAAAACTGGTGTAAATTTATCTTTGGCGCACAGACAGACGGAAAATACCCCAACTGTATTAGGAGGAGCGAGCGCTCTGTACATTTAGGACGCTTCCCGCCGGCACGATGTTTCCTTAGACCGGCGTACGACGTCGCTGAGTAAATCTGCCCCCAAAAAGCCCTAAATACAGTTTGTGGTTTGTATAGAGGCGATCCCACGCCATACAATGCGTCAGACGGAGACAGCGTGAACACTGAGCGTGGCTGTTAACCCTTTAAAGGCCGTTATCACTCCTGACCATGGCATTTAACCCCTTAATGACGCGGCCCCTTTTTCTTTTTCCATTTTCGTTTTTTCCTCCCCCCTTTATCATAACTCCTTTATTTATCCATCGCCGTCGCTGTAGGAGGGCTTGTTTTTTGCGGGACGAGTTGTAGTTTTCAATGGTGCCATTTAAAGTACCATATAATGGACTGAAAAACTTAAAAAAAATTCTAAGTGGAGTAAAATGAAAAAAAAACAAACGACATTTCGCCATCTTTTAGTGCGTCTTGTTTCTACGGCGCACAAACGGCAACACAAGCGACATGATAGCTTCATTCTGCGGGTCGGTACGATTACTGCGATACCAAACTTGTATAGTTTTTTTTTTTTTTACTATACTACTCTTTTTTTTTTCAAAGACATTTAATTTCTTTCAATTATTTTCTGCGGTCATATTGCGCGCGCGATAACTTTTTTATCTTTCCGTCGACGTAGTTGAGCAAGGGCTCATTTTTTGCGGGATGTCCTGTAGTTTCTGATAGTACCAATTTGGAATACATACGACTTTTTGATCGCTTTTTATTGCGTTTTTTCTGGGAGACAGGGTAACTAAAAAAGTGCATTTCTGGCGTTCTTTATTTTATTTTTCGCACGACGTTCACCGTGCGGAAAAAATAATGCGCTACTTTGATAGTTCGATACCAAATACATATTTTTATTGTATGATTTAGATTTTTTAATAATATATATGGCAAAAGGGGGGTGATTTAAACTTTGACAATTTTTTTTTTTTACAATTAAAAAAACTTTATTGATTTAAAAAAAAAAATTACTTTGAAGTCCCCCTGAGGGACTTTAACATGCGATACTTTGATCGCTCCTGCAGTATAATGTAATGCAGGACCCTCAAACATCGTTTGGGGGATTTCAATGGCTGCGAAGGCATGCCTGTAGTGTGGCTGGACAGGCTGCCTGTCAAAACATAGTATAATGCAATACTATGATATCTTATTATACTGTATGAGCGAGCTAAAGACCGCAAGTTCAAAACCCCTATGGTGACTAAAAAAATGCAAACAGGAGTTTAAAAAAGTTGTATTAATTTGCAAAACTAAAAGGTATTAAAAGTTAAAATAAAACCCTTTGTAATTTTGTTATACAATATAAAAAAAAAGTGTGTGTGTGTGTGTGTGTATATATGTGTGTGTGTGTGTGTGTGTGTGTGTGTGTGTGTGTGTGTGTGATATGGTTGCGTCCGTAAAAGTCCAATCAAAGAAATGTATTATTCATCTCACATGATGGAACGTCGTCAGAAAAAAACAAAAAAACATCAGAATGGCATATTTTTGGTCAAATTGTCTCCAAGAGAAAAATGAAAATAAAGTAAATCATAAAGTCATATGTGCTCCGTAATGGAGCCAATAGGAAGTACAGGACACCCCTCAAAAAGACAAACCAAACCATATAAGCCTGGTATTGTCGTCATCGTACTGACCCATAGAATAAAGTTATTTTGTTTTTGTCAAAGTGTGCATGCCGTAAAAATAAGTCCCCCCACCCCCAAAGATCGTGGAATATGTTTTTATATTTCACCCGAATTAGAAATTTTTAGTATTTACCTGTCCGTTGTCTTTGGATACGACAAATCTCAGCTTCTTCTCGTCCCGCAGGCGCAGTAGAGCTTGTCGGCTGATTGGGTCCTCGAGAACGCGCGGTCCGCTCACCCCACGGCTCCCGCTGACAGTCCGGACCTGAAAATAAACAGAACAGCAGCTTCCACCTGCCGACCGTCTCCCTGCTGAAGGGTAAGTTTGGAATGAGGGGCTTATGTATGTGACTGTTTATGTGCCAAGGGGGGGCTATCACAGTAATTTGTCGTGGTAGAGGGTGTCACTATTACAGTGATCACGAACCTATGACATGCGTGTCAGCACTGACACGCGTAGCCATGTTTGTTGACACACCGCCGCATACAGAGAAGTATGGGGCCGCATGCCAAAAACCGAAAAGAATGTTTCATCCTCGGCTCCTGCACGGCCAGGTGTCACTCACTGCTCCGCTGCCCCTTTTGTGTCCTCTGCAGAGCATAGGGGACACAGAGGAGCGCTGAACATCGCCCAACGCGGGGGCACTGTCAAGTGCTGTAGAGAGGCGCCGGTGCTCACTCCCTACAACGGAGGACCGCAGTGGGACCGGAGATTGCAGCACAAGGCTGCCCCCACCACTGCTGTGTGCCCGCTATCAGCCGCCATCCATAGAGTCCAGAGCTGTAGGGACGGGACAGACTACGAAGCTGCAGGCAATCGGAAGCTAGGGGTGTGACAGGGGCATTCCCTCCTGCTAAGTGCTGTCACACCCCTAGCTTCCGGTGTCGACAAGGTACAACAGTACCCACAGCGGCACCTTGTCACACATCTTCTGGTCCTATCCACTAATCATGCCTTATTGGCAGGAAGTATAAGCACGTATCAAAAAAGTTACAAATCTAACCGTACCTGTTGTCCCAAAACTCGCTCTACTGATTATTGGTTTCAATAGAATTCACCCAGCATACAAAAAATTGATAGGCCATGTCCTATTAGGTGCCAAATTGCTTTTTTCCAAAAATTGGAAATCTGAGGCCCAACTGTTTGTCAAAGATCTAATTAGTAGAGATAAGCGAGCACGCTCGTTTAAGGCTGATGCTCGAGAGGGCATCGGTCTTTTTGAGTAACTGCTTACTTGTTCGAGCACCTTGTGGGGAAGCGGTGGGGGGAGCAGGGGGGAGAGTGAGAGAGATCTCTCTCTCTCCCCCCGGCTCCCCGTCACCCCGCACCCCCGCATGGTGCTCAGACGAGTAAGCAGTTACTCGAAAAGACCGATGCTCTCTTGAGCATCAGCCTTAAATGAGCATGCTGGCTCATCTCTACTAATTAGCTTGATTTTAGAACATAGTTTATACGAGAAAATACTAGCCCTTTGAAATAATGCAATTTCAGAATATCAGAAAATGTGGAACCCATGGATAGTACAATTCTCTCCTTTAAGTGTCTTCTCTCATTTTATTACTTCGTTTTTTCCCAGTTTACAAATAGATGGGAGTGATCCTTGTATTGTCCCTCAATGTATTTATACATAGTTATTTGGTCGCCTCTTAACCGTCTTTTTTCCAGGGTGAATAATCCTAACTCAGCCTCACTGAGTATTCCGGTCCTCTCAGTCCATTTATTGATTTAGTTGCCCTGCTTTGGACCCCTTTAAGCACTGCAACAGCTTTCCTGAGCACCACTGTCCAGAACTGTAGACGGTATTCCATATGAGGCCTGACAAGTGCCTTATATATCAGAAGATATATTATGTGGCTTGGGATGTCACAAAAATGGGTGTCTTTAAAAAGAAAGCTTGCTGAAGCTCTGAGGGTCAGCCTATGGATGGGCCCCTCAAAAAGGACAGAAAAAAACACAAAAAGAGCAAAAATGTAAAAAATGTGCTAAAAAAAAGCAAAACAAAAGCAAAAAAAGGAAACAAAAAAAAAACAAGCAGAATCCCTGAGGGTCGATCCTGTTGAAGGGCCTCCTCAAAATCAAAAATGCCTGAAAGCTCAAAAAAGAAAAGCAAGCAAAAAAAACAAAACAGCGGGTGTCACTTGACTCGGTTGTCATGTGGCTCGGGATGTCACTTGGCTCGGCTGCCATGTGGCTTGGGTTGTCACTTGGCTCCGTTATGTCACGTGGCTCGGGTTGTCACTTGGCTCGTCTGTCATGTGGCTCAGGATGTCACAAAATTTAGTTTCCTTAAAAAGGAAGCTTGCTGAAGCTCTGAGGGTCAGCCTATGGATGGCCCCCTCAAAAAGGACAAAAAAAAAACACAAAAAGAGCAAAAATGTAAAAAAATGTTCTAAAAAGCATAAAGCAAAAAAAAGTAAACCAAAAAGAAACAAGCAGAAACTCTGAGGGTCGATTCCATTGAAGGGTCTCCTTAAAAACGAAGCCTGAAAGCTTGATGGAGCCCTGAGGGTCGGCCTCTAGACGGGTCTACTCAAAAAGCACAAAAAGTGCAAGAAAACGTGCCTGAAAGCACAGAAAGAAAAAGCAAGCAAAAAAAACCAACGGGTGTCACTTGGCTCGGCTGTCATGTGGCTCGGGTTGTCACTTGGCTCGTCTGTCATGTGGCTCAGGATGTCGCAAAATTTAGTTTCCTTAAAAAGAAAGCTTGCTGAAGCTCTGAGGGTCAGCCTATGGATGGGCCCCTCAAAAAGGACAGAAAAAAACACAAAAAGAGCAAAAATGTAAAAAAACATGCTATAAAAGCATAAAGCAAAAAAAATAAACCAAAAAAAAAACAAGCAGAAACCCTGAGGGTCGATTCCGTTGAAGGGCCTCCTTAAAAACAAAGCCTGAAAGCTTGATGGAGCCCTGAGGGTTGGCCTCTAGATGGGTCTACTCAAAAAGCACAAAAAGTGCAAGAAAACGTGCCTGAAAGCACAGAAAGAAAAAGCAAGCAAAAAACCCAACGGGTGTCACTTGGCTCGGCTGTCATGTGGCTTGGGTTGTCACTTGGCTCCGTTATGTCACGTGGCTCGGGATGTCACTTGGCTCGGCTGTCATGTGGCTCAGGATGTCACAAAATTTAGTTTCCTTAAAAAGAAAGCTTGCTGAAGCTCTGAGGGTCAGCCTATGGATGGGCCCCTCAAAAAGGACAGAAATAAACACAAAAAAAGGAAAAATATAAAAAATGTGCTTTAAAAGTATAAAGCAAAAAAAAGGTTAAGAAAAAAAACAAGCAGAAACCCTGAGGGTCGATTCCGTTGAAGGGCCTCCTTAAAAACAAAGCCTGAAAGCTAGATGGAGCCCTGAGGGTCGGCCTCTAGACGGGTCTACTCAAAAAGCACAAAAAGTGCAAGAAAACGTGCCTGAAAGCACTGAAAGAAAAAGCAAGCAAAAAAACCCAACGGGTGTCACTTGGCTCGGCTGTCATGTGGCTCGGGTTGTCACTTGGCTCCGTTATGTCACGTGGCTCGGGTTGTCACTTGGCTCGTCTGTCATATGGCTCAGGATGTCGCAAAATTTAGTTTTCCTTAAAAGAAAGCTTGCTGAAGCTCTGAGGGTCAGCCTATGCATGGTCCCCTCAAAAAGGACAGAAAAAAACACAAAAAGAGCAAAAATGTAAAAAAATGTGCTATAAAAGCATAAAGCAAAAAAAAGTAAACCAAAAAAAAAACAAGCAGAAACCCTGAGGGTCGATTCCGTTGAAGGGCCTCCTTAAAAACAAAGCCTAAAAGCTTGATGGAGCCCTGAGGGTCGGCCTCTAGACGGGCCTACTCAAAAAGCACAAAAAGTGCAAGAAAACGTGCCTGAAAGCACAGAAAGAAAAAGCAAGCAAAAAAACCAACGGGTGTCACTTGGCTCGGGTTGTCACTTGGCTCCGCTATGTCACGTGGCTCGGGATGTCACTTGGCTCGGCTGTCATGTGGCTCGGGTTGTCACTTGGCTCGTCTGTCATGTGGCTCAGGATGTCACAAAATTTAGTTTCCTTAAAAAGAAAGCTTGCTGAAGCTCTGAGGGTCAGCCTATGGATGGGCCCCTCAAAAAGGACAGAAAAGAACACAAAAAGAGCAAAAATATAAAAAATGTGCTATAAAAGCATAAAGCCAAAAAAAAGTAAACCAAAAAAAAACAAGCAGAAACCCTGAGGGTCGATTCCGTTGAAGGGCCTCCTTAAAAACAAAGCCTGAAAGCTTGATGGAGCCCTGAGGGTCGGCCTCTAGACGGGTCTACTCAAAAAGCACAAAAAGTGCAAGAAAACGTGCCTGAAAGCACTGAAAGAAAAAGCAAGCAAAAAAACCCAACGGGTGTCACTTGGCTCGGCTGTCATGTGGCTCGGGTTGTCACTTGGCTCCGTTATGTCACGTGGCTCGGGATGTCACTTGGCTCGGCTGTCATGTGGCTCGGGTTGTCACTTGGCTCGTCTGTCATGTGGCTCAGGATGTCGCAAAATTTAGTTTCCCTTAAAAGAAAGCTTGCTGAAGCTCTGAGGGTCAGCCTATGCATGGTCCCCTCAAAAAGGACAGAAAAAAACACAAAAAGAGCAAAAATGTAAAAAAATGTGCTATAAAAGCATAAAGCAAAAAAAAGTAAACCAAAAAAAAAACAAGCAGAAACCCTGAGGGTCGATTCCGTTGAAGGGCCTCCTTAAAAACAAAGCCTGAAAGCTTGATGGAGCCCTGAGGGTCGGCCTCTAGACGGGTCTACTCAAAAAGCACAAAAAGTGCAAGAAAACGTGCCTGAAAGCACAGAAAGAAAAAGCAAGCAAAAAAAACCAACGGGTGTCACTTGGCTCGGGTTGTCACTTGGCTCCGCTATGTCACGTGGCTCGGGATGTCACTTGGCTCGGCTGTCATGTGGCTCGGGTTGTCACTTGGCTCGTCTGTCATGTGGCTCAGGATGTCACAAAATTTAGTTTCCTTAAAAAGAAAGCTTGCTGAAGCTCTGAGGGTCAGCCTATGGATGGCCCCCTCAAAAAGTACAGAAAAAAAACAAAAAGAGCAAAAATGTAAAAAAATTTGCTATAAAAGCATAAAGCAAAAAAAAGTAAACCAAAAAAAAAACAAGCAGAAACCCTGAGGGTCGATTCCGTTGAAGGGCCTCCTTAAAAACAAAGCCTGAAAGCTTGATGGAGCCCTGAGGGTCGGCCTCTAGACGGGTCTACTCAAAAAGCACAAAAAGTGCAAGAAAACGTGCCTGAAAGCACAGAAAGAAAAAGCAAGCAAAAAAAAAAACAACGGGTGTCACTTGGCTCGGCTGTCATGTGGCTCGGGTTGTCACTTGGCTCCGTTATGTTACCTGGCTCGGGATGTCACTTGGCTCGGCTGTCATGTGGCTCGGGTTGTCACTTGGCTCGTCTGTCATGTGGCTCAGGATGTCACAAAATTTAGTTTCCTTAAAAAGAAAGTTTGCTGAAGCTCTGAGGGTCAGCCTATGGATGGGCCCCTCAAAAAGGACAGAAAAGAACACAAAAAGAGCAAAAATGTAAAAAAATGTGCTATAAAAGCATAAAGCAAAAAAAAGTAAACCAAAAAGAAACAAGCAGAAACCCTGAGGGTCGATTCCGTTGAAGGGTCTCCTTTAAAACAAAGCCTGAAAGCTTGATGGAGCCCTGAGGGTCGGCCTCTAGACGGGTCTACTCAAAAAGCACAAAAAGTGCAAGAAAACGTGCCTGAAAGCACAGAAAGAAAAAGCAAGCAAAAAAAAACAACGGGTGTCACTTGGCTCGGGTTGTCACTTGGCTCCGCTATGTCACGTGGCTCGGGATGTCACTTGGCTCGGCTGTCATGTGGCTCGGGTTGTCACTTGGCTCGTCTGTCATGTGGCTCAGGATGTCACAAAATTTAGTTTCCTTAAAAAAAAAGCTTGCTAAAGCTCTGAGGGTCAGCCTATGGATGGGCCCCTCAAAAAGGACAGAAAAAAAACACAAAAAGAGCAAAAATGTAAAAAATGTGCTATAAAAGCATAAAGCAAAAAAAAGTAAACCAAAAAAAAACAAGCAGAAACCCTGAGGGTCGATTCCGTTGAAGGGCCTTCTTAAAAACAAAGCCTGAAAGCTTGATGGAGCCCTGAGGGTCGGCCTCTAGACGGGTCTACTCAAAAAGCACAAAAAGTGCAAGAAAACGTGCCTGAAAGCACAGAAAGAAAAAGAAAGCAAAAAAAAAAACAACGGGTGTCACTTGGCTCGGCTGTCATGTGGCTCGGGTTGTCACTTGGCTCCGTTATGTCACGTGGCTCGGGATGTCACTTGGCTCGGCTGTCATGTGGCTCGGGTTGTCACTTGGCTCGTCTGTCATGTGGCTCAGGATGTCACAAAATTTAGTTTCCTTAAAAAGAAAGCTTGCTGAAGCTCTGAGGGTCAGCCTATGGATGGGCCCCTCAAAAAGGACAGAAAAAACACAAAAAGAGCAAAAATGTAAAAAATGTGCTAAAAAAAACATTAAGCAAAAAAAGTAAACCAACAAAAAAAAAACAAGCAGAAACCCTAAGGGTCGATTCCGTTGAAGGGCCTCCTCAAAAACAAACTGCATCCAGACTGACAGAGCTGAGAACAGACAGACAGCAGGATGCGGACAGACTGAGCTCTTGCAAAGCTGCACACCACAACAGACATAGGCAAAATGACCAGCGCCAAGACAGGGCACAGCTATCTGACGGTGCCCATATACCTAAGTAGCAGGATATCAAGTATTCTAATAGATTGGAAGCTCCTAGGAGCAGGTTGTATTTATCTCTTTCTTTACAGCATCAGCTCTCCTGAGCCTGGAATTACATACAAATATATATACAGCAATATGCAGCAGGACCGATTCCATCCAGGGTGATAGCCGATCGCCACATCTGGGGTCAGGAAGGAATTTTTTGCCCCCCTGAGGTAGAACTCTCCAGGGGTTTTTTCGCCTTCCTCTGGATGTTTGGATCCGGCGGCTCTTATCTTAGGACATTGATGGACTGGTCAGAAGGACCGAAGCAAGTTCTGTGGTCTCCAGTGGTCCTAACCTGAGAGTCACTGTGATCATTGTGTCATTTATTAAAGGGCCGGTAATATTTAATTACAATGTTGCTTATTGCTATTCTAATAAAGCAGAATTCTATCATCTACATTGTGGTGTATGTCTTTTGTCTGATTTCTCCTTACACAGCGACCATGATGGGATGCCGCCCAATAGTCCAGTAGACGTATCTTGCACATAATAAAGTGTTTCATCTCCTAACCACACGGTGACAGCTGTTGCCGGACAGGAACTATAGTGTGGCCATTATAGGACAAATCACGCCATAACCTGATGGGACTGAAAACTGACATTTCTATAGAAATTCTAGTAATGAACAAATGTGCATATTTTCCTAAACATGGTAGATGGTCGGGTGTTACCCGTTGGGTGATTTGTCTTGGAATGACCCTTCAAACAGTCGTTCACGATCATCTGCACGTGTAAAAGGTGGTTTTCCCAAGAAAGACATTTATCCCCTAACTACAGCATAGGGGATAAATGTTTGATTTACTGGGGGCCCCAGCATTCGGACCCTCAGTGATACCGAAACAAGTGCTCCCAGATGCCCCATGTGAATGGAGCGGTAGTGCGCAGGCTCGACCCCTGCTCAGTTCAGTTCTATTGGCAGGCGGAGATTGATGTGCTCAGTAATCTCCCTCAATCCCATAGAAAGTGAATGGAGTGGTCACTGACAATCCATTAACATGGTGCATTCGGGTCTGCTGGTCTTGGGAATGCCGGTGGTCTCAGCATTTGGCACCCCAGCGATCAGACATTTATCACCCTTACCTGCAAATAGGATATAAATGTCTTTAATAGGAAAACCCTTTTGAAAGTACCAAAATCCAGTATTACCTAGGTGATAGGTGATAAAAGTCTGATTAGTGGGGGTGTAAACGCTAAGACCCCCAGTAATCCTAAGAACGGGGTTCCCATGTCCCCACTCCTTTTCCCTGTGGGTTTATTGCATCTTCCACAGTGAGGAGTTTGGTTTCCCAAAGTGTGCTCTGCGGAGCCCATGGAGCTCCACGATTGATTATCAGGGCTTGGACGGAGGATCTAGGTCCCCGCTCACCTCACCTAATATGCAGTCCTGCAGTCAGCATAGCAGTGCAGATCACATCAGCTGACTCTGGTCACATGATCCTCGCTGCTATGCCAACCACAGGGCCTGTGTATTAGGTGTCCTAGACATTCATTTCGCCTGTACAGGCTGTCGGGACACCGCTACAGGGGTGAGTAAAGCGGGGACCAATGGCAGATCATTACTGGGGCTGCAATAGGGGTCACTATTACTACTGGGGCCATAATAGGAGTCACTATTGCTACTGAGGCTGACATAGGGGGAGCCTGTTACTACTAGGGCCACAATAGGGGACACTATTACTACTGGGGCCAATATCGGGGTCACTATTACTTTGGGACCACTGTGAGGGTCACTATTACTACTGAGGCCAATGTGGGGAAAAGTATTACTGCTGAGGCCAATATAGGGGACACTATTACTACTGGGACCGCAATAGGGGTCACTATTACTACCTGGGCCATAATAGGGGACACTTACTACTGGGGCTTCAATGGGGGAACCTATTACAACTTGGGCTACAATAGTGGTCACTATTACAATTGGGGCAAATCTAGAGGTTACTATTACTACTGAAGCCACCAATATAGGGGGTCACTATTACTACTGGAGCCAATATAAGGGTCACTATTTCTACTGGGGCCACCAATTTAGAAGACACTGTTACTACTGGGGCAACCAATACAGGGGAAACTTTTACTGCTGCGGCCACTTTGGGGGACACTTATTACTGAGGCCATTGTGGGGGACACTTACTACTGGGGCCAATATAAGGGACGCTATTACTACTGGGGCCACCAATATAGGGGGTCACTATTACTACATGGGGTGGATTTGCTGTGGAGTTTACAGAAGCTGTAGTAGCAAAGTGGATGAGATTTTTAAAATCTCATCCACACGCTGTTGAAACAATCTGCTCACACCCCATGCGGATTTTGACATGTGGTGCGGGATTTAATTCCACAGCATGTTAATTTTAAATAAATTGTATATCAAAAGCGCATCCAGCGCTCCAGCGTTCCGACCTGTGCTTTTTATAAATGGCTCTATCCTTTTTATAACGATGGAGGTAAAAATCATACGTCATGATAAGGGTGGCTTCACACGAGCATATTTTTGTGCGTCCATAAGTGTGCACCCATGTATGTGCAAAAACACACGTGAATGCAGGTCCGTGCATTGCCTTCAATGGAGCTGTGACTGCTGCCGGCAGCTCCATTCTGCCAGCACCCCGTAATTGTTTTTTCAGGGAAGGGCTTTAAATATAAGCCCTTCCCTGAAAAACAACAATTTTAGTGTAAAACAAACAAAAAAACTTACCTGTCCGCCCCTGCCGTGTCCCCGCGGGGATGAAGAACACTCTATGATCCTAACACATGAGTAGCAAAAGTCTCTCTCCTGTCCTGATGGTTTGTTACATTGTATCAGTGCAGATAAAATGTATCAGTTTGGAGCTTAAGCTTTCTATCTGAAGCCGTAGTCACACGGTTATTATTCTCGTACTTTGTGAGACACACAAAACTCACTCGGAAATAAAACCCATTATTCACATGAGAGATTTTTCTCTTGCAGCGATGATGTGAGACGGTAAAGACTGCGGCATGTCCTATTTTTTGGCGATCTCGCTCATTACTTTCTATGGGACTACATAAAAGCGTATCGCACTCTCCTGGAAGATTGCATATTTACCAGTGTGATATTGGTCCGAGTTTCACAGACTGATATCGCTCTTGTCCGCATGACTACAGCCTCACAGAGGATTGTCTAGACTGGATGCAGACCCTCAGCTGTGAGAAGTAGGAGGTCTTCACAGATTTTTCAGCCTCTGGATGTAAATAAAAAATATCTTGTCCTTAACTGACAGCAAGCAGAGATCCTGAACTGGTCAGGAA
This sequence comes from Eleutherodactylus coqui, assembly GCF_035609145.1. Lineage (NCBI taxonomy): Eukaryota > Metazoa > Chordata > Amphibia > Anura > Eleutherodactylidae > Eleutherodactylus > Eleutherodactylus coqui. The sequence goes on from NC_089844.1 coordinate 201,355,333, forward strand.
TTCCAACACACTGAATTTAATGGATGGCAACCCTTTAGAGCTCTGTCTATAGGGGAGATTCTGATAATGCTCTGAAATATCTTCATTGGGCAGTCACTACAGTAGGGTACGGTGCCCATAGACATTTTCAGCTCCGTCGTGTCTGTAGTTGGGGTACATTTTGCCCTGTGTTAGTCATGAGGGGTGTTAGGAGAAGTTTACAGAAGCCCTGTACTATAGTGCTGCCCTATTAACAGGCGAGGATGTGACTCGGGATGTAATCATTAATACCTACAGGAGGGAGTGGAAATACCCATCTATGCCCAAATGAAAGGTACATTAGCCACAGAAGGAATAGGATGATGGCCGCATAGTCACACTGTGTTCTTCCTTCATGATCAGGCATAGACATACAATCACAAAGATAGGTATGGCTACATGGTAACTGTGGCTACTATTGCTATATGGTCACTGTAGTTGGTATTACTACTATTTGGTGATTATGGCTGGCACGCAGTGCAGTCCTGATGGTTGGAATGACTAAGGTTCAATGTGGTTGGTATTACTATGTGGCCCCGTTGGTTGCTATTGCTACCGGTACATGGTCTTTGTGACTAGCACTGATATATTGTCACTAGAGTTGGTATTACTGTATTGGCATTGTTGATTGACAATGCTATTAGGGCACTGTAGTTTGTACTGCTGGCTAGCACTGCTATATGGGCAATGTGTTTGGTACCACTAAATGGTCACGATGGTTGATCTTACTAGATGCTCGCATTGGATAGTGTTATTAAAGGGGCACTCCGGTGAAAACACATTTCCCATCCCTGCCCCATCACCTGATTGCCTGCGACACTCTGGAGGTCTCCTCTATGTATTGCAGCCACTTCCATGCAGTGTAGCCCCCTGTCCGATGCTCATCAGGCACCATCTGGAGGCTGAGGTTTTTTGCTTCCACATCTATCCCATGAGGCACTAGCTGAGGCTATAGCATTTCTACCTGCTAAGGAGAAAGTTTAATTATCATTACCTTCTATAATCCCCTAAATAAGCTACAGTACACAAGTGTATGGTCAGGAGGATGAGACGCGATCTCCTCAGGCACTTTTCACTCAGCTTCACCTACACTTTATTAAACGTTAATTGTCCCTTCAGCTAGAGGAACTAGTGGGGGAAATTGTCTTTCAAATCAGTTCAGAGAAAGGAAAGGAGAGAACCTTTAAGTCAGTTGTTAAGTAAATATTGCTGTATTCTTCACCCTGTTCAATTCACTGCATACTGCTATATCTTCTTGTGCCATTTCCAAGTTTAGTAAATCTGCGTACTCCCAGATTACTACCACAAGCTACTGGACTCGTCTCAGTTATTTCATCGGCATTCCATCCTGAGAGTGCGGTTGGAGTACTGACGTCACGCGTGACAAAACAGGCCTTCCTGTTAAGCATACCGCGGTACGTTCTCTGGGTCGCTGCACAACCCCTGAGCAGAGCACTTTTGGCGCCAATGTCGAGAGGGACCACAGAGCCACCTGTGACAGCACTTCATCACCTCCCTACTGTCAGTACACCACCCAGCCCGCTCACTCCGGTCGGCTAACACAAACAGACCAAACACCCCTGTAATACGAACCTCACATGCTCGCCTACAGGACTTCACCAGAGCACGGCCATCCTCTGGAATGCTCTACCCCAAGGCATCCGGACAATTCCCAATGCACGAAATTTCAGACGTGCCTTAAAAACGCACCTCTTCAGGGAAGCATACCAAATCTCCTGACCTCGTCCCTCGCCCCTCCCTATGGTGCCCCACCCTGTTTGCCTTCTAATAAATGATCTGTACATGAAATTTCCTATTGCCTGTGTTCCCCAACCCCTGCACCTCCTGTACCACCCCCAACCCATTTGTGTCTAGCCCAACGTATCTCACATTGTAATTGTTGTATTGTTTTGCATTTATCCATGCCTGAAAGCGCTGCGGAATAAGTTGGCGCTATACAAATAAAGATTATATATTATATTCTGCAAACCTCATGGTCTCCCTCACTTTGGCACGCCAGGGTCGGCCGTTGCACAATCGTAATGCACTCGCAGTGAACATCGCAATTTAACAAGCATGATAGCGGTGTGAGTTCCTCAGAGCATTATCACGCTCGCCCATATGAATGCACCCTAAGGGTGCATTCCCACAAACGTATATCGGCTCGGTTTTTATGCCGAACCAATATACGTCGTCCTACTCTGCAGGGGGGGGGGGGTGGAAGAGCCAGGAGCAGGAACTGAGCTCCCGCCACCTCTCCGCCCTCTGCACTATTTGCAATGAAAGGAGGTGGGAGGGGGGGGGGGCTAAGTTCCGCGAATAGCCCCGCCCCTCCCCATTGCAAATAGTGCAGAGGGGCGGAGAGGAGGCAGAGAGGGGGCGGGAGCTCAGTTCCTGCTCCTGGCTCTTCCATCCTCCCCCCCTTCCTGCACTTGAGGACGACGTATATCGGCTCGGCGTGAAAACCGAGCCGATATACGTTCGTGGGAAAGCAGCCCACGAAGGACGTATAAAAAAAGAGAAAAAAACTAAAGTAGGCATCCCTGAAAGAAAACACTACATTTTCTCCTACTGCTCCTTCAATTGGTGTATTTTTGCTGCTGAGTTTGCCCCAAATACTCATAAAATTCACGCCATTTTAGCATTCTATGAAATACTATGTAAGTCTGTGCTGCAGTTCATACGGCGCAGATTTTTCCGTGCGTGAGTTCTGAGATACACATTGCTGGGGAAACACCTGCGTCAGTCGGCCGCACACACGCTGTCCGCATTGACTGGAGCCAAATCTCCATGTGGGTCTGCATGAACATCTGTGGCAGAACGCTGCGGCTCAGCCTTGTATTTCTCCAACACGGACGTGACGCTTTCAGTATTGTGTGAATAAGGTTTAACGCAGTTTTCACGGTCACAAGACCACATAATGGTTCAGTATCAGCTAAAATGAAAATCTTAACCCTTTCATACAGTTACGTCCTGGGCGTGCAGACTTTGTACGGAACGGGATCAGAAGTCGATCTTACTTCATACTCGCCAGCAGTCCTTCACAGCTGATACCTACCTGCAACAGCTGTAAGTATACATTTATAAAGTCATACATTATATGAGAGGCGCGCAGGCTGCACACAACTCCCATTACTTGGAAGTGATTCATATGGAAGTCATTGTCTCAGTTTTTGGCGGTTTCAGATTTCCCCGATTTGATTTCGGACAGTTTATTCGCTACTAATTTTTAGAAAAATGTAATTACTATACAAAAAAATCAACAAAACAAACATAGAACGTCCCCCTACCGCCCCTTTTATGTTCCAACGCCCCCAGTTGCGCCATTTCGTTCCACCGCCCCCCTTGAGAAGTAAAAACGCCCCTCAGGGGGCAATAACGCCCACGTTGAGAACCACTACTCTAGACGTAGAGAGCGCCCCTTTGTGACAGTCCTGGGCATAAATACATGATGGGAAAAATCTGTGTATTGTAGTCTGCCCATTCCGTTTATTACTTTAGTTGTCTGCCCTTGTACCCGCTCCAGCTTTGATGTCCTTCTTGAGTACCGATGCCCCAAACTGTACATTCCATGTGTGCTCTGACCAGTGACTTGTAAAGAGGAAGAACAATGTTCTCGTCATGTGCCCTTAGACCTCTTTTGATGCACCCTATGATCCTATTTGCCTTGGCAGCAGCTGCCTGACACTGGTTGCTTCATTTTAGCTTAGAGAACACTAAAATCCACAAGTCCTTTTCCACATCAGTGTTATCCAGTGGTTTCCCATGTAGTGTGTAATTGTGACACATATTTCCCTTTCCATGTGCAAAACCTTACATTTATCAATGTTAAACCTCATTTCCCACTTTTCTGCCCCCAACTTATCCAGATCCTCTTGTCACCACATTCTGTCTTCTCTTGTGTTCATTTCTTTACATAGTTTTGTCATCTGCAAATATTGGTATTTTACTGCACAATCCTTCTACCAGGTCATTAATAAATATACTAAAAAGAAGAGGGCCAAATACTGCCCCCTGTGGTACCCCACTAGTAACAATGACCCCTCTAATTCTGCCCCCTGTGATACCTCACTAGTAACCCTCCCAATACTCCTATAAGGTGACAGGACACAGCAGGAGAGATCGTGAGGTGATGGGACACAGCAGAAGGAACAGTGAAGTGGTAGGACCCATTAGCAGGAGGGATACTGAAGTGACAGGACCCATTAGCAGGAGGGATACTGAAGTGACAGGACTCAGCAGGAGGGACAGTGACGTGACAGGACTCAGCAGGAGGGACAGTGACGTGACAGGACTCAGCAGGAGGGACAGTGACGTGACAGGACTCAGCAGGAGGGACAGTGACGTGACAGGACTCAGCAGGAGGGACAGTGACGTGACAGGACTCAGCAGGAGGGACAGTGACAGGACTCAGCAGGAGGGACAGTGACAGGACTCAGCAGGAGGGACAGTGACAGGACTCAGCAGGAGGGACAGTGACAGGACTCAGCAGGAGGGACAGTGACAGGACTCAGCAGGAGGGACAGTGACAGGACTCAGCAGGAGGGACAGTGACAGGACTCAGCAGGAGGGACAGTGACAGGACTCAGCAGGAGGGACAGTGACAGGACTCAGCAGGAGGGACAGTGACAGGACTCAGCAGGAGGGACAGTGACAGGACTCAGCAGGAGGGACAGTGACAGGACTCAGCAGGAGGGACAGTGACAGGACTCAGCAGGAGGGACAGTGACAGGACTCAGCAGGAGGGACAGTGACAGGACTCAGCAGGAGGGACAGTGACAGGACTCAGCAGGAGGGACAGTGACAGGACTCAGCAGGAGGGACAGTGACAGGACTCAGCAGGAGGGACAGTGACAGGACTCAGCAGGAGGGACAGTGACAGGACTCAGCAGGAGGGACAGTGACGTGACAGGACTCAGCAGGAGGGACAGTGACGTGACAGGACTCAGCAGGAGGGACAGTGACGTGACAGGACTCAGCAGGAGGGACAGTGACGTGACAGGACTCAGCAGGAGGGACAGTGACGTGACAGGACTCAGCAGGAGGGACAGTGACGTGACAGGACTCAGCAGGAGGGACAGTGACGTGACAGGACTCAGCAGGAGGGACAGTGACGTGACAGGACTCAGCAGGAGGGACAGTGACGTGACAGGACTCAGCAGGAGGGACAGTGACGTGACAGGACTCAGCAGGAGGGACAGTGACGTGACAGGACTCAGCAGGAGGGACAGTGACGTGACAGGACTCAGCAGGAGGGACAGTGACGTGACAGGACTCAGCAGGAGGGACAGTGACGTGACAGGACTCAGCAGGAGGGACAGTGACGTGACAGGACTCAGCAGGAGGGACAGTGACGTGACAGGACTCAGCAGGAGGGACAGTGACGTGACAGGACTCAGCAGGAGGGACAGTGACGTGACAGGACTCAGCAGGAGGGACAGTGACGTGACAGGACTCAGCAGGAGGGACAGTGACGTGACAGGACTCAGCAGGAGGGACAGTGACGTGACAGGACTCAGCAGGAGGGACAGTGAGGTGACAGGACTCAGCAGGAGGGACAGTGAGGTGACAGGACTCAGCAGGAGGGACAGTGAGGTGACAGGACTCAGCAGGAGGGACAGTGAGGTGACAGGACTCAGCAGGAGGGACAGTGAGGTGACAGGACTCAGCAGGAGGGACAGTGAGGTGACAGGACTCAGCAGGAGGGACAGTGAGGTGACAGGACTCAGCAGGAGGGACAGTGAGGTGACAGGACTCAGCAGGAGGGACAGTGAGGTGACAGGACTCAGCAGGAGGGACAGTGAGGTGACAGGACTCAGCAGGAGGGACAGTGAGGTGACAGGACTCAGCAGGAGGGACAGTGAGGTGACAGGACTCAGCAGGAGGGACAGTGAGGTGACAGGACTCAGCAGGAGGGACAGTGAGGTGACAGGACTCAGCAGGAGGGACAGTGAGGTGACAGGACTCAGCAGGAGGGACAGTGAGGTGACAGGACTCAGCAGGAGGGACAGTGAGGTGACAGGACTCAGCAGGAGGGACAGTGAGGTGACAGGACTCAGCAGGAGGGACAGTGAGGTGACAGGACTCAGCAGGAGGGACAGTGAGGTGACAGGACTCAGCAGGAGGGACAGTGAGGTGACAGGACTCAGCAGGAGGGACAGTGAGGTGACAGGACTCAGCAGGAGGGACAGTGAGGTGACAGGACACATTAGGAGGGACAGTGAGGTGACAGGACACATTAGGAGGGACAGTGAGGTGACAGGACACATTAGGAGGGACGGTGAGGTGACAGGACACAGTAGGAGGGACGGTGAGGTGACAGGACACAGTAGGAGGGACGGTGAGGTGACAGGGTACAGTAGGAGAAGACAGGAAAAGGTTCCCTGCAGCACTGCACTAGTCCTCTGATAGAGTCAGGCAATAAAGATGCAAACGCCAGTAAAGGAGCCCAAACCAGACGAGCTCACCAAATATGATCCAGATAAAAATAGTAATAACCGGCAGCAAACAGGAATGTAGAAAGATACAAAGGGTACAGTAGGAGAGACAGTGAGGTGGCAGGACACAGCAGGAGGGACAGTGAGATAACAAGACACAGCAGGAGAGACAGTGAGGTGGCAGGACACAGCAGGGGGGCAGTGAAGTGACCGGACACAGCAGGAGGGACAGAGAGTTGACAGGAAACATTAGCAGGAGGGACAGTGAGGTAACAGGACTTAGTAGGGAAAAAATGAGGTGACAGGACACAGCAGGAAGGACAGTGAGGTGATAGGACACAGCAGAAGGAACAGTGAGGTGACAGGACACAGCAAGAGGGACAGAAAGGTTACAGGGCACAGAACTATAGACAGTGAGGGGCAGGACATAGCAGGAAGGACAGTGAGGTGACAGGACACAGCAGGGGGAACAGTGAGGTGACAAGACACATTAGCAGGAGGAACAGTGAGTTGACAGGAAACAGCAGGAGGGACAGTGAGGTAACAGGACATAGTAGGGAGAAAGTGAGGTGACAGGACACAGCAGGAAGGACAGTGAGGTGGCAGGACACAGCAGGAGGGACAGTGAGGGGCAGGACACAGCAGGAGGGACAGTGAGGGGCAGGACACAGCAGGAGGGACAGTGAGGGGACAGGACACAACAGGAAGGACAGTGAGGTGACAGGACACAGCAGGTAGGACAGTGAGGTGAAGGGACACAGCAGTAGGGACAGTTAAGTGACAGGACAGATTAGCAGGGGTGACAATGAGGTGGCAGGACACAGCAGAAGAGACAGTGAGGAGACAGGACTCAGCAGGAGGGACAGTGAGGTCACAGAACATAGAGGGGGGACACTAAAGTGACAGGAAACACTACCAGCCGATCCTCAAACACAGCACGTTCTGGGTGCCTCCCCCTACCATGGAGACGCCAGTGGTCCAAATACCAGAAAACTTCAAGAGCTGGACTCTCCAAGAGAGCGTCCTCAAGCACAGTATCCATGGCAGCCCTCACCATGCCCTGTAGCCGCGTGGGCACCTGGCGCAAGGACCACGCGATCGAACGACCAAATGCATCAGCCCAATCCTCATCTGCCCGTGTTCTCAAATACTGCAGTGCAGCACGCTCAATGTCACTGGGCAGAAAAGGAGGGGGCCGTTGCGATCGCCGACGCTCAGGGGTGGCCGGCGGGGGATTCCTTTGGCCCCTTCTAGGGGTCCGCCTAGGGGGATTCTGTCGTGAGCGACGACCAGAATCCCGACGTGGTGACCTATGAGTATCCTGACTGGAAGCTCGGGATTGACGCCTAGGCGGAGCCATAGGAGGACGGCCAGAGGAATCCCGAGGGGGAGTCAAAACAGGAGACCACATGGGGGGTCTCCTGTTTGGACTCCTTTGGGGAGGCCGACGGGGCCTGTCAGAGTCATCCCCACGGGGAGGCGACACAGAATCCCGCTGGGGAGTCCTGCTTCGTCTCCCTGGGGGATGCCTCCTGGGGCTCTGTCTTTGAGAATCCGATCCAAGATGACCGGGTGGCCGTTGAGTCTGGCTCTCAGCCAAAGGGTCCTGCCGCGCCCTAGATGAGGATGATGTCTCGTCTGATGAGGCACTTCCGGAACCATCCTCGGACGTCCGTCCCCCCACATTGCTGGATCTCCTACGGACAAAAGGGAGGAGACTATTTATTAAGAATACGGCTGGAACAGTTGCCACAACATCAAAGCTCTCACATTTGTTTTTGCTAGTTCACCTGAAAAGCTAAATACTATGTGAAAGTAACAGCTCAATGATTAATGAAGCTCCTACCAAATATAGAGCAATATGTTATCTTTTGTGTGGCTACAGACAAGGCATGGAGGACAAACCAATAATTTCGAATGACATTTATAAACACATGCAACCATAAGGTTAGGACGGTTCTAAAGAAGCTTATAGATGTAGGCCACATCACCAATTGGGGGGGGGGGGGGCGGGGGGGGTTATTCCAGGAAACGTACCGTGGTAGCTGCATGGTTGGCAGGAGGAATCTGAGCGCACCGGCATACTTATAGGAGGGGGCCCGGTCGTCCTCCTCCAAACGCCTTAGCTGGCTCCTACGAAAAGCATCTCGGATCGATCGCCACTTGGTCATGACAGAGCTTACTGCAAACAGTAATTAACAGTGTAAATAACAGTAACTTTTATGGCACATTGACAATTCCTTTGCCTATTGCATGCGAGTTAGTCAGGCCATTAATTACCACTACACACACTTTTAAGGACACACCCAAGGGACCCAAACATTAACCCTTACCTAACCTATTGGTATACTGGTTTTACAAGGGAGCAAACTATTTGTGTGCTATAGTACAATGGCACAATATGCTGCCATGATTCAGGACTGCATGAGGTGACACATTGGATAGGCAACGACAGCAGAGAGGCTGCCAATATACAGTAATACCCCGCTGGACGTCTGCCTACATAGGAGATGTATAGCCTTCAATCTTATTGTCTGTACACGGCAGACAGTGGATAGGAAACAGTTAAAGACACTGAATACCCTCAAACAACGACTAATCAGTGTAACGATGTTACGTTCTACAACGAATTTGCGCACCAATTGAGTGCGCCCTAAGACATTTCGCTTTCTATGATCATTGGAGAATCTCAAGTTTACTCACTGTGAGTCTGTTTGGTTTCTGGACTCAAACTCCTCCAGCTGGTGCCAAAAAGCTCGCGGGTGACCGCGCGCCACATCTCCTCTTTCCCGGTGGTAGGCGCTGATGCCGTGTCCCACAGGGCTGGGTATTGCCTCACTAGTGTGATCATGTGTGTTTTGTCCATGGCCACAAATGTCAGCCGTACAACCCCCATGGCATCAGCTGATTTATATAAGGGGGAGAGGCGGGGAACATTAACAAATAATTATTCGCTAACAGTTGAGGATACTTTGAATGACAGATCTTTTGGCGAATGCTCTCGCTTTCATTTACATATTCATGGTCAAAGGGGAGCGTCTTCATCAGGTGTGAAACACCTGAATCCTGTCCAAACATTATTACAGACGAGGGCAGCATTCTGCAGGCAATGTGCCATTCTCCTGGGAAATGGAAGTATGTATGTCTTTTAACCGTTATTATGTGTATTTCTGCGGGGTGCATGTGTTTGGGCTGTGGCAAAAGGGACTAAGTAGCATTTGTCATTAGCACACTAGCAACTTATTTACAGCCTGTAGTGCGCTGCTGCATTATAACTGCACTGGTTTTCACCCAAGTTCAGACAAAGCCCCATCCCCCCCCCCCCACACACATATACAATAAGGATTGCTGACTAGTTATGTTCTTTTGTGCGGTAAAGGAGCGTAGCACAAATGTTGCTCTTTTAGGCCTTATTCACATGGGCTACAAAATCTCGCTACTTTGTAGCGTTACAAAAATGCATGTATGTGTAGCCCATGGTTTCCAATGGGTTCATTCACATGAGAGATGTTTTGTAGCCTGAAAGAACCCATTGGAAACTATGAGCTACACATACATGCGTTTTTGTACCGCTACAAAGTAGCGAGTTTTGGTAGCCCATGTGAATAAGGCCTTAAGGGCTCCCACCCACTGGGTTTTTTTTTTCCTTTGCGTTTTGCGTTGTTTATCAAGAGCAATTTGATTAGAATGTGCTCCTGTCCCCTTGTTTTGTTTTTTTTCTGTCTGTTGCAATTTTTCACCAGTTGCATATGTGTCCTTATTTTTCTCTTAATGCACCCATGAATGTCAATGGAAATAAACGGAAAAGGCGCGAAAAAGCCACGAAAATTACGCGAAGAAACCGCGCCAAAACCGCGGCGAAAAAGGTGCGTTTTTCACGCGCGAAATTCGCAAACGCCAGTGGGTGGGCGCCCTTAAAAATGACACATTGTAAAGCATGGATAAGATGTTGCCTCCATATTACGAGCACCTTGTCAGCCTTTGCCATTTCATTCCAGTTCGCACATCCTAGAATACTATACACTCACCAGATGATGGTAGTACAGTGCGGCGTGTTCGCCAGCGAAAAAACGCATCGAGCTGCAGTAAATGATTTTGGTGCGCACATTAATCGCAAAACGCTGATAGGTGCGATTTGCGAATTGCCGTGTCCTATAATTTTTAGCAAAAGCGGACATGTGACCGATGCCATAGCGAACCATTGGTTCTATATATGCGCGAATTGCATGCGCATGCGCAAATCGTGCGAAAAAACGTCCGTGTGACTGAGCCCTTATGATGTCATAATGTAACATTCCATTATGATGTCAAAATGCAAAATTCCATTATGATGTCATAATGCAAAATTACATTATGATGTCATAATGCAAAATTCCATTATGATGTCATAATGTAAAATTCCATTATGATGTCATAATGTAAAACTCCATTATGATGTCATAATGTAAAACTCCATTATGATGTCATAATGCAAAATTCCATTATGATTTCATAATGTAAAATTCCATTATGATGTCATAATGCAAAATCCCATTATGATGTCATAATGTAACATTCAGCTTGTCCGCAAGGGTCCTGTGGTATAGCAACACTCTCGAACCCCTTTCCTCTTCGGGAATCAGAGTGGGCAGGTTCTCCTTATACCGTGGATCGAGCAGTGTGTACACCCAGTAATCCGTCGTGGCCAGAATGCGTGCAACGCGAGGGTCACGAGAAAGGCATCCTAACATGAAGTCAGCCATGTGTGCCAGGGTACCTGTACGCAACACATGGCTGTCTTCACTAGGAAGATCACTATCAGGATCCTCCTCCTCCTCCTCCTCCTCAGGCCATACACGCTGAAAGGATGACAGGCAATCAGCCGGTGTACCGTCAGCAGCGGGCCAAGCTGTCTCTTCCCCCTCCTCCTCATCCTCCTCATGCTCCTCCTCCTACTCCTGTACGCGCTGAGAAATAGACAGGAGGGTGCCCTGACTATCCAGCGGCATACTGTCTTCCCCCGCCCCCGTTTCCGAGCGCAAAGCAGCTGCCTTTATGGTTTGCAGGGAATTTCTCAAGATGCATAGCAGAGGAATGGTGACGCTAATGATTGTAGCATCGCCGCTCACCACCTGGGTAGACTCCTCAAAATTACCAAGGACATGGCAGATGTCTGCCAACCAGGCCCACTCTTCTGAAAGGAATTGAGGAGGCTGACTCCCACTGCGCCGCCCATGTTGGAGTTGGTATTCGACTATAGCTCTACGTTGTTCATAGAGCCTGGCCAACATGTGGAGCGTAGAGTTCCACCGTGTGGGCACGTCGCACAGCAGTCGGTGCACTGGCAGCTTAAAGTGATGTTGCAGGGTGCGCAGGGTGGCAGCGTCCGTGTGGGACTTGCGGAAATGTGCGCAGAGCCGGCGCGCCTTTACGAGCAGGTCTGACAAGCGTGGGTAGCTTTTCAGAAACCGCTGAACCACCAAATTAAAGACGTGGGCCAGGCATGGCACGTGCGTGAGGCTGCCGAGCTGCAGAGCCGCCACCAGGTTACGCCCGTTGTCACACACGACCATGCCCGGTTGGAGGCTCAGCGGCGCAAGCCAGCGGTCGGTCTGCTCTGTCAGACCCTGCAGCAGTTCGTGGGCCGTGTGCCTCTTATCGCCTAAGCTGAGTAGTTTCAGCACGGCCTGCTGACGCTTGCCCACCGCTGTGCTGCCACACCGCGCGACACCGACTCCTGGCGACATGCTGCTGCTAACACATCTTGATTGCGAGACAGAGGAGGAGGAGGAGGAGGAGGGTGCTTTAGTGGAGGAAGCATACACCTCCGCAGATACCAGCACCGAGCTGGGGCCCGCAATTCTGGGGGTGGGTAGGACGTGAGCGGTCCCAGGCTCTGACTCTGTCCCAGCCTCCACTAAATTCACCCAATGTGCCGTCAGGGAGATGTAGTGGCCCTGCCCGCCTGTGCTTGTCCACGTGTCCGTAGTTAAGTGGACCGTGGCAGTAACCGCGTTGGTGAGGGCGCGCACAATGTTGCGGGAGACGTGGTCGTGCAGGGCTGGGACGGCACATCGGGAAAAGTAGTGGCGACTGGGAACTGAGTAGCGCGGGGCCGCCGCCTCCATGATACTTTTGAAGGACTCAGTTTCCACAACCCTATACGGCAGCATCTCAAGGCTGATGAATTTTGCTATGCGGACGGTTAACGTTTGAGCGTGCGGGTGCGTGGCGGCGTACTTGCGCTTGCGCTCGAACACTTGCGCAAGCGACGGCTGAACGGTGCGCTGAACTACACTGCTGGATGGGGCCGAGGACAGCGGAGATGAGGGTGTGGGTGCAGGCCATGAGGCGGTAGTGCCTGTGTCCTGAGAGGGGGGTTGCATCTCAGTGGCAGGTTGGGGCACAGGGGGAGAGGCAGGGGTGCAAACCGGAGGCGGTGAACGGCCTTCGTCCCACCTTGTGGGGTGCTTGGCCATCATATGTCTGCGCATGGTGGTGGTGGTGAGGCTGTTGGTGTTGGCTCCCCGGCTGAGCTTTGCGCAACAAAGGTTGCACACCACTGTTCGTCGGTCGTCAGGCGTCTCTGTGAAAAACTGCCAGACCTTAGAGCACCTCGGCCTCTGCAGGGTGGCATGGCGCGAGGGGGCGCTTTGGGAAACACTTGGTGGATTATTCGGTCTGGCCCTGCCTCTACCCCTGGCCACCGCACTGCCTCTTGCAACCTGCCCTGCTGATGCCCTTGACTCCCCCTCTGAAGACCTGTCCTCCTGAGTAAGCGTTGCACACCAGGTGGGGTCAGTCACCTCATCGTCCTGCTGCTCTTCCTCCGAATCCTCTGTGCGCTGCTCCCTCGGACTTACTGCCCTTACTACTACCTCACTGCAAGACAACTGTGTCTGATCGTCATCGTCCTCCTCACCCACAGAAAGTTGTTGAGACAGTTGGCGGAAGTCCCCAGCCTCTTCCCCCGGACCCCGGGAACTTTCGAATGGTTGGGCATCAGTGACGATAAACTCCTCTGGTGGGAGAGGAACCGCTGCTGCCCAATCTAAGCAGGGGCCCGAGAACAGTTCCTGGGAGTGTTCCCGCTCCTGAGCAGGTGTTATTGTAGTGGAGTGAGGAGGCTGGGAGGAAGGAGGAGCAGCAGACAAAGGATTCGGATTGGCAGCAGTGGACGGCGCAGAACTGCGGGTAGACGATAGGTTGCTCGAAGCACTTTCTGCCATCCAGGACAGGACCTGCTCACACTGCTCATTTTCTAATAACCGTCTCCCGCGTGGACCCATTAATTGGGCGATGAATGTGGGGACGCCAGAAACGTGCCTCTCTCCTAATCGCGCAGCAGTCGGCTGCGACACACCGGGATCAGGAGCTCGGGCTGTGCCCACATCCTGACTTGGCCCTCCGCGTCCTCGGCCGCGTCCACGTCCTCTTGGCCTACCCCTACCCCTCAGCATGCTGTATTACCAGTGATTTGATTTCACAGGCAGGAAATAAATTGGCGCAAGACTGCAGGCCAAATATAATTTTTGCCCTTTTTGGAAAACGAAAGGCCCCACTGCCTCTAGTGAATGAATTATCTAAGTTTAATAACTGTGCTGTGTCCCTGCTAATGTGTCACAGAACGTGAAGGTAGCAGAGTTATTATAACTCTTGGAGAGCAGGTATTTTTTTCCCAATTAAGGAAAGCAAATGGCGAAGCCAGCAGTAAAACGTAGCTGGGTGCGTCTGATTTAGCAATGTTGTTCACGCAGCTCACACGTGTCCACCGCCCTTAGGACGGACAGAGGCTGGACAAATAGATTTGTTTTCAGTTTTTTTCCACCAAAAGGCAGCACTGCGTATATTCAATGAACATGAGAAGTTTAATAACTGTGCTGTGTCCCTGCTTATGTGTCACAGAACGTGAGGGTAGCAGAGTTATTATAACTCTTGGAGAGCAGGTATTTTTTTCCCAATTAAGGAAAGCAAATGGCGAAGCCAGCAGTAAAGCGTAGCTGGGTGCGTCTGATTTAGCAATGTTGTTCACGCAGCTCACACGTCTCCACCGCCCTTAGGACGGACAGAGGCTGGACAAATAGATTTGTTTTCAGTTTTTTTCCACCAAAAGGCAGCACTGCGTATATTCAATGAACATGAGAAGTTTAATAACTGTGCTGTGTCCCTGCTTATGTGTCACAGAACGTGAGGGTAGCAGAGTTATTATAACTCTTGGAGAGCAGGTATTTTTTTCCCAATTAAGGAAAGCAAATGGCGAAGCCAGCAGTAAAGCGTAGCTGGGTGCGTCTGATTTAGCAATGTTGTTCACGCAGCTCACACGTGTCCACAGCCCTTAGGACGGACAGAGGCTGGACAAATAGATTTGTTTTCAGTTTTTTGGCACCAAAAGGCAGCACTGCGTATATTCAATGAATAACAACTGTGTTGTCGCCCTGCCTATACAATTCTTTCCCTGCAGTATCAATGGAGGGTGCAATGGTCTGCAGAGGCGATTTTGAGAAGCAAAAAAAAATGCAGCACAGCTAACAGCAGCCTGGACAGTACTGCACACGGATAAATATGGCCCTAGAAAGGACCGTTGAGGTTCTTGAAGGCTACACTCACTCCTAACACTCTCCCTGCCTATGCAGCACTTCTGTCCCTAATGCCAGGTGCAACGGTCTGCAGAGGCGATTTTGAGAAAAAAAAATTTGCCACTGCTAACAGCAGCCAACACACAGCTATCAGTGGCCCTAATAAGGACCTTTGGGGGGTCTTGAAGCCTACACTAACTACCAATTCTTTCCCTACAGCAGCTCCGGTACAAACAGCACTGTCCCTCATCTAACTCACACCGCATCTGAGGCGAACCGCGGGAGGGGCCGACTTTTATGTTCGGGTGACACCTGATCTTCCCAGCCACTCACTGCAGGGGGGTGGTATAGGGCTTGAACGTCACAGGGGGAAGTTGTAATGCCTTCCCTGTCTTTCAATTGGCCAGAAAAGCGCGCTAACGTCTCAGGGAAGGAAGTGAAAATAACCAGAACACCGCATGGTGTTCGTTACGAATAACGAACATCCCGAACACCCTAATATTCGCACGAATATCAAGCTCGGAAGAACACGTTCGCTCATCTCTAGTCATAATGCAAAATTCCATTATGATGTCATAATGTAAAATTCCATTATGATGTCATAATGCAAATTTCCATTATGATGTCATAATGTAAAATTCCATTATGATGCCATAATGCAAAATTCCATTATGATGTCATAATGTAAAATTCCATTATGATGTCATAAAGCAAAATTCCATTATGATGTCATAATGTAAAATTCCATTATGATGTCATAATGCAAAATTCCATTATGATGTCATAATGCAGAACTCCATTATGATGTCATAATGTAAAATTCCATTATGATGTCATAATGCAAAATTCCATTATGATGTCATAATGCAAAATTCCATTATGAGGTCATAATGCAAAATTCCATTATGATGTCATAATGCAAAATTCCATTATGATGTCATAATGTAAAATTCCCTTTTGATGTCATAATGTAACATTCCATTATGATGTCATAATGCAAAATTCCATTATGAGGTCATAATGCAAAATTCCATTATGAGGTCATAATGCAAAATTCCATTATGATGTCATAATGTAACATTCCATTATGATGTCATAATGTAACATTCCATTATGATGTCATAATGTAACATTCCATTATGATGTCATAATGTAACATTCCATTATGATGTCATAATGTAACATTCCATTATGATGTCATAATGCAAAATTCCATTATGATGTCATAATGCAAAATTTCATTATGATGTCATAGTGCAAAATTCCATTATGATGTCATAATGTAGAACTCCATTATGATGTCATAATGTAAAATTCCATTATGATGTCATAATGCAAAATTCCATTATGATGTCATAATGCAAAATTCCATTATGATGTCATAATGTAAAATTCCATTATGATGTCATAATGTAAAATTCCATTATGATGTCATAATGTAAAATTCCATTATGATGTCATAATGCAAAATTCCATTATG
The DNA here is from genome assembly GCF_035609145.1 of Eleutherodactylus coqui. Lineage (NCBI taxonomy): Eukaryota > Metazoa > Chordata > Amphibia > Anura > Eleutherodactylidae > Eleutherodactylus > Eleutherodactylus coqui. The sequence continues at coordinate 201,371,823 of NC_089844.1, forward strand.
ATGTCATAATGCAAAATTCCATTATGATGTCATAATGCAAAATTCCCTTATGATGTCATAATGCAAAATTCCCTTATGATGTCATAATGCAAAATTCCCTTTTGATGTCATAATGTAACATTCCATTATGATGTCATAATGTAAAATCCCATTATGAGGTCATAATGTAAAATCCCATTATGATGTCATAATGTAAAATCCCATTATGATGTCATAATGCAAAATTCCATTATGATGTCATAATGCAAAATTCCATTATGATGTCATAATGCAAAATTCCATTATGATGTCATAATGCAAAATTCCATTATGATGTCATAATGCAAAATTCCATTATGATGTCATGATGCAAAATTCCATTATGATGTCATAATGCAAAATTCCATTATGATGTCATAATGCAGAACTCCATTATGATGTCATAATGTAAAATTCCATTATGATGTCATAATGCAGAACTCCATTATGAGGTCATAATGCAAAATTCCATTATGATGTCATAATGCAAAATTCCATTATGATGTCATAATGCAAAATTCCCTTTTGATGTCATAATGCAAAATTCCCTTTTGATGTCATAATGTAACATTCCATTATGATGTCATAATGCAAAATTCCATTATGAGGTCATAATGCAAAATTCCATTAGGAGGTCATAATGCAAAATTCCATTATGATGTCATAATGTAACATTCCATTATGATGTCATAATGTAACATTCCATTATGATGTCATAATGTAACATTCCATTATGATGTCATAATGCAAAATTTCATTATGATGTCATAATGCAAAATTCCATTATGATGTCATAATGTAGAACTCCATTATGATGTCATAATGTAAAATTCCATTATGATGTCATAATGCAAAATTCCATTATGATGTCATAATGCAAAATTCCATTATGATGTCATAATGTAAAATTCCATTATGATGTCATAATGCAAAATTCCATTATGATGTCATAATGCAAAATTCCATTATGATGTCATAATGCAGAACTCCATTATGATGTCATAATGCAAAATTCCATTATGATGTCATAATGCAAAATTCCATTATGATGTCATAATGCAAAATTCCATTATGATGTCATAATGCAAAATTCCATTATGATGTCATAATGTAAAATTCCATTATGATGTCATAATGCAAAATTCCATTATGATGTCATAATGTAAAATTCCATTATGATGTCATAATGCAAAATTCCATTATGAGGTCATAATGCAAAATTCCATTATGATGTCATAATGCAAAATTCCATAATGATGTCATAATGTAAAACTCCCGTTTGATGTCATAATGTAACATTCCATTATGATGTCATAATGCAAAATTCCATTATGAGGTCATAATGCAAAATTCCATTATGAGGTCATAATGCAAAATTCCATTATGAGGTCATAATGTAACATTCCATTATGATGTCATAATGTAACATTCCATTATGATGTCATAATGTAACATTCCATTATGATGTCATAATGCAAAATTCCATTATGATGTCATAATGCAAAATTCCATTATGATGTCATAATGCAAAATTCCATTATGATGTCATAATGCAAAATTCCATTATGATGTCATAATGCAAAATTCCATTATGATGTCATAATGCAAAATTCCATTATGATGTCATAATGTAAAATTCCATTATGATGTCATAATGCAAAATTCCATTATGATGTCACAATGCAAAATTCCATTATGATGTCACAATGTAAAATTCCATTATGATGTCATAATGCAAAATTCCATTATGAGGTCATAATGCAAAATTCCATTATGAGGTCATAATGCAAAATTCCATTATGAGGTCATAATGTAAAATTCCCTTTTGATGTCATAATGTAACATTCCATTATGATGTCATAATACAAAATTCCATTATGAGGTCATAATGCAAAATTCCATTATGAGGTCATAATGCAAAATTCCATTATGATGTCATAATGTAACATTCCATTATGATGTGATAATGTAACATTCCATTATGATGTCATAATGTAACATTCCATTATGATGTCATAATGCAAAATTCCATTATGATGTCATAATGCAAAATCCCATTATGAGGTCATAATGTAAAATCCCATTATGATACCATAATGCAAAATTCCATTATGATGTCATAATGCAAAATTCCATTATGATGTCATAATGCAAAATTCCATTATGATGTCATAATGCAAAATTCCATTATGATGTCATAATGCAAAATTCCATTATGATGTCATAATGCAAAATTCCATTATGATGTCATGATGCAAAATTCCATTATGATGTCATGATGCAAAATTCCATTATGATGTCATAATGCAAAATTCCATTATGATGTCATAATGCAGAACTCCATTATGATGTCATAATGTAAAATTCCATTATGATGTCATAATGCAGAACTCCATTATGAGGTCATAATGCAAAATTCCATTATGATGTCATAATGCAAAATTCCATTATGATGTCATAATGTAAAATTCCCTTTTGATGTCATAATGTAACATTCCATTATGATGTCATAATGCAAAATTCCATTATGATGTCATAATGCAAAATTCCATTATGAGATCATAATGCAAAATTCCATTATGAGGTCATAATGCAAAATTCCATTATGAGGTCATAATGTAGAACTCCATTATGATGTCATAATGCAAAATTTCATTATGATGTCATAATGCAAAATTCCATTATGATGTCATAATGTAGAACTCCATTATGATGTCATAATGTAGAACTCCATTATGATGTCATAATGTAAAATTCCATTATGATGTCATAATGTAAAATTCCATTATGATGTCATAATGCAAAATTCCATTATGATGTCATAATGCAAAATTCCATTATGATGTCATAATGCAAAATTCCATTATGATGTCATAATGCAAAATTCCATTATGATGTCATAATGCAAAATTCCATTATGATGTCATAATGCAAAATTCCATTATGATGTCATAATGCAAAATTCCATTATGATGTCATGATGCAAAATTCCATTATGATGTCATGATGCAAAATTCCATTATGATGTCATGATGCAAAATTCCATTATGATGTCATAATGCAGAACTCCATTATGATGTCATAATGTAAAATTCCATTATGATGTCATAATGCAGAACTCCATTATGAGGTCATAATGCAAAATTCCATTATGATGTCATAATGCAAAATTCCATTATGATGTCATAATGTAAAATTCCCTTTTGATGTCATAATGTAACATTCCATTATGATGTCATAATGCAAAATTATATTATGATGTCATAATGCAAAATTCCATTATGATGTCATAATGCAAAATTCCATTATGATGTCATAATGTAAAATTCCCTTTTGATGTCATAATGTAAAATTCCCTTTTGATGTCATAATGTAAAATTCCATTATGATGTCATAATGCAAAATTCCATTATGAGGTCATAATGCAAAATTCCATTATGAGGTCATAATGCAAAATTCCATTATGATGTCATAATGTAACATTCCATTATGATGTCATAATGTAACATTCCATTATGATGTCATAATGTAACATTCCATTATGATGTCATAATGTAACATTCCATTATGATGTCATAATGCAAAATTCCATTATGATGTCATAATGCAAAATTTCATTATGATGTCATAATGCAAAATTCCATTATGATGTCATAATGTAGAACTCCATTATGATGTCATAATGTAAAATTCCATTATGATGTCATAATGCAAAATTCCATTATGATGTCATAATGCAAAATTCCATTATGATGTCATAATGCAAAATTCCATTATGATGTCATAATGTAAAATTCCATTATGATGTCATAATGCAAAATTCCATTATGATGTCATAATGTAGAACTCCATTATGATGTCATAATGTAAAATTCCATTATGATGTCATAATGTAAAATTCCATTATGATGTCATAATGCAAAATTCCATTATGATGTCATAATGCAAAATTCCATTATGATGTCATAATGCAAATTTCCATTATGATGTCATAATGCAAAATTCCATTATGATGTCATAATGCAAAATTCCATTATGATGTCATAATGTAAAATTCCATTATGATGTCATAATGTAAAATTCCATTATGATGTCATAATGCAAAATTCCATTATGATGTCATAATGCAAAATTCCATTATGATGTCATAATGCAAAATTCCATTATGATGTCATAATGCAAAATTCCATTATGAGGTCATAATGCAAAATTCCATTATGAGGTCATAATGCAAAATTCCATTATGAGGTCATAATGTAAAATTCCCTTTTGATGTCATAATGTAACATTCCATTATGATGTCATAATGCAAAATTCCATTATGATGTCATAATGCAAAATTCCATTATGATGTCATAATGCAAAATTCCATTATGATATCATAATCCAAAATTCCATTATGATGTCATAATGCAAAATTCCATTATGATGTCATAATGCAAAATTCCATTATGATGTCATAATGCAAAATTCCCTTTTGATGTCATAATGTAACATTCCATTATGATGTCATAATGCAAAATTCCATTATGAGGTCATAATGTAAAATTCCATTATGAGGTCATAATGCAAAATTCCATTATGAGGTCATAATGCAAAATTCCATTATGAGGTCATAATGCAAAATTCCCTTTTGATGTCATAATGTAAAATTCCCTTATGATGTCATAATGCAAAATTCCATTATGAGGTCATAATGCAAAATTCCATTATGAGGTCATAATGCAAAATTCCATTATGAGGTCATAATGCAAAATTCCATTATGAGGTCATAATGTAACATTCCATTATGATGTCATAATGTAACATTCCATTATGAGGTCATAATGTAACATTCCATTATGATGTCATAATGCAAAATTCCATTATGATGTCATAATGTAAAATTTCATTATAATGTCATTATGCAAAATTCCATTATGATGTCATAATGTAGAACACCATTATGTCATAATGTAAAATTCCATTATGATGTCATAATGCAAAATTCCATTATGATGTCATAATGCAAAATTCCATTATGATGTCATAATGTAAAATTCCATTATGATGTCATAATGTAAAATTCAATTATGATGTCATAATGTAAAATTCCATTATGATGTCATAATGCAAAAATTCCCTTTTGATGTCATAATGTAACATTCCATTATGATGTCATAATGCAAAATTCCATTATGATGTCATAATGTAACATTCCATTATGATGTCATAATGTAACATTCCATTATGATGTCATAATGTAACATTCCATTATGATGTCATAATGTAACATTCCATTATGAGGTCATAATGTAAAATTCCCTTTTGAGGTCATAATGTAACATTCCATTATGATGTCATAATGCAAAATTCCATTATGAGGTCATAATGCAAAATTCCATTATGAGGTCATAATGCAAAATTCCATTATGATGTCATAATGTAACATTCCATTATGATGTCATAATGTAACATTCCATTATGATGTCATAATGTAACATTCCATTATGATGTCATAATGCAAAATTCCATTATGATGTCATAATGCAAAATTTCATTATGATGTCATAATGCAAAATTCCATTATGATGTCATAATGTAGAACTCCATTATGATGTCATAATGTAAAATTCCATTATGATGTCATAATGCAAAATTCCATTATGATGTCATAATGCAAAATTCCATTATGATGTCATAATGCAGAACTCCATTATGATGTCATAATGTAAAATTCCATTATGATGTCATAAAGCAAAATTCTATTATGATGTCTTAATGTAAAATTCCATTATGATGTCATAATGCAAAATTCCATTATGATGTCATAATGCAAAATTCCATTATGATGTCATAATGCAAAATTCCATTATGATGTCATAATGCAAAATTCCATTATGATGTCATAATGCAAAATTCCATTATGATGTCATAATGCAGAACTCCATTATGATGTCATTATGTAAAATTCCATTATGATGTCATAATGCAAAATTCCATTATGATGTCATAATGCAAAATTCCATTATGATGTCATAATGCAAAATTCCATTATGATGTCATAATGCAAAATTCCATTATGATGTCATAATGCAAAATTCCATTATGATGTCATAATGCAAAATTCCATTATGATGTCATAATGTAAAATTCCATTATGATGTCATAATGCAAAATTCCATTATGAGGTCATAATGCAAAATTCCATTATGAGGTCATAATGCAAAATTCCATAATGTCATAATGTAACATTCCCTTTTGATGTCATAATGTAACATTCCCTTTTGATGTCATAATGTAACATTCCATTATGATGTCATAATGCAAAATTCCATTATGATGTCATAATGCAAAATTCCATTATGATGTCATAATGCAAAATTTCATTATGATGTCATAATGCAAAATTCCATTATGATGTCATAATGTAGAACTCCATTATGATGTCATAATGTAAAATTCCATTATGATGTCATAATGCAAAATTCCATTATGATGTCATAATGCAAAATTCCATTATGATGTCATAATGTAAAATTCCATTATGATGTCATAATGTAAAATTACATTATGATGTCATATTGTAAAATTCCATTATGATGTCATAATGCAAAATTCCATAATGATGTCATAATCTAAAATTCCCATTTGATGTCATAATGTAACATTCCATTATGATGTCATAATGCAAAATTCCATTATGAGGTCATAATGCAAAATTCCATTATGAGGTCATAATGCAAAATTCCATTATGAGGTCATAATGTAACATTCCATTATGAGGTCATAATGTAACATTCCATTATGATGTCATAATGTAACATTCCATTATGATGTCATAATGCAAAATTCCATTATGAGGTCATAATGTAAAATTCCATTATGAGGTCATAATGCAAAATTCCATTATGAGGTCATAATGCAAAATTCCATTATGAGGTCATAATGCAAAATTCCATTATGAGGTCATAATGCAAAATTCCATTATGAGGTCATAATGTAAAATTCCCTTTTGATGTCATAATGTAAAATTCCATTATGATGTCATAATGCAAAATTCCATTATGAGGTCATAATGCAAAATTCCATTATGAGGTCATAATGCAAAATTCCATTATGAGGTCATAATGTAACATTCCCTTTCGATGTCATAATGTAACATTCCATTATGATGTCATAATGCAAAATTCCATTATGAGGTCATAATGCAAAATTCCATTATGAGGTCATAATGCAAAATTCCATTATGAGGTCATAATGCAAAATTCCATTATGATGTCATAATGTAACATTCCATTATGATGTCATAATGTAACATTCCATTATGATGTCGTAATGTAACATTCCATTATGATGTCGTAATGTAACATTCCATTATGATGTCATAATGTAACATTCCATTATGATGTCATAATGTAACATTCCATTATGATGTCATAATGTAGAACTCCATTATGATGTCATAATGTAAAATTCCATTATGATGTCATAATGCAAAATTCCATTATGATGTCATAATGCAAAATTCCATTATGATGTCATAATGCAAAATTCCATTATGATGTCATAATGTAAAATTCCATTATGATGTCATAATGTAAAATTACATTATGATGTCATAATGTAAAATTCCATTATGATGTCATAATGCAAAATTCCATAATGATGTCATAATCTAAAATTCCCATTTGATGTCATAATGTAACATTCCATTATGATGTCATAATGCAAAATTCCATTATGAGGTCATAATGCAAAATTCCATTATGAGGTCATAATGCAAAATTCCATTATGAGGTCATAATGTAACATTCCATTATGATGTCATAATGTAACATTCCATTATGATGTCATAATGTAACATTCCATTATGATGTCATAATGCAAAATTCCATTATGAGGTCATAATGTAAAATTCCATTATGAGGTCATAATGCAAAATTCCATTATGAGGTCATAATGCAAAATTCCATTATGAGGTCATAATGCAAAATTCCATTATGATGTCATAATGTAAAATTCCCTTTTGATGTCATAATGTAAAATTCCATTATGATGTCATAATGCAAAATTCCATTATGAGGTCATAATGCAAAATTCCATTATGAGGTCATAATGCAAAATTCCATTATGAGGTCATAATGTAACATTCCATTATGATGTCATAATGTAACATTCCATTATGAGGTCATAATGTAACATTCCATTATGATGTCATAATGCAAAATTCCATTATGATGTCATAATGCAAAATTTCATTATGATGTCATTATGCAAAATTCCATTATGATGTCATAATGTAGAACTCCATTATGATGTCATAATGTAAAATTCCATTATGATGTCATAATGCAAAATTCCATTATGATGTCATAATGCAAAATTCCATTATGATGTCATAATGTAAAATTCCATTATGATGTCATAATGTAAAATTCCATTATGATGTCATAATGTAAAATTCAATTATGATGTCATAATGTAAAATTCCATTATGATGTCATAATGCAAAAATTCCCTTTTGATGTCATAATGTAACATTCCATTATGATGTCATAATGCAAAATTCCATTATGATGTCATAATGTAACATTCCATTATGATGTCATAATGTAACATTCCATTATGATGTCATAATGTAACATTCCATTATGATGTCATAATGTAACATTCCATTATGAGGTCATAATGTAAAATTCCCTTTTGAGGTCATAATGTAACATTCCATTATGATGTCATAATGCAAAATTCCATTATGAGGTCATAATGCAAAATTCCATTATGAGGTCATAATGCAAAATTCCATTATGATGTCATAATGTAACATTCCATTATGATGTCATAATGTAACATTCCATTATGATGTCATAATGTAACATTCCATTATGATGTCATAATGCAAAATTCCATTATGATGTCATAATGCAAAATTTCATTATGATGTCATAATGCAAAATTCCATTATGATGTCATAATGTAGAACTCCATTATGATGTCATAATGTAAAATTCCATTATGATGTCATAATGCAAAATTCCATTATGATGTCATAATGCAAAATTCCATTATGATGTCATAATGCAGAACTCCATTATGATGTCATAATGTAAAATTCCATTATGATGTCATAAAGCAAAATTCTATTATGATGTCTTAATGTAAAATTCCATTATGATGTCATAATGCAAAATTCCATTATGATGTCATAATGCAAAATTCCATTATGATGTCATAATGCAAAATTCCATAATGATGTCATAATCTAAAATTCCCATTTGATGTCATAATGTAACATTCCATTATGATGTCATAATGTAACATTCCCTTTTGATGTCATAATGTAACATTCCATTATGATGTCATAATGCAAAATTCCATTATGATGTCATAATGCAAAATTCCATTATGATGTCATAATGCAAAATTCCATTATGATGTCATAATGTAGAACTCCATTATGATGTCATAATGTAAAATTCCATTATGATGTCATAATGCAAAATTCCATTATGATGTCATAATGCAAAATTCCATTATGATGTCATAATGTAAAATTCCATTATGATGTCATAATGTAAAATTACATTATGATGTCATATTGTAAAATTCCATTATGATGTCATAATGCAAAATTCCATAATGATGTCATAATCTAAAATTCCCATTTGATGTCATAATGTAACATTCCATTATGATGTCATAATGCAAAATTCCATTATGAGGTCATAATGCAAAATTCCATTATGAGGTCATAATGCAAAATTCCATTATGAGGTCATAATGTAACATTCCATTATGAGGTCATAATGTAACATTCCATTATGATGTCATAATGTAACATTCCATTATGATGTCATAATGCAAAATTCCATTATGAGGTCATAATGTAAAATTCCATTATGAGGTCATAATGCAAAATTCCATTATGAGGTCATAATGCAAAATTCCATTATGAGGTCATAATGCAAAATTCCATTATGAGGTCATAATGCAAAATTCCATTATGAGGTCATAATGTAAAATTCCCTTTTGATGTCATAATGTAAAATTCCATTATGATGTCATAATGCAAAATTCCATTATGAGGTCATAATGCAAAATTCCATTATGAGGTCATAATGCAAAATTCCATTATGAGGTCATAATGTAACATTCCATTATGATGTCATAATGTAACATTCCATTATGAGGTCATAATGTAACATTCCATTATGATGTCATAATGCAAAATTCCATTATGATGTCATAATGCAAAATTTCATTATGATGTCATTATGCAAAATTCCATTATGATGTCATAATGTAGAACTCCATTATGATGTCATAATGTAAAATTCCATTATGATGTCATAATGCAAAATTCCATTATGATGTCATAATGCAAAATTCCATTATGATGTCATAATGCAAAATTCCATTATGATGTCATAATGTAAAATTCCATTATGATGTCATAATGTAAAATTCCATTATGATGTCATAATGTAAAATTCCATTATGATGTCATAATGTAAAATTCCATTATGATGTCATAATGCAAAAATTCCCTTTTGATGTCATAATGTAACATTCCATTATGATGTCATAATGCAAAATTCCATTATGATGTCATAATGTAACATTCCATTATGATGTCATAATGTAACATTCCATTATGATGTCATAATGTAACATTCCATTATGATGTCATAATGCAAAATTCCATTATGATGTCTAAATGCAAAATTCCATTATGATGTCATAATGTAACATTCCATTATGATGTCATAATATAACATTCCATTATGATGTCATAATGCAAAATTCCATTATGATGTCATAATGCAAAATTCCATTATGATGTCATAATGTAAAATTCCATTATGATGTCATAATGCAAAATTCCATTATGATGTCATAATGTAAAATTCCATTATGATGTCATAATGTAAAATTCCATTATGATGTCATAATGTAAAATTCCATTATGATGTCATAATGTAAAATTCCATTTTGATGTCATAATGTAAAATTCCATTATGATGTCATAATGCAAAATTCCATTATGAGGTCATAATGCAAAATTCCATTATGAGGTCATAATGCAAAATTCCATTATGAGGTCATAATGCAAAATTCCATTATGAGGTCATAATGCAAAATTCCATTATGAGGTCATAATGTAACATTCCATTATGATGTCATAATGTAACATTCCATTATGATGTCATAATGTAACATTCCATTATGATGTCATAATGCAAAATTTCATTATGATGTCATAATGCATAATTCCATTATGATGTCATAATGTAGAACTCCATTATGATGTCATAATGCAAAATTCCATTATGATGTCATAATGCAAAATTCCATTATGATGTCATAATGCAAAATTCCATTATGATGTCATAATGCAAAATTCCATTATGATGTCATAATGTAAAATTCCATTATGATGTCATAATGCAAAATTCCATTATGATGTCATAATGCAAAATTTCATTATGATGTCATAATGCAAAATTCCATTATGATGTCATAATGTAGAACTCCATTATGATGTCATAATGTAAAATTCCATTATGATGTCATAATGCAAAATTCCATTATGATGTCATAATGCAAAATTCCATTATGATGTCATAATGCAGAACTCCATTATGATGTCATAATGTAAAATTCCATTATGATGTCATAAAGCAAAATTCTATTATGATGTCTTAATGTAAAATTCCATTATGATGTCATAATGCAAAATTCCATTATGATGTCATAATGCAAAATTCCATTATGATGTCATAATGCAGAACTCCATTATGATGTCATAATGTAAAATTCCATTATGATGTCATAATGTAAAATTCCATTATGATGTCATAATGCAAAATTCCATTATGATGTCATAATGCAAAATTCCATTATGATGTCATAATGCAAAATTCCATTATGATGTCATAATGCAAAATTCCATTATGATGTCATAATGTAAAATTCCATTATGATGTCATAATGCAAAATTCCATTATGAGGTCATAATGCAAAATTCCATTATGATGTCATAATGCAAAATTCCATAATGAGGTCATAATGTAACATTCCCTTTTGATGTCATAATGTAACATTCCATTATGATGTCATAATGCAAAATTCCATTATGAGGTCATAATGCAAAATTCCATTATGAGGTCATAATGCAAAATTCCATTATGAGGTCATAATGCAAAATTCCATTATGAGGTCATAATGCAAAATTCCATTATGAGGTCATAATGTAACATTCCATTATGATGTCATAATGTAACATTCCATTATGATGTCGTAATGTAACATTCCATTATGATGTCGTAATGTAACATTCCATTATGATGTCGTAATGTAACATTCCATTATGATGTCATAATGTAACATTCCATTATGATGTCATAATGTAGAACTCCATTATGATGTCATAATGTAAAATTCCATTATGATGTCATAATGCAAAATTCCATTATGATGTCATAATGCAAAATTCCATTATGATGTCATAATGTAAAATTCCATTATGATGTCATAATGTAAAATTCCATTATGATGTCATAATGTAAAATTCCATTATGATGTCATAATGTAAAATTCCATTATGATGTCATAATGTAAAATTCCATTATGATGTCATAATGCAAAAATTCCCTTTTGATGTCATAATGTAACATTCCATTATGATGTCATAATGCAAAATTCCATTATGATGTCATAATGTAACATTCCATTATGATGTCATAATGTAACATTCCATTATGATGTCATAATGTAACATTCCATTATGATGTCATAATGTAACATTCCATTATGATGTCATAATGCAAAATTCCATTATGATGTCATAATGTAAAATTCCATTATGATGTCATAATGCAAAATTCCATTATGATGTCATAATGTAAAATTCCATTATGATGTCATAATGTAAAATTCCATTATGATGTCATAATGTAAAATTCCATTATGATGTCATAATGTAAAATTCCATTATGATGTCATAATGTAAAATTCCCTTTTGATGTCATAATGTAAAATTCCATTATGAGGTCATAATGCAAAATTCCATTATGAGGTCATAATGCAAAATTCCATTATGAGGTCATAATGCAAAATTCCATTATGAGGTCATAATGTAACATTCCATTATGAGGTCATAATGTAACATTCCATTATGAGGTCATAATGTAACATTCCATTATGATGTCATAATGCAAAATTTCATTATGATGTCATAATGCAAAATTCCATTATGATGTCATAATGTAGAACTCCATTATGATGTCATAATGCAAAATTCCATTATGATGTCATAATGCAAAATTCCATTATGATGTCATAATGCAAAATTCCATTATGATGTCATAATGTAAAATTCCATTATGATGTCATAAAGCAAAATTCCATTATGATGTCTTAATGTAAAATTCCATTATGATGTCATAATGCAAAATTCCATTATGATGTCATAATGCAAAATTCCATTATGATGTCATAATGCAGAACTCCATTATGATGTCATAATGTAAAATTCCATTTTGATGTCATAATGCAAAATTCCATTATGATGTCATAATGCAAAATTCCATTATGATGTCATAATGCAAAATTCCATTATGATGTCATAATGTAAAATTCCATTATGATGTCATAATGCAAAATTCCATTATGATGTCATAATGCAAAATTCCATTATGAGGTCATAATGCAAAATTCCATTATGATGTCATAATGCAAAATTCCATAATGATGTCATAATGTAAAATTCCCTTTTGATGTCATAATGTAACATTCCATTATGATGTCATAATGCAAAATTCCATTATGAGGTCATAATGCAAAATTCCATTATGAGGTCATAATGCAAAATTCCATTATGATGTCATAATGTAACATTCCATTATGATGTCATAATGTAACATTCCATTATGATGTCATAATGTAACATTCCATTATGATGTCATAATGCAAAATTCCATTATGATGTCATAATGCAAAATTCCATTATGATGTCATAATGCAAAATTCCATTATGATGTCATAATGCAAAATTCCATTATGATGTCATAATGCAAAATTCCATTATGATGTCATAATGCAAAATTCCATTATGATGTCATAATGTAAAATTCCATTATGATGTCATAATGCAAAATTCCATTATGATGTCATAATGTAAAATTCCATTATGATGTCATAATGTAAAATTCCATTATGATGTCATAATGTAAAATTCCATTATGATGTCATAATGCAAAATTCCATTATGGGGTCATAATGCAAAATTCCATTATGAGGTCATAATGCAAAATTCCATTATGAGGTCATAATGTAAAATTCCCTTTTGATGTCATAATGTAACATTCCATTATGATGTCATAATGCAAAATTCCATTATGAGGTCATAATGCAAAATTCCATCATGATGTCATAATGTAACATTCCATTATGATGTCATAATGCAAAATTCCATTATGATGTCATAATGCAAAATTTCATTATGATGTCATAATGCAAAATTCCATTATGATGTCATAATGTAGAACTCCATTATGATGTCATAATGTAAAATTCCATTATGATGTCATAATGCAAAATTCCATTATGATGTCATAATGCAAAATTCCATTATGATGTCATAATGTAAAATTCCATTATGATGTCATAATGTAAAATTCCATTATGATGTCATAATGTAAAATTCCATTATGATGTCATAATGCAAAATTCCATAATGATGTCATAATCTAAAATTCCCATTTGATGTCATAATGTAACATTCCATTATGATGTCATAATGCAAAATTCCATTATGAGGTCATAATGCAAAATTGCATTATGAGGTCATAATGCAAAATTCCATTATGAGGTCATAATGTAACATTCCATTATGATGCCATAATGCAAAATTCCATTATGAGGTCATAATGTAAAATTCCATTATGAGGTCATAATGCAAAATTCCATTATGAGGTCATAATGCAAAATTCCATTATGAGGTCATAATGCAAAATTCCATTATGAGGTCATAATGCAAAATTCCATTATGAGGTCATAATGTAAAATTCCCTTTTGATGTCATAATGTAAAATTCCCTTTTGATGTCATAATGTAAAATTCCATTATGATGTCATAATGCAAAATTCCATTATGAGGTCATAATGCAAAATTCCATTATGAGGTCATAATGCAAAATTCCATTATGAGGTCATAATGTAACATTCCATTATGAGGTCATAATGTAACATTCCATTATGAGGTCATAATGTAACATTCCATTATGAGGTCATAATGTAACATTCCATTATGAGGTCATAATGTAACATTCCATTATGATGTCATAATGCAAAATTCCATTATGATGTCATAATGCAAAATTCCATTATGATGTCATTATGCAAAATTCCATTATGATGTCATAATGTAGAACTCCATTATGATGTCATAATGTAAAATTCCATTATGATGTCATAATGTAAAATTCCATTATGATGTCATAATGTAAAATTCCATTATGATGTCATAATGCAAAAATTCCCTTTTGATGTCATAATGTAACATTCCATTATGATGTCATAATGCAAAATTCCATTATGATGTCATAATGTAACATTCCATTATGATGTCATAATGTAACATTCCATTATGATGTCATAATGTAACATTCCATTATGATGTCATAATGCAAAATTCCATTATGATGTCTAAATGCAAAATTCCATTATGATGTCATAATGTAACATTCCATTATGATGTCATAATGTAACATTCCATTATGATGTCATAATGCAAAATTCCATTATGATGTCATAATGCAAAATTCCATTATGATGTCATAATGCAAAATTCCATTATGATGTCATAATGCAAAATTCCATTATGATGTCATAATGTAAAATTCCATTATGATGTCATAATGTAAAATTCCATTATGATGTCATAATGTAAAATTCCATTATGATGTCATAATGTAAAATTCCCTTTTGATGTCATAATGTAAAATTCCATTATGATGTCATAATGCAAAATTCCATTATGAGGTCATAATGCAAAATTCCATTATGAGGTCATAATGCAAAATTCCATTATGAGGTCATAATGTAACATTCCATTATGAGGTCATAATGTAACATTCCATTATGATGTCATAATGTAACATTCCATTATGATGTCATAATGCAAAATTCCATTATGAGGTCATAATGCAAAATTCCATTATGAGGTCATAATGCAAAATTCCATTATGATGTCATAATGTAGAACTCCATTATGATGTCATAATGCAAAATTCCATTATGATGTCATAATGCAAAATTCCATTATGATGTCATAATGCAAAATTCCATTATGATGTCATAATGTAAAATTCCATTATGATGTCATAAAGCAAAATTCCATTATGATGTCTTAATGTAAAATTCCATTATGATGTCATAATGCAAAATTCCATTATGATGTCATAATGCAAAATTCCATTATGATGTCATAATGCAGAACTCCATTATGATGTCATAATGTAAAATTCCATTATGATGTCATAATGCAAAATTCCATTATGATGTCATAATGTAGAACTCCATTATGATGTCATAATGTAAAATTCCATTATGATGTCATAATGCAAAATTCCATTATGATGTCATAATGCAAAATTCCATTATGATGTCATAATGTAAAATTCCATTATGATGTCATAATGTAAAATTCCATTATGATGTCATAATGTAAAATTCCATTATGATGTCATAATGCAAAATTCCATAATGATGTCATAATCTAAAATTCCCATTTGATGTCATAATGTAACATTCCATTATGATGTCATAATGCAAAATTCCATTATGAGGTCATAATGCAAAATTGCATTATGAGGTCATAATGCAAAATTCCATTATGAGGTCATAATGTAACATTCCATTATGAGGTCATAATGTAACATTCCATTATGATGTCATAATGTAACATTCCATTATGATGTCATAATGCAAAATTCCATTATGAGGTCATAATGTAAAATTCCATTATGAGGTCATAATGCAAAATTCCATTATGAGGTCATAATGCAAAATTCCATTATGAGGTCATAATGCAAAATTCCATTATGAGGTCATAATGTAAAATTCCCTTTTGATGTCATAATGTAAAATTCCCTTTTGATGTCATAATGTAAAATTCCATTATGATGTCATAATGCAAAATTCCATTATGAGGTCATAATGCAAAATTCCATTATGAGGTCATAATGCAAAATTCCATTATGAGGTCATAATGTAACATTCCATTATGATGTCATAATGTAACATTCCATTATGAGGTCATAATGTAACATTCCATTATGATGTCATAATGCAAAATTCCATTATGATGTCATAATGCAAAATTCCATTATGATGTCATTATGCAAAATTCCATTATGATGTCATAATGTAAAATTCCATTATGATGTCATAATGTAAAATTCCATTATGATGTCATAATGTAAAATTCCCTTTTGATGTCATAATGTAAAATTCCATTATGATGTCATAATGCAAAATTCCATTATGAGGTCATAATGCAAAATTCCATTATGAGGTCATAATGCAAAATTCCATTATGAGGTCATAATGTAACATTCCATTATGATGTCATAATGCAAAATTCCATAATGATGTCATAATGTAAAATTCCCTTTTGATGTCATAATGTAACATTCCATTATGATGTCATAATGCAAAATTCCATTATGAGGTCATAATGCAAAATTCCATTATGAGGTCATAATGCAAAATTCCATTATGATGTCATAATGTAGAACTCCATTATGATGTCATAATGCAAAATTCCATTATGATGTCATAATGCAAAATTCCATTATGATGTCATAATGCAAAATTCCATTATGATGTCATAATGTAAAATTCCATTATGATGTCATAAAGCAAAATTCCATTATGATGTCTTAATGTAAAATTCCATTATGATGTCATAATGCAAAATTCCATTATGATGTCATAATGCAAAATTCCATTATGATGTCATAATGCAGAACTCCATTATGATGTCATAATGTAAAATTCCATTATGATGTCATAATGCAAAATTCCATTATGATGTCATAATGTAGAACTCCATTATGATGTCATAATGTAAAATTCCATTATGATGTCATAATGCAAAATTCCATTATGATGTCATAATGCAAAATTCCATTATGATGTCATAATGTAAAATTCCATTATGATGTCATAATGTAAAATTCCATTATGATGTCATAATGTAAAATTCCATTATGATGTCATAATGCAAAATTCCATAATGATGTCATAATCTAAAATTCCCATTTGATGTCATAATGTAACATTCCATTATGATGTCATAATGCAAAATTCCATTATGAGGTCATAATGCAAAATTGCATTATGAGGTCATAATGCAAAATTCCATTATGAGGTCATAATGTAACATTCCATTATGAGGTCATAATGTAACATTCCATTATGATGTCATAATGTAACATTCCATTATGATGTCATAATGCAAAATTCCATTATGAGGTCATAATGTAAAATTCCATTATGAGGTCATAATGCAAAATTCCATTATGAGGTCATAATGCAAAATTCCATTATGAGGTCATAATGCAAAATTCCATTATGAGGTCATAATGCAAAATTCCATTATGAGGTCATAATGTAAAATTCCCTTTTGATGTCATAATGTAAAATTCCATTATGATGTCATAATGCAAAATTCCATTATGAGGTCATAATGCAAAATTCCATTATGAGGTCATAATGCAAAATTCCATTATGAGGTCATAATGTAACATTCCATTATGATGTCATAATGTAACATTCCATTATGAGGTCATAATGTAACATTCCATTATGATGTCATAATGCAAAATTCCATTATGATGTCATAATGCAAAATTCCATTATGATGTCATTATGCAAAATTCCATTATGATGTCATAATGTAAAATTCCATTATGATGTCATAATGTAAAATTCCATTATGATGTCATAATGTAAAATTCCCTTTTGATGTCATAATGTAAAATTCCATTATGATGTCATAATGCAAAATTCCATTATGAGGTCATAATGCAAAATTCCATTATGAGGTCATAATGCAAAATTCCATTATGAGGTCATAATGTAACATTCCATTATGATGTCATAATGCAAAATTCCATAATGATGTCATAATGTAAAATTCCCTTTTGATGTCATAATGTAACATTCCATTATGATGTCATAATGCAAAATTCCATTATGAGGTCATAATGCAAAATTCCATTATGAGGTCATAATGCAAAATTCCATTATGATGTCATAATGTAGAACTCCATTATGATGTCATAATGCAAAATTCCATTATGATGTCATAATGCAAAATTCCATTATGATGTCATAATGCAAAATTCCATTATGATGTCATAATGTAAAATTCCATTATGATGTCATAAAGCAAAATTCCATTATGATGTCTTAATGTAAAATTCCATTATGATGTCATAATGCAAAATTCCATTATGATGTCATAATGCAAAATTCCATTATGATGTCATAATGCAGAACTCCATTATGATGTCATAATGTAAAATTCCATTATGATGTCATAATGCAAAATTCCATTATGATGTCATAATGTAGAACTCCATTATGATGTCATAATGTAAAATTCCATTATGATGTCATAATGCAAAATTCCATTATGATGTCATAATGCAAAATTCCATTATGATGTCATAATGTAAAATTCCATTATGATGTCATAATGTAAAATTCCATTATGATGTCATAATGTAAAATTCCATTATGATGTCATAATGCAAAATTCCATAATGATGTCATAATCTAAAATTCCCATTTGATGTCATAATGTAACATTCCATTATGATGTCATAATGCAAAATTCCATTATGAGGTCATAATGCAAAATTGCATTATGAGGTCATAATGCAAAATTCCATTATGAGGTCATAATGTAACATTCCATTATGAGGTCATAATGTAACATTCCATTATGATGTCATAATGTAACATTCCATTATGATGTCATAATGCAAAATTCCATTATGAGGTCATAATGTAAAATTCCATTATGAGGTCATAATGCAAAATTCCATTATGAGGTCATAATGCAAAATTCCATTATGAGGTCATAATGCAAAATTCCATTATGAGGTCATAATGCAAAATTCCATTATGAGGTCATAATGTAAAATTCCCTTTTGATGTCATAATGTAAAATTCCCTTTTGATGTCATAATGTAAAATTCCATTATGATGTCATAATGCAAAATTCCATTATGAGGTCATAATGCAAAATTCCATTATGAGGTCATAATGCAAAATTCCATTATGAGGTCATAATGTAACATTCCATTATGATGTCATAATGTAACATTCCATTATGAGGTCATAATGTAACATTCCATTATGATGTCATAATGCAAAATTCCATTATGATGTCATAATGCAAAATTCCATTATGATGTCATTATGCAAAATTCCATTATGATGTCATAATGTAGAACTCCATTATGATGTCATAATGTAAAATTCCATTATGATGTCATAATGTAAAATTCCATTATGATGTCATAATGTAAAATTCCATTATGATGTCATAATGCAAAAATTCCCTTTTGATGTCATAATGTAACATTCCATTATGATGTCATAATGAAAAATTCCATTATGATGTCATAATGTAACATTCCATTATGATGTCATAATGTAACATTCCATTATGATGTCATAATGTAACATTCCATTATGATGTCATAATGCAAAATTCCATTATGATGTCTAAATGCAAAATTCCATTATGATGTCATAATGTAACATTCCATTATGATGTCATAATGTAACATTCCATTATGATGTCATAATGCAAAATTCCATTATGATGTCATAATGCAAAATTCCATTATGATGTCATAATGCAAAATTCCATTATGATGTCATAATGCAAAATTCCATTATGATGTCATAATGCAAAATTCCATTATGATGTCATAATGTAAAATTCCATTATGATGTCATAATGTAAAATTCCATTATGATGTCATAATGTAAAATTCCATTATGATGTCATAATGTAAAATTCCCTTTTGATGTCATAATGTAAAATTCCATTATGATGTCATAATGCAAAATTCCATTATGAGGTCATAATGCAAAATTCCATTATGAGGTCATAATGCAAAATTCCATTATGAGGTCATAATGTAACATTCCATTATGATGTCATAATGTAACATTCCATTATGATGTCATAATGTAACATTCCATTATGATGTCATAATGCAAAATTCCATTATGAGGTCATAATGCAAAATTCCATTATGATGTCATAATGCAAAATTCCATAATGATGTCATAATGTAAAATTCCCTTTTGATGTCATAATGTAACATTCCATTATGATGTCATAATGCAAAATTCCATTATGAGGTCATAATGCAAAATTCCATTATGAGGTCATAATGCAAAATTCCATTATGATGTCATAATGTAGAACTCCATTATGATGTCATAATGCAAAATTCCATTATGATGTCATAATGCAAAATTCCATTATGATGTCATAATGCAAAATTCCATTATGATGTCATAATGTAAAATTCCATTATGATGTCATAAAGCAAAATTCCATTATGATGTCTTAATGTAAAATTCCATTATGATGTCATAATGCAAAATTCCATTATGATGTCATAATGCAAAATTCCATTATGATGTCATAATGCAGAACTCCATTATGATGTCATAATGTAAAATTCCATTATGATGTCATAATGCAAAATTCCATTATGATGTCATAATGCAAAATTCCATTATGATGTCATAATGCAAAATTCCATTATGATGTCATAATGTAAAAATTCCATTATGATGTCATAATGCAAAATTCCATTATGATGTCATAATGTAAAATTCCATTATGATGTCATAATGCAAAATTCCATTATGAGGTCATAATGCAAAATTCCATTATGATGTCATAATGCAAAATTCCATAATGATGTCATAATGTAAAATTCCCTTTTGATGTCATAATGTAACATTCCATTATGATGTCATAATGCAAAATTCCATTATGAGGTCATAATGCAAAATTCCATTATGAGGTCATAATGCAAAATTCCATTATGAGGTCATAATGCAAAATTCCATTATGATGTCATAATGTAACATTCCATTATGATGTCATAATGTAACATTCCATTATGATGTCATAATGTAACATTCCATTATGATGTCATAATGCAAAATTCCATTATGATGTCATAATGCAAAATTCCATTATGATGTCATAATGCAAAATTCCATTATGATGTCATAATGCAAAATTCCATTATGATGTCATAATGCAAAATTCCATTATGATGTCATAATGTAAAATTCCATTATGATGTCATAATGCAAAATTCCATTATGATGTCATAATGTAAAATTCCATTATGATGTCATAATGCAAAATTCCATTATGATGTCATAATGTAAAATTCCATTATGATGTCATAATGCAAAATTCCATTATGGGGTCATAATGCAAAATTCCATTATGAGGTCATAATGCAAAATTCCATTATGAGGTCATAATGTAAAATTCCCTTTTGATGTCATAATGTAACATTCCATTATGATGTCATAATGCAAAATTCCATTATGAGGTCATAATGCAAAATTCCATTATGAGGTCATAATGCAAAATTCCATTATGATGTCATAATGTAAAATTCCATTATGATGTCATAATGTAACATTCCATTATGATGTCATAATGCAAAATTCCATTATGATGTCATAATGCAAAATTTCATTATGATGTCATAATGCAAAATTCCATTATGATGTCATAATGCAGAACTCCATTATGATGTCATAATGTAAAATTCCATTATGATGTCATAATGCAAAATTCCATTATGATGTCATAATGCAAAATTCCATTATGATGTCATAATGTAAAATTCCATTATGATGTCATAAAGCAAAATTCCATTATGATGTCTTAATGTAAAATTCCATTATGATGTCATAATGCAAAATTCCATTATGATGTCATAATGCAAAATTCCATTATGATGTCATAATGCAGAACTCCATTATGATGTCATAATGTAAAATTCCATTATGATGTCATAATGCAAAATTCCATTATGAGGTCATAATGCAAAATTCCATTATGAGGTCATAATGCAAAATTCCATAATGATGTCATAATGTAAAATTCCCTTTTGATGTCATAATGTAACATTCCATTATGATGTCATAATGCAAAATTCCATTATGAGGTCATAATGCAAAATTCCATTATGAGGTCATAATGCAAAATTCCATTATGAGGTCATAATGTAACATTCCATTATGATGTCATAATGTAACATTCCATTATGATGTCGTAATGTAACATTCCATTATGATGTCGTAATGTAACATTCCATTATGATGTCATAATGTAACATTCCATTATGATGTCATAATGCAAAATTCCATTATGATGTCATAATGCAAAATTCCATTATGATGTCATAATGCAAAATTCCATTATGATGTCATAATGCAAAATTCCATTATGATGTCATAATGCAAAATTCCATTATGATGTCATAATGTAAAATTCCATTATGATGTCATAATGCAAAATTCCATTATGATGTCATAATGTAAAATTCCATTATGATGTCATAATGCAAAATTCCATTATGATGTCATAATGTAAAATTCCATTATGATGTCATAATGCAAAATTCCATTATGAGGTCATAATGCAAAATTCCATTATGAGGTCATAATGCAAAATTCCATTATGAGGTCATAATGTAAAATTCCCTTTTGATGTCATAATGTAACATTCCATTATGATGTCATAATGCAAAATTCCATTATGAGGTCATAATGCAAAATTCCATTATGAGGTCATAATGCAAAATTCCATTATGAGGTCATAATGTAACATTCCATTATGATGTCATAATGTAACATTCCATTATGATGTCATAATGTAACATTCCATTATGATGTCATAATGCAAAATTCCATTATGAGGTCATAATGCAAAATTCCATTATGAGGTCATAATGCAAAATTCCATTATGATGTCATAATGTAAAATTCCATTATGATGTCATAATGTAACATTCCATTATGATGTCATAATGCAAAATTCCATTATGATGTCATAATGCAAAATTTCATTATGATGTCATAATGCAAAATTCCATTATGATGTCATAATGTAGAACTCCATTATGATGTCATAATGTAAAATTCCATTATGATGTCATAATGCAAAATTCCATTATGATGTCATAATGCAAAATTCCATTATGATGTCATAATGTAAAATTCCATTATGATGTCATAAAGCAAAATTCCATTATGATGTCTTAATGTAAAATTCCATTATGATGTCATAATGCAAAATTCCATTATGATGTCATAATGCAAAATTCCATTATGATGTCATAATGCAGAACTCCATTATGATGTCATAATGTAAAATTCCATTATGATGTCATAATGCAAAATTCCATTATGATGTCATAATGCAAAATTCCATTATGATGTCATAATGCAAAATTCCATTATGATGTCATAATGCAAAATTCCATTATGATGTCATAATGTAAAATTCCATTATGATGTCATAATGCAAAATTCCATTATGAGGTCATAATGCAAAATTCCATTATGATGTCATAATGCAAAATTGCATTATGAGGTCATAATGCAAAATTCCATTATGAGGTCATAATGTAACATTCCATTATGAGGTCATAATGTAACATTCCATTATGATGTCATAATGTAACATTCCATTATGATGTCATAATGCAAAATTCCATTATGAGGTCATAATGTAAAATTCCATTATGAGGTCATAATGCAAAATTCCATTATGAGGTCATAATGCAAAATTCCATTATGAGGTCATAATGCAAAATTCCATTATGAGGTCATAATGCAAAATTCCATTATGAGGTCATAATGTAAAATTCCCTTTTGATGTCATAATGTAAAATTCCCTTTTGATGTCATAATGTAAAATTCCATTATGATGTCATAATGCAAAATTCCATTATGAGGTCATAATGCAAAATTCCATTATGAGGTCATAATGCAAAATTCCATTATGAGGTCATAATGTAACATTCCATTATGATGTCATAATGTAACATTCCATTATGAGGTCATAATGTAACATTCCATTATGATGTCATAATGCAAAATTCCATTATGATGTCATAATGCAAAATTCCATTATGATGTCATTATGCAAAATTCCATTATGATGTCATAATGTAGAACTCCATTATGATGTCATAATGTAAAATTCCATTATGATGTCATAATGTAAAATTCCATTATGATGTCATAATGTAAAATTCCATTATGATGTCATAATGCAAAAATTCCCTTTTGATGTCATAATGTAACATTCCATTATGATGTCATAATGAAAAATTCCATTATGATGTCATAATGTAACATTCCATTATGATGTCATAATGTAACATTCCATTATGATGTCATAATGTAACATTCCATTATGATGTCATAATGCAAAATTCCATTATGATGTCTAAATGCAAAATTCCATTATGATGTCATAATGTAACATTCCATTATGATGTCATAATGTAACATTCCATTATGATGTCATAATGCAAAATTCCATTATGATGTCATAATGCAAAATTCCATTATGATGTCATAATGCAAAATTCCATTATGATGTCATAATGCAAAATTCCATTATGATGTCATAATGCAAAATTCCATTATGATGTCATAATGTAAAATTCCATTATGATGTCATAATGTAAAATTCCATTATGATGTCATAATGTAAAATTCCATTATGATGTCATAATGTAAAATTCCCTTTTGATGTCATAATGTAAAATTCCATTATGATGTCATAATGCAAAATTCCATTATGAGGTCATAATGCAAAATTCCATTATGAGGTCATAATGCAAAATTCCATTATGAGGTCATAATGTAACATTCCATTATGATGTCATAATGTAACATTCCATTATGATGTCATAATGTAACATTCCATTATGATGTCATAATGCAAAATTCCATTATGAGGTCATAATGCAAAATTCCATTATGATGTCATAATGCAAAATTCCATAATGATGTCATAATGTAAAATTCCCTTTTGATGTCATAATGTAACATTCCATTATGATGTCATAATGCAAAATTCCATTATGAGGTCATAATGCAAAATTCCATTATGAGGTCATAATGCAAAATTCCATTATGATGTCATAATGTAGAACTCCATTATGATGTCATAATGCAAAATTCCATTATGATGTCATAATGCAAAATTCCATTATGATGTCATAATGCAAAATTCCATTATGATGTCATAATGTAAAATTCCATTATGATGTCATAAAGCAAAATTCCATTATGATGTCTTAATGTAAAATTCCATTATGATGTCATAATGCAAAATTCCATTATGATGTCATAATGCAAAATTCCATTATGATGTCATAATGCAGAACTCCATTATGATGTCATAATGTAAAATTCCATTATGATGTCATAATGCAAAATTCCATTATGATGTCATAATGCAAAATTCCATTATGATGTCATAATGCAAAATTCCATTATGATGTCATAATGTAAAAATTCCATTATGATGTCATAATGCAAAATTCCATTATGATGTCATAATGTAAAATTCCATTATGATGTCATAATGCAAAATTCCATTATGAGGTCATAATGCAAAATTCCATTATGATGTCATAATGCAAAATTCCATAATGATGTCATAATGTAAAATTCCCTTTTGATGTCATAATGTAACATTCCATTATGATGTCATAATGCAAAATTCCATTATGAGGTCATAATGCAAAATTCCATTATGAGGTCATAATGCAAAATTCCATTATGAGGTCATAATGCAAAATTCCATTATGATGTCATAATGTAACATTCCATTATGATGTCATAATGTAACATTCCATTATGATGTCATAATGTAACATTCCATTATGATGTCATAATGCAAAATTCCATTATGATGTCATAATGCAAAATTCCATTATGATGTCATAATGCAAAATTCCATTATGATGTCATAATGCAAAATTCCATTATGATGTCATAATGCAAAATTCCATTATGATGTCATAATGTAAAATTCCATTATGATGTCATAATGCAAAATTCCATTATGATGTCATAATGTAAAATTCCATTATGATGTCATAATGCAAAATTCCATTATGATGTCATAATGTAAAATTCCATTATGATGTCATAATGCAAAATTCCATTATGGGGTCATAATGCAAAATTCCATTATGAGGTCATAATGCAAAATTCCATTATGAGGTCATAATGTAAAATTCCCTTTTGATGTCATAATGTAACATTCCATTATGATGTCATAATGCAAAATTCCATTATGAGGTCATAATGCAAAATTCCATTATGAGGTCATAATGCAAAATTCCATTATGATGTCATAATGTAAAATTCCATTATGATGTCATAATGTAACATTCCATTATGATGTCATAATGCAAAATTCCATTATGATGTCATAATGCAAAATTTCATTATGATGTCATAATGCAAAATTCCATTATGATGTCATAATGCAGAACTCCATTATGATGTCATAATGTAAAATTCCATTATGATGTCATAATGCAAAATTCCATTATGATGTCATAATGCAAAATTCCATTATGATGTCATAATGTAAAATTCCATTATGATGTCATAAAGCAAAATTCCATTATGATGTCTTAATGTAAAATTCCATTATGATGTCATAATGCAAAATTCCATTATGATGTCATAATGCAAAATTCCATTATGATGTCATAATGCAGAACTCCATTATGATGTCATAATGTAAAATTCCATTATGATGTCATAATGCAAAATTCCATTATGAGGTCATAATGCAAAATTCCATTATGAGGTCATAATGCAAAATTCCATAATGATGTCATAATGTAAAATTCCCTTTTGATGTCATAATGTAACATTCCATTATGATGTCATAATGCAAAATTCCATTATGAGGTCATAATGCAAAATTCCATTATGAGGTCATAATGCAAAATTCCATTATGAGGTCATAATGTAACATTCCATTATGATGTCATAATGTAACATTCCATTATGATGTCGTAATGTAACATTCCATTATGATGTCGTAATGTAACATTCCATTATGATGTCATAATGTAACATTCCATTATGATGTCATAATGCAAAATTCCATTATGATGTCATAATGCAAAATTCCATTATGATGTGATAATGCAAAATTCCATTATGATGTCATAATGCAAAATTCCATTATGATGTCATAATGCAAAATTCCATTATGATGTCATAATGTAAAATTCCATTATGATGTCATAATGCAAAATTCCATTATGATGTCATAATGTAAAATTCCATTATGATGTCATAATGCAAAATTCCATTATGATGTCATAATGTAAAATTCCATTATGATGTCATAATGCAAAATTCCATTATGAGGTCATAATGCAAAATTCCATTATGAGGTCATAATGCAAAATTCCATTATGAGGTCATAATGTAAAATTCCCTTTTGATGTCATAATGTAACATTCCATTATGATGTCATAATGCAAAATTCCATTATGAGGTCATAATGCAAAATTCCATTATGAGGTCATAATGCAAAATTCCATTATGAGGTCATAATGTAACATTCCATTATGATGTCATAATGTAACATTCCATTATGATGTCATAATGTAACATTCCATTATGATGTCATAATGCAAAATTCCATTATGAGGTCATAATGCAAAATTCCATTATGAGGTCATAATGCAAAATTCCATTATGATGTCATAATGTAAAATTCCATTATGATGTCATAATGTAACATTCCATTATGATGTCATAATGCAAAATTCCATTATGATGTCATAATGCAAAATTTCATTATGATGTCATAATGCAAAATTCCATTATGATGTCATAATGTAGAACTCCATTATGATGTCATAATGTAAAATTCCATTATGATGTCATAATGCAAAATTCCATTATGATGTCATAATGCAAAATTCCATTATGATGTCATAATGTAAAATTCCATTATGATGTCATAAAGCAAAATTCCATTATGATGTCTTAATGTAAAATTCCATTATGATGTCATAATGCAAAATTCCATTATGATGTCATAATGCAAAATTCCATTATGATGTCATAATGCAGAACTCCATTATGATGTCATAATGTAAAATTCCATTATGATGTCATAATGCAAAATTCCATTATGATGTCATAATGCAAAATTCCATTATGATGTCATAATGCAAAATTCCATTATGATGTCATAATGCAAAATTCCATTATGATGTCATAATGTAAAATTCCATTATGATGTCATAATGCAAAATTCCATTATGAGGTCATAATGCAAAATTCCATTATGATGTCATAATGCAAAATTCCATAATGATGTCATAATGTAAAATTCCCTTTTGATGTCATAATGTAACATTCCATTATGATGTCATAATGCAAAATTCCATTATGAGGTCATAATGCAAAATTCCATTATGAGGTCATAATGCAAAATTCCATTATGATGTCATAATGTAACATTCCATTATGATGTCATAATGTAACATTCCATTATGATGTCGTAATGTAACATTCCATTATGATGTCGTAATGTAACATTCCATTATGATGTCATAATGTAACATTCCATTATGATGTCATAATGTAACATTCCATTATGATGTCATAATGCAAAATTCCATTATGATGTCATAATGCAAAATTCCATTATGATGTCATAATGCAAAATTTCATTATGATGTCATAATGCAAAATTCCATTATGATGTCATAATGCAAAATTCTATTATGATGTCATAATGTAAAATTCCATTATGATGTCATAATGCAAAATTCCATTATGATGTCATAATGCAAAATTCCATTATGATGTCATAATGTAAAATTCCATTATGATGTCATAATGTAAAATTCCATTATGATGTCATAATGTAAAATTCCATTATGATGTCATAATGTAAAATTCCATTATGATGTCATAATGTAAAATTCCATTATGATGTCATAATGCAAAATTCCATAATGATGTCATAATGTAAAATTCCCTTTTGATGTCATAATGGAACATTCCATTATGATGTCATAATGCAAAATTCCATTATGAGGTCATAATGCAAAATTCCATTATGAGGTCATAATGCAAAATTCCATTATGATGTCATAATGTAACATTCCATTATGATGTCATAATGTAACATTCCATTATGATGTCATAATGTAACATTCCATTATGATGTCATAATGTAACATTCCATTATGATGTCATAATGTAACATTCCATTATGATGTCATAATGCAAAATTCCATTATGATGTCATAATGCAAAATTCCATTATGATGTGATAATGCAAAATTCCATTATGATGTCATAATGCAAAATTCCATTATGATGTCATAATGCAAAATTCCATTATGATGTCATAATGTAAAATTCCATTATGATGTCATAATGCAAAATTCCATTATGATGTCATAATGTAAAATTCCATTATGATGTCATAATGCAAAATTCCCTTTTGATGTCATAATGCAAAATTCCATTATGAGATCATAATGCAAAATTCCATTATGAGGTCATAATGCAAAATTCCATTATGATGTCATAATGTAACATTCCATTATGATGTCATAATGTAACATTTCATTATGATGTCATAATGTAACATTCCATTATGATGTCATAATGTAACATTTCATTATGATGTCATAATGCAAAATTCCATTATGATGTCATAATGCAAAATTCCATTATGATGTCATAATGTAGAACTCCATTATGATGTCATAATGAAAAATTCCATTATGATGTCATAATGCAAAATTCCATTATGATGTCATAATGCAAAATTCCATTATGATGTCATAATGTAAAATTCCATTATGATGTCATAATGTAAAATTCCATTATGATGTCATAATGTAAAATTCCATTATGATGTCATAATGCAAAATTCCATTATGATGTCATAATGCAAAATTCCATTATGATGTCATAATGCAAAATTCTATTATGATGTCATAATGCAAAATTCCATTATGATGTCATAATGTAAAATTCTATTATGATGTCATAATGCAAAATTACCTTTTGATGTCATAATGCAAAATTCCATTATGATGTCATAATGCAAAATTACCTTTTGATGTCATAATGTAAAATCCCATTATGAGGTCATAATGTAAAATCCCATTATGAGGTCATAATGCAAAATTCCATTATGAGGTCATAATGCAAAATTCCATTATGAGGTCATAATGCAAAATTCCATTATGATGTCATAATGCAAAATTCCATTATGATGTCATAATGCAAAATTCCATTATGATGTCATAATGCAAAATTCCATTATGATGTCATAATGTAAAATTCCATTATGATGTCATAATGCAAAATTCCATTATGAGGTCATAATGCAAAATTCCATTATGAGGTCATAATGTAAAATTCCCTTTTGATGTCATAATGTAACATTCCATTATGATGTCATAATGCAAAATTCCATTATGAGGTCATAATGCAAAATTCCATTATGAGGTCATAATGCAAAATTCCATTATGAGGTCATAATGCAAAATTCCATTATGAGGTCATAATGCAAAATTCCCTTTTGATGTCATAATGTAAAATTCCCTTTTGATGTCATAATGTAAAATTCCATTATGATGTCATAATGCAAAATTCCATTATGATGTCATAATGTAAAATTCCATTATGATGTCATAATGCAAAATTCCATTATGATGTCATAATGCAAAATTCCATTATGAGGTCATAATGCAAAATTCCATTATGAGGTCATAATGCAAAATTCCATTATGAGGTCATAATGCAAAATTCCATTATGAGGTCATAATGTAAAATTCCATTATGAGGTCATAATGTAAAATTCCATTATGAGGTCATAATGCAAAATTCCATTATGAGGTCATAATGCAAAATTCCATTATGAGATCATAATGCAAAATTCCATTATGAGGTCATAATGCAACATTCCATTATGAGATCATAATGTAACATTCCATTATGATGTCATAATGTAACATTCCATTATGATGTCATAATGTAACATTCCATTATGATGTCATAATGTAACATTCCATTATGATGTCATAATGCAAAATTTCATTATGATGTCATAATGCAAAATTCCATTATGATGTCATAATGTAGAACTCCATTATGATGTCATAATGCAAAATTCCATTATGATGTCATAATGTAAAATTCCATTATGATGTCATAATGCAAAATTCCATTATGATGTCATAATGCAAAATTCCATTATGATGTCATAATGCAAAATTCCATTATGATGTCATAATGCAAAATTCCATTATGATGTCATAATGTAAAATCCCATTATGAGGTCATAATGTAACATTCCATTTTGAGGTCATAATGTAAAATCCCATTATGAGGTCATAATGTAAAATTCCATTATGAGGTCATAATGCAAAATTCCATTATGAGGTCATAATGCAAAATTCCATTATGATGTCATAATGCAAAATTCCATTATGATGTCATAATGCAAAATTCCATTATGATGTCATAATGCAGAACTCCATTATGATGTCATAATGCAAAATTCCATTATGATGTCATAATGCAAAATTCCATTATGATGTCATAATGCAAAATTCCATTATGATGTCATAATGCAAAATTCCATTATGATGTCATAATGTAAAATTCCATTATGATGTCATAATGCAAAATTCCATTATGATGTCATAATGTAAAATTCCATTATGATGTCATAATGCAAAATTCCATTATGAGGTCATAATGCAAAATTCCATTATGAGGTCATAATGCAAAATTCCATTATGAGGTCATAATGCAAAATTCCATTATGAGGTCATAATGCAAAATTCCATTATGAGGTCATAATGCAAAATTCCATTATGAGGTCATAATGCAAAATTCCATTATGAGGTCATAATGCAAAATTCCATTATGAGGTCATAATGCAACATTCCCTTTTGACGTCATAATGTAAAATTCCCTTTTGACGTCATAATGTAACATTCCATTATGAGGTCATAATGTAACATTCCATTATGAGGTCATAATGTAACATTCCATTATGAGGTCATAATGTAACATTCCATTATGATGTCATAATGTAACATTCCATTATGATGTCATAATGTAACATTCCATTATGATGTCATAATGTAACATTCCATTATGATGTCATAATGTAACATTCCATTATGATGTCATAATGTAGAACTCCATTATGATGTCATAATGTAGAACTCCATTATGATGTCATAATGCAAAATTCCATTATGATGTCATAATGCAAAATTCCATTATGATGTCATAATGTAGAACTCCATTATGATGTCATAATGCAAAATTCCATTCTGATGTCATAATGTAAAATTCCATTATGATGTCATAATGCAAAATTCCATTATGATGTCATAATGTAAAATTCCATTATGATGTCATAATGCAAAATTCCATTATGAGGTCATAATGCAAAATTCCATTATGATGTCATAATGCAAAATTCCATTATGATGTCATAATGTAAAATTCCCTTTTGATGTCATAATGCAAAATTCCCTTTTGATGTCATAATGCAAAATTCCATTATGATGTCATAATGCAAAATTCCATTATGATGTCATAATGCAAAATTCCATTATGATGTCATAATGTAAAATTCCATTATGATGTCATAATGCAAAATTCCATTATGATGTCATAATGCAAAATTCCATTATGAGGTCATAATGCAAAATTCCATTATGATGTCATAATGCAAAATTCCATTATGATGTCATAATGCAAAATTCCATTATGATGTCATAATGCAAAATTCCATTATGAGGTCATAATGTAAAATTCCCTTTTGATGTCATAATGTAAAATTCCATTATGAGGTCATAATGCAAAATTCCCTTTTGATGTCATAATGCAAAATTCCCTTTTGATGTCATAATGTAAAATTCCATTATGAGGTCATAATGTAACATTCCATTATGAGGTCATAATGCAAAATTCCATTATGATGTCATAATGCAAAATTCCACTATGAGATCATAATGCAAAATTCCATTATGATGTCATAATGTAAAATTCCATTATGATGTCATAATGCAAAATTCCATTATGATGTCATAATGCAAAATTCCATTATGATGTCATAATGTAAAATTCCATTATGATGTCATAATGCAAAATTCCATTATGATGTCATAATGCAAAATTCCATTATGAGGTCATAATGCAAAATTCCATTATGAGGTCATAATGCAAAATTCCATTATGATGTCATAATGTAAAATTCCCTTTTGATGTCATAATGTAAAATTCCCTTTTGATGTCATAATGTAAAATTCCATTATGATGTCATAATGCAAAATTCCATTATGATGTCATAATGCAAAATTCCATTATGAGGTCATAATGCAAAATTCCATTATGAGGTCATAATGCAAAATTCCATTATGAGGTCATAATGCAAAATTCCATTATGAGGTCATAATGCAAAATTCCCTTTTGATGTCATAATGTAAAATTCCATTATGATGTCATAATGCAAAATTTCATTATGAGGTCATAATGCAAAATTCCATTATGAGATCATAATGCAAAATTCCATTATGAGGTCATAATGTAACATTCCATTATGATGTCATAATGTAATATTCCATTATGATGTCATAATGTAACATTCCATTATGATGTCATAATGCAACATTCCATTATGATGTCATAATGTAACATTCCATTATGATGTCATAATGTAACATTCCATTATGATGTCATAATGCAAAATTTCATTATGATGTCATAATGCAAAATTCCATTATGATGTCATAATGTAAAATTCCATTATGATGTCATAATGTAAAATTCCATTATGATGTCATAATGCAAAATTCCATTATGATGTCATAATGCAAAATTCCATTATGATGTCATAATGCAAAATTCCCTTTTGATGTCATAATGCAAAATTCCCTTTTGATGTCATAATGCAAAATTCCATTATGATGTCATAATGCAAAATTCCATTATGATGTCATAATGCAAAATTCCATTATGATGTCATAATGTAAAATTCCATTATGATGTCATAATGCAAAATTCCATTATGATGTCATAATGCAAAATTCCATTATGATGTCATAATGTAAAATTCCATTATGATGTCATAATGCAAAATTCCATTATGATGTCATAATGCAAAATTCCATTATGATGTCATAATGCAAAATTCCATTATGAGGTCATAATGCAAAATTCCATTATGAGGTCATAATGCAAAATTCCATTATGAGGTCATAATGCAAAATTCCATTATGAGGTCATAATGCAAAATTCCATTATGAGGTCATAATGCAAAATTCCATTATGAGGTCATAATGCAAAATTCCATTATGAGGTCATAATGCAAAATTCCATTATGAGATCATAATGCAAAATTCCATTATGATGTCATAATGTAACATTCCATTATGATGTCATAATGTAACATTCCATTATGATGTCATAATGTAACATTCCATTATGATGTCATAATGTAACATTCCATTATGATGTCATAATGTAACATTCCATTATGATGTCATAATGCAAAATTTCATTATGATGTCATAATGCAACATTCCATTATGATGTCATAATGTAGAACTCCATTATGATGTCATAATGTAAAATTCCATTATGATGTCATAATGCAAAATTCCATTATGATGTCATAATGCAAAATTCCATTATGATGTCATAATGTAGAACTCCATTATGATGTCATAATGTAAAATTCCATTATGATGTCATAATGCAAAATTCCATTATGATGTCATAATGCAAAATTCCATTATGATGTCATAATGTAAAATTCTATTATGATGTCATAATGTAAAATTCCATTATGATGTCATAATGCAAAATTCCATTATGATGTCATAATGCAAAATTCCCTTTTGATGTCATAATGTAACATTCCATTATGATGTCATAATGTAAAATCCCATTATGAGGTCATAATGTAAAATCCCATTATGAGGTCATAATGTAAAATCCCATTATGAGGTCATAATGTAAAATCCCATTATGAGGTCATAATGTAAAATCCCATTATGAGGTCATAATGTAAAATCCCATTATGAGGTCATAATGTAAAATCCCATTATGAGGTCAAAATGCAACATTCCATTATGATGCCATAATGCAAAATTCCATTATGATGTCATAATGCAAAATTTCATTATGATGTCATAATGCAAAATTCCATTATGATGTCATAATGCAGAACTCCATTATGATGTCATAATGTAAAATTCCATTATGATGTCATAATGCAAAATTCCATTATGATGTCATAATGCAAAATTCCATTATGATGTCATAATGCAAAATTCCATTATGATGTCATAATGTAAAATTCCATTATGATGTCATAATGTAAAATTCCATTATGATGTCATAATGCAAAATTCCATTATGATGTCATAATGCAAAATTCCATTATGATGTCATAATGTAAAATTCTATTATGATGTCATAATGTAAAATTCCCTTTTGATGTCATAATGTAAAATTCCATTATGATGTCATACTGCAAAGTTCCCTTTTGATGTCATAATGCAAAATTCCATTATGATGTCATAATGCAAAATTCCATTATGATGTCATAATGTAAAATTCCCTTTTGATGTCATAATGTAAAATTCCATTATGATGTCATAATGCAAAATTCCATTATGATGTCATAATGCAAAATTCCATTATGATGTCATAATGCAAAATTCCATTATGATGTCATAATGCAAAATTCCATTATGATGTCATAATGCAAAATTCCCTTATGATGTCATAATGCAAAATTCCATTATGATGTCATAATGCAAAATTCCCTTTTGATGTCATACTGCAAAATTCCCTTTTGAGGTCATAATGCAAAATTCCATTATGAGGTCATAATGTAAAATTCCCTTTTGATGTCATAATGTAACATTCCATTATGATGTCATAATGCAAAATTCCATTATGATGTCATAATGCAAAATTCCATTATGATGTCATAATGTAAAATTCCATTATGATGTCATAATGCAAAATTCCATTATGATGTCATAATGTAAAATTCCATTATGATGTCATAATGCAAAATTCCATTATGATGTCATAATGCAAAATTCCATTATGATGTCATAATGTAAAATTCCATTATGATGTCATAATGCAAAATTCCATTATGATGTCATAATGTAAAATTCCATTATGATGTCATAATGCAAAATTCCATTATGATGTCATAATGCAAAATTCCATTATGATGTCATAATGCAAA
Organism: Eleutherodactylus coqui; assembly: GCF_035609145.1. NCBI lineage: Eukaryota > Metazoa > Chordata > Amphibia > Anura > Eleutherodactylidae > Eleutherodactylus > Eleutherodactylus coqui. The sequence continues at coordinate 201,409,281 of NC_089844.1, forward strand.
ATTCCATTATGATGTCATAATGCAAAATTCCATTATGAGGTCATAATGCAAAATTCCATTATGATGTCATAATGCAAAATTCCATTATGATGTCATAATGTAAAATTCCCTTTTGATGTCATAATGTAAAATTCCATTATGATGTCATAATGCAAAATTCCCTTTTGAGGTCATAATGCAAAATTCCATTATGATGTCATAATGCAAAATTCCATTATGATGTCATAATGTAAAATTCCCTTTTGATGTCATAATGTAAAATTCCATTATGATGTCATAATGCAAAATTCCATTATGATGTCATAATGTAAAATTCCATTATGATGTCATAATGCAAAATTCCATTATGAGGTCATAATGCAAAATTCCATTATGAGGTCATAATGCAAAATTCCATTATGAGGTCATAATGCAAAATTCCATTATGAGGTCATAATGTAAAATTCCCTTTTGATGTCATAATGTAAAATTCCATTATGATGTCATAATGCAAAATTCCATTATGAGGTCATAATGCAAAATTCCATTATGAGATCATAATGCAAAATTCCATTATGATGTCATAATGTAACATTCCATTATGATGTCATAATGTAACATTCCATTATGATGTCATAATGTAACATTCCATTATGATGTCATAATGCAAAATTCCATTATCATGTCATAATGCAAAATTCCATTATGATGTCATAATGCAAAATTTCATTATGATGTCATAATGCAAAATTCCATTATGATGTCATAATGTAGAACTCCATTATGATGTCATAATGAAAAATTCCATTATGATGTCATAATGCAAAATTCCATTATGATGTCATAATGCAAAATTTCATTATGATGTCATAATGCAAAATTCCATTATAATGTCATAATGTAGAACTCCATTATGATGTCATAATGTAAAATTCCATTATGATGTCATAATGCAAAATTCCATTATGATGTCATAATGCAAAATTCCATTATGAGGTCATAATGCAAAATTCCATTATGAGGTCATAATGCAAAATTCCATTATGATGTCATAATGTAAAATTCCATTATGATGTCATAATGCAAAATTCCCTTTTGATGTCATAATGCAAAATTCCCTTTTGATGTCATAATGCAAAATTCCATTATGAGGTCATAATGCAAAATTCCATTATGAGGTCATAATGCAAAATTCCATTATGAGGTCATAATGCAAAATTCCATTATGAGGTCATAATGCAAAATTCCCTTTTGATGTCATAATGTAAAATTCCATTATGATGTCATAATGCAAAATTTCATTATGAGGTCATAATGCAAAATTCCATTATGAGATCATAATGCAAAATTCCATTATGAGGTCATAATGTAACATTCCATTATGATGTCATAATGTAACATTCCATTATGATGTCATAATGTAACATTCCATTATGATGTCATAATGCAACATTCCATTATGATGTCATAATGTAACATTCCATTATGATGTCATAATGTAACATTCCATTATGATGTCATAATGCAAAATTTCATTATGATGTCATAATGCAAAATTCCATTATGATGTCATAATGTAAAATTCCATTATGATGTCATAATGTAAAATTCCATTATGATGTCATAATGTAAAATTCCATTATGATGTCATAATGCAAAATTCCATTATGATGTCATAATGCAAAATTCCATTATGATGTCATAATGCAAAATTCCCTTTTGATGTCATAATGCAAAATTCCCTTTTGATGTCATAATGCAAAATTCCATTATGATGTCATAATGCAAAATTCCATTATGATGTCATAATGCAAAATTCCATTATGATGTCATAATGTAAAATTCCATTATGATGTCATAATGCAAAATTCCATTATGATGTCATAATGCAAAATTCCATTATGATGTCATAATGTAAAATTCCATTATGATGTCATAATGCAAAATTCCATTATGATGTCATAATGCAAAATTCCATTATGATGTCATAATGCAAAATTCCATTATGAGGTCATAATGCAAAATTCCATTATGAGGTCATAATGCAAAATTCCATTATGAGGTCATAATGCAAAATTCCATTATGAGGTCATAATGCAAAATTCCATTATGAGGTCATAATGCAAAATTCCATTATGAGGTCATAATGCAAAATTCCATTATGAGGTCATAATGCAAAATTCCATTATGAGATCATAATGCAAAATTCCATTATGATGTCATAATGTAACATTCCATTATGATGTCATAATGTAACATTCCATTATGATGTCATAATGTAACATTCCATTATGATGTCATAATGTAACATTCCATTATGATGTCATAATGTAACATTCCATTATGATGTCATAATGCAAAATTTCATTATGATGTCATAATGCAACATTCCATTATGATGTCATAATGTAGAACTCCATTATGATGTCATAATGTAAAATTCCATTATGATGTCATAATGCAAAATTCCATTATGATGTCATAATGCAAAATTCCATTATGATGTCATAATGTAGAACTCCATTATGATGTCATAATGTAAAATTCCATTATGATGTCATAATGCAAAATTCCATTATGATGTCATAATGCAAAATTCCATTATGATGTCATAATGTAAAATTCTATTATGATGTCATAATGTAAAATTCCATTATGATGTCATAATGCAAAATTCCATTATGATGTCATAATGCAAAATTCCCTTTTGATGTCATAATGTAACATTCCATTATGATGTCATAATGTAAAATCCCATTATGAGGTCATAATGTAAAATCCCATTATGAGGTCATAATGTAAAATCCCATTATGAGGTCATAATGTAAAATCCCATTATGAGGTCATAATGTAAAATCCCATTATGAGGTCATAATGTAAAATCCCATTATGAGGTCAAAATGCAACATTCCATTATGATGCCATAATGCAAAATTCCATTATGATGTCATAATGCAAAATTTCATTATGATGTCATAATGCAAAATTCCATTATGATGTCATAATGCAGAACTCCATTATGATGTCATAATGTAAAATTCCATTATGATGTCATAATGCAAAATTCCATTATGATGTCATAATGCAAAATTCCATTATGATGTCATAATGCAAAATTCCATTATGATGTCATAATGTAAAATTCCATTATGATGTCATAATGTAAAATTCCATTATGATGTCATAATGCAAAATTCCATTATGATGTCATAATGCAAAATTCCATTATGATGTCATAATGTAAAATTCTATTATGATGTCATAATGTAAAATTCCCTTTTGATGTCATAATGTAAAATTCCATTATGATGTCATACTGCAAAGTTCCCTTTTGATGTCATAATGCAAAATTCCATTATGATGTCATAATGCAAAATTCCATTATGATGTCATAATGTAAAATTCCCTTTTGATGTCATAATGTAAAATTCCATTATGATGTCATAATGCAAAATTCCATTATGATGTCATAATGCAAAATTCCATTATGATGTCATAATGCAAAATTCCATTATGATGTCATAATGCAAAATTCCATTATGATGTCATAATGCAAAATTCCATTATGATGTCATAATGCAAAATTCCATTATGATGTCATAATGCAAAATTCCCTTTTGATGTCATAATGCAAAATTCCCTTTTGAGGTCATAATGCAAAATTCCATTATGAGGTCATAATGTAAAATTCCCTTTTGATGTCATAATGTAACATTCCATTATGATGTCATAATGCAAAATTCCATTATGATGTCATAATGCAAAATTCCATTATAATGTCATAATGTAGAACTCCATTATGATGTCATAATGCAAAATTCCATTATGAGGTCATAATGCAAAATTCCATTATGAGGTCATAATGCAAAATTCCATTATGAGGTCATAATGTAAAATTCCCTTTTGATGTCATAATGTAAAATTCCATTATGATGTCATAATGCAAAATTCCATTATGAGGTCATAATGCAAAATTCCATTATGAGATCATAATGCAAAATTCCATTATGATGTCATAATGTAACATTCCATTATGATGTCATAATGTAACATTCCATTATGATGTCATAATGTAACATTCCATTATGATGTCATAATGCAAAATTCCATTATGATGTCATAATGCAAAATTCCATTATGATGTCATAATGCAAAATTTCATTATGATGTCATAATGCAAAATTCCATTATGATGTCATAATGTAGAACTCCATTATGATGTCATAATGAAAAATTCCATTATGATGTCATAATGCAAAATTCCATTATGATGTCATAATGCAAAATTCCATTATGATGTCATAATGTAAAATTCCATTATGATGTCATAATGCAAAATTCCATTATGATGTCATAATGTAAAATTCCATTATGATGTCATAATGCAAAATTCCATTATGATGTCATAATGCAAAATTCCATTATGATGTCATAATGCAAAATTCCATTATGATGTCATAATGCAAAATTCCATTATGAGGTCATAATGCAAAATTCCATTATGATGTCATAATGCAAAATTCCATTATGATGTCATAATGTAAAATTCCCTTTTGATGTCATAATGTAAAATTCCATTATGATGTCATAATGCAAAATTCCCTTTTGAGGTCATAATGCAAAATTCCATTATGAGGTCATAATGCAAAATTCCATTATGAGGTCATAATGCAAAATTCCATTATGATGTCATAATGTAACATTCCATTATGATGTCATAATGTAACATTCCATTATGATGTCATAATGTAACATTCCATTATGATGTCATAATGTAACATTCCATTATGATGTCATAATGTAACATTCCATTATGATGTCATAATGCAAAATTCCATTATGATGTCATAATGCAAAATTCCATTATGATGTGATAATGCAAAATTCCATTATGATGTCATAATGCAAAATTCCATTATGATGTCATAATGCAAAATTCCATTATGATGTCATAATGTAAAATTCCATTATGATGTCATAATGCAAAATTCCATTATGATGTCATAATGTAAAATTCCATTATGATGTCATAATGCAAAATTCCCTTTTGATGTCATAATGCAAAATTCCATTATGAGATCATAATGCAAAATTCCATTATGAGGTCATAATGCAAAATTCCATTATGATGTCATAATGTAACATTCCATTATGATGTCATAATGTAACATTTCATTATGATGTCATAATGTAACATTCCATTATGATGTCATAATGTAACATTTCATTATGATGTCATAATGCAAAATTCCATTATGATGTCATAATGCAAAATTCCATTATGATGTCATAATGTAGAACTCCATTATGATGTCATAATGAAAAATTCCATTATGATGTCATAATGCAAAATTCCATTATGATGTCATAATGCAAAATTCCATTATGATGTCATAATGTAAAATTCCATTATGATGTCATAATGTAACATTCCATTATGATGTCATAATGTAAAATTCCATTATGATGTCATAATGCAAAATTCCATTATGATGTCATAATGCAAAATTCCATTATGATGTCATAATGTAAAATTCTATTATGATGTCATAATGCAAAATTCCATTATGATGTCATAATGCAAAATTCCATTATGATGTCATAATGCAAAATTACCTTTTGATGTCATAATGTAAAATCCCATTATGAGGTCATAATGTAAAATCCCATTATGAGGTCATAATGCAAAATTCCATTATGAGGTCATAATGCAAAATTCCATTATGATGTCATAATGCAAAATTCCATTATGAGGTCATAATGCAAAATTCCATTATGATGTCATAATGCAAAATTCCATTATGAGGTCATAATGCAAAATTCCATTATGATGTCATAATGCAAAATTCCATTATGATGTCATAATGCAAAATTCCATTATGATGTCATAATGTAAAATTCCATTATGATGTCATAATGCAAAATTCCATTATGAGGTCATAATGCAAAATCCCATTATGAGGTCATAATGCAAAATTCCATTATGAGGTCATAATGCAAAATTCCATTATGATGTCATAATGCAAAATTCCATTATGAGGTCATAATGCAAAATTCCATTATGATGTCATAATGCAAAATTCCATTATGAGGTCATAATGCAAAATTCCATTATGATGTCATAATGTAAAATTCCATTATGATGTCATAATGCAAAATTCCATTATGATGTCATAATGCAAAATTCCATTATGATGTCATAATGCAAAATTCCATTATGATGTCATAATGTAAAATTCCATTATGATGTCATAATGCAAAATTCCATTATGAGGTCATAATGCAAAATTCCATTATGAGGTCATAATGCAAAATTCCATTATGAGGTCATAATGTAAAATTCCCTTTTGATGTCATAATGTAACATTCCATTATGATGTCATAATGCAAAATTCCATTATGAGGTCATAATGCAAAATTCCATTATGAGGTCATAATGCAAAATTCCATTATGAGGTCATAATGTAACATTCCATTATGATGTCATAATGTAACATTCCATTATGATGTCATAATGCAAAATTCCATTATGAGGTCATAATGCAAAATTCCATTATGATGTCATAATGTAAAATTCCATTATGATGTCATAATGTAACATTCCATTATGATGTCATAATGCAAAATTCCATTATGATGTCATAATGCAAAATTTCATTATGATGTCATAATGCAAAATTCCATTATGATGTCATAATGTAGAACTCCATTATGATGTCATAATGTAAAATTCCATTATGATGTCATAATGCAAAATTCCATTATGATGTCATAATGCAAAATTCCATTATGATGTCATAATGTAAAATTCCATTATGATGTCATAAAGCAAAATTCCATTATGATGTCTTAATGTAAAATTCCATTATGATGTCATAATGCAAAATTCCATTATGATGTCATAATGCAAAATTCCATTATGATGTCATAATGCAGAACTCCATTATGATGTCATAATGTAAAATTCCATTATGATGTCATAATGCAAAATTCCATTATGATGTCATAATGCAAAATTCCATTATGATGTCATAATGCAAAATTCCATTATGATGTCATAATGCAAAATTCCATTATGATGTCATAATGTAAAATTCCATTATGATGTCATAATGCAAAATTCCATTATGAGGTCATAATGCAAAATTCCATTATGATGTCATAATGCAAAATTCCATAATGATGTCATAATGTAAAATTCCCTTTTGATGTCATAATGTAACATTCCATTATGATGTCATAATGCAAAATTCCATTATGAGGTCATAATGCAAAATTCCATTATGAGGTCATAATGCAAAATTCCATTATGATGTCATAATGTAACATTCCATTATGATGTCATAATGTAACATTCCATTATGATGTCGTAATGTAACATTCCATTATGATGTCGTAATGTAACATTCCATTATGATGTCATAATGTAACATTCCATTATGATGTCATAATGTAACATTCCATTATGATGTCATAATGCAAAATTCCATTATGATGTCATAATGCAAAATTCCATTATGATGTCATAATGCAAAATTTCATTATGATGTCATAATGCAAAATTCCATTATGATGTCATAATGTAAAATTCCATTATGATGTCATAATGCAAAATTCCATTATGATGTCATAATGCAAAATTCCATTATGATGTCATAATGTAAAATTCCATTATGATGTCATAATGTAAAATTCCATTATGATGTCATAATGCAAAATTCCATTATGAGGTCATAATGCAAAATTCCATTATGAGGTCATAATGCAAAATTCCATTATGAGGTCATAATGTAACATTCCATTATGATGTCATAATGTAACATTCCATTATGATGTCATAATGCAAAATTCCATTATGAGGTCATAATGCAAAATTCCATTATGATGTCATAATGTAAAATTCCATTATGATGTCATAATGTAACATTCCATTATGATGTCATAATGCAAAATTCCATTATGATGTCATAATGCAAAATTCCATTATGATGTCATAATGCAAAATTCCATTATGATGTCATAATGTAGAACTCCATTATGATGTCATAATGTAAAATTCCATTATGATGTCATAATGCAAAATTCCATTATGATGTCATAATGCAAAATTCCATTATGATGTCATAATGTAAAATTCCATTATGATGTCATAAAGCAAAATTCCATTATGATGTCTTAATGTAAAATTCCATTATGATGTCATAATGCAAAATTCCATTATGATGTCATAATGCAAAATTCCATTATGATGTCATAATGCAGAACTCCATTATGATGTCATAATGTAAAATTCCATTATGATGTCATAATGCAAAATTCCATTATGATGTCATAATGCAAAATTCCATTATGATGTCATAATGCAAAATTCCATTATGATGTCATAATGCAAAATTCCATTATGATGTCATAATGTAAAATTCCATTATGATGTCATAATGCAAAATTCCATTATGAGGTCATAATGCAAAATTCCATTATGATGTCATAATGCAAAATTCCATAATGATGTCATAATGTAAAATTCCCTTTTGATGTCATAATGTAACATTCCATTATGATGTCATAATGCAAAATTCCATTATGAGGTCATAATGCAAAATTCCATTATGAGGTCATAATGCAAAATTCCATTATGATGTCATAATGTAACATTCCATTATGATGTCATAATGTAACATTCCATTATGATGTCGTAATGTAACATTCCATTATGATGTCGTAATGTAACATTCCATTATGATGTCATAATGTAACATTCCATTATGATGTCATAATGTAACATTCCATTATGATGTCATAATGCAAAATTCCATTATGATGTCATAATGCAAAATTCCATTATGATGTCATAATGCAAAATTTCATTATGATGTCATAATGCAAAATTCCATTATGATGTCATAATGTAAAATTCCATTATGATGTCATAATGCAAAATTCCATTATGATGTCATAATGCAAAATTCCATTATGATGTCATAATGTAAAATTCCATTATGATGTCATAATGTAAAATTCCATTATGATGTCATAATGTAAAATTCCATTATGATGTCATAATGTAAAATTCCATTATGATGTCATAATGTAAAATTCCATTATGATGTCATAATGCAAAATTCCATTATGAGGTCATAATGCAAAATTCCATTATGATGTCATAATGCAAAATTCCATAATGATGTCATAATGTAAAATTCCCTTTTGATGTCATAATGGAACATTCCATTATGATGTCATAATGCAAAATTCCATTATGAGGTCATAATGCAAAATTCCATTATGAGGTCATAATGCAAAATTCCATTATGATGTCATAATGTAACATTCCATTATGATGTCATAATGTAACATTCCATTATGATGTCATAATGTAACATTCCATTATGATGTCATAATGTAACATTCCATTATGATGTCATAATGTAACATTCCATTATGATGTCATAATGCAAAATTCCATTATGATGTCATAATGCAAAATTCCATTATGATGTGATAATGCAAAATTCCATTATGATGTCATAATGCAAAATTCCATTATGATGTCATAATGCAAAATTCCATTATGATGTCATAATGTAAAATTCCATTATGATGTCATAATGCAAAATTCCATTATGATGTCATAATGTAAAATTCCATTATGATGTCATAATGCAAAATTCCCTTTTGATGTCATAATGCAAAATTCCATTATGAGATCATAATGCAAAATTCCATTATGAGGTCATAATGCAAAATTCCATTATGATGTCATAATGTAACATTCCATTATGATGTCATAATGTAACATTTCATTATGATGTCATAATGTAACATTCCATTATGATGTCATAATGTAACATTTCATTATGATGTCATAATGCAAAATTCCATTATGATGTCATAATGCAAAATTCCATTATGATGTCATAATGTAGAACTCCATTATGATGTCATAATGAAAAATTCCATTATGATGTCATAATGCAAAATTCCATTATGATGTCATAATGCAAAATTCCATTATGATGTCATAATGTAAAATTCCATTATGATGTCATAATGTAAAATTCCATTATGATGTCATAATGTAAAATTCCATTATGATGTCATAATGCAAAATTCCATTATGATGTCATAATGCAAAATTCCATTATGATGTCATAATGCAAAATTCTATTATGATGTCATAATGCAAAATTCCATTATGATGTCATAATGTAAAATTCTATTATGATGTCATAATGCAAAATTACCTTTTGATGTCATAATGCAAAATTCCATTATGATGTCATAATGCAAAATTACCTTTTGATGTCATAATGTAAAATCCCATTATGAGGTCATAATGTAAAATCCCATTATGAGGTCATAATGCAAAATTCCATTATGAGGTCATAATGCAAAATTCCATTATGATGTCATAATGCAAAATTCCATTATGATGTCATAATGCAAAATTCCATTATGATGTCATAATGCAAAATTCCATTATGATGTCATAATGCAAAATTCCATTATGATGTCATAATGTAAAATTCCATTATGATGTCATAATGCAAAATTCCATTATGAGGTCATAATGCAAAATTCCATTATGAGGTCATAATGTAAAATTCCCTTTTGATGTCATAATGTAACATTCCATTATGATGTCATAATGCAAAATTCCATTATGAGGTCATAATGCAAAATTCCATTATGAGGTCATAATGCAAAATTCCATTATGAGGTCATAATGCAAAATTCCATTATGAGGTCATAATGCAAAATTCCCTTTTGATGTCATAATGTAAAATTCCCTTTTGATGTCATAATGTAAAATTCCATTATGATGTCATAATGCAAAATTCCATTATGATGTCATAATGTAAAATTCCATTATGATGTCATAATGCAAAATTCCATTATGATGTCATAATGCAAAATTCCATTATGAGGTCATAATGCAAAATTCCATTATGAGGTCATAATGCAAAATTCCATTATGAGGTCATAATGCAAAATTCCATTATGAGGTCATAATGCAAAATTCCATTATGAGGTCATAATGTAAAATTCCATTATGAGGTCATAATGTAAAATTCCATTATGAGGTCATAATGCAAAATTCCATTATGAGGTCATAATGCAAAATTCCATTATGAGATCATAATGCAACATTCCATTATGAGGTCATAATGCAACATTCCATTATGAGATCATAATGTAACATTCCATTATGATGTCATAATGTAACATTCCATTATGATGTCATAATGTAACATTCCATTATGATGTCATAATGTAACATTCCATTATGATGTCATAATGCAAAATTTCATTATGATGTCATAATGCAAAATTCCATTATGATGTCATAATGTAGAACTCCATTATGATGTCATAATGCAAAATTCCATTATGATGTCATAATGTAAAATTCCATTATGATGTCATAATGCAAAATTCCATTATGATGTCATAATGCAAAATTCCATTATGATGTCATAATGCAAAATTCCATTATGATGTCATAATGCAAAATTCCATTATGATGTCATAATGTAAAATCCCATTATGAGGTCATAATGTAACATTCCATTATGAGGTCATAATGTAAAATCCCATTATGAGGTCATAATGTAAAATTCCATTATGAGGTCATAATGCAAAATTCCATTATGAGGTCATAATGCAAAATTCCATTATGATGTCATAATGCAAAATTCCATTATGATGTCATAATGCAAAATTCCATTATGATGTCATAATGCAGAACTCCATTATGATGTCATAATGCAAAATTCCATTATGATGTCATAATGCAAAATTCCATTATGATGTCATAATGCAAAATTCCATTATGATGTCATAATGCAAAATTCCATTATGATGTCATAATGTAAAATTCCATTATGATGTCATAATGCAAAATTCCATTATGATGTCATAATGTAAAATTCCATTATGATGTCATAATGCAAAATTCCATTATGAGGTCATAATGCAAAATTCCATTATGAGGTCATAATGCAAAATTCCATTATGAGGTCATAATGCAAAATTCCATTATGAGGTCATAATGCAAAATTCCATTATGAGGTCATAATGCAAAATTCCATTATGAGGTCATAATGCAAAATTCCATTATGAGGTCATAATGCAACATTCCCTTTTGACGTCATAATGTAAAATTCCCTTTTGACGTCATAATGTAACATTCCATTATGAGGTCATAATGTAACATTCCATTATGAGGTCATAATGTAACATTCCATTATGAGGTCATAATGTAACATTCCATTATGAGGTCATAATGTAACATTCCATTATGAGGTCATAATGTAACATTCCATTATGATGTCATAATGTAACATTCCATTATGATGTCATAATGTAACATTCCATTATGATGTCATAATGTAACATTCCATTATGATGTCATAATGTAGAACTCCATTATGATGTCATAATGTAGAACTCCATTATGATGTCATAATGCAAAATTCCATTATGATGTCATAATGCAAAATTCCATTATGATGTCATAATGTAGAACTCCATTATGATGTCATAATGCAAAATTCCATTCTGATGTCATAATGTAAAATTCCATTATGATGTCATAATGCAAAATTCCATTATGATGTCATAATGTAAAATTCCATTATGATGTCATAATGCAAAATTCCATTATGAGGTCATAATGCAAAATTCCATTATGATGTCATAATGCAAAATTCCATTATGATGTCATAATGTAAAATTCCCTTTTGATGTCATAATGCAAAATTCCCTTTTGATGTCATAATGCAAAATTCCATTATGATGTCATAATGCAAAATTCCATTATGATGTCATAATGCAAAATTCCATTATGATGTCATAATGTAAAATTCCATTATGATGTCATAATGCAAAATTCCATTATGATGTCATAATGCAAAATTCCATTATGAGGTCATAATGCAAAATTCCATTATGATGTCATAATGCAAAATTCCATTATGATGTCATAATGCAAAATTCCATTATGAGGTCATAATGTAAAATTCCCTTTTGATGTCATAATGTAAAATTCCATTATGAGGTCATAATGCAAAATTCCCTTTTGATGTCATAATGCAAAATTCCCTTTTGATGTCATAATGTAAAATTCCATTATGAGGTCATAATGTAACATTCCATTATGAGGTCATAATGCAAAATTCCATTATGATGTCATAATGCAAAATTCCACTATGAGATCATAATGCAAAATTCCATTATGATGTCATAATGTAAAATTCCATTATGATGTCATAATGCAAAATTCCATTATGATGTCATAATGCAAAATTCCATTATGATGTCATAATGTAAAATTCCATTATGATGTCATAATGCAAAATTCCATTATGATGTCATAATGCAAAATTCCATTATGAGGTCATAATGCAAAATTCCATTATGAGGTCATAATGCAAAATTCCATTATGAGGTCATAATGCAAAATTCCACTATGAGATCATAATGCAAAATTCCATTATGATGTCATAATGTAAAATTCCATTATGATGTCATAATGCAAAATTCCATTATGATGTCATAATGCAAAATTCCATTATGAGGTCATAATGCAAAATTCCATTATGATGTCATAATGCAAAATTCCATTATGATGTCATAATGCAAAATTCCATTATGATGTCATAATGCAAAATTCCATTATGAGGTCATAATGTAAAATTCTCTTTTGATGTCATAATGTAAAATTCCATTATGAGGTCATAATGCAAAATTCCCTTTTGATGTCATAATGCAAAATTCCCTTTTGATGTCATAATGTAAAATTCCATTATGAGGTCATAATGTAACATTCCATTATGAGGTCATAATGCAAAATTCCATTATGATGTCATAATGCAAAATTCCACTATGAGATCATAATGCAAAATTCCATTATGATGTCATAATGTAAAATTCCATTATGATGTCATAATGCAAAATTCCATTATGATGTCATAATGCAAAATTCCATTATGATGTCATAATGTAAAATTCCATTATGATGTCATAATGCAAAATTCCATTATGATGTCATAATGCAAAATTCCATTATGAGGTCATAATGCAAAATTCCATTATGAGGTCATAATGCAAAATTCCATTATGATGTCATAATGTAAAATTCCCTTTTGATGTCATAATGTAAAATTCCCTTTTGATGTCATAATGTAAAATTCCATTATGATGTCATAATGCAAAATTCCATTATGATGTCATAATGCAAAATTCCATTATGAGGTCATAATGCAAAATTCCATTATGAGGTCATAATGCAAAATTCCATTATGAGGTCATAATGCAAAATTCCATTATGAGGTCATAATGCAAAATTCCCTTTTGATGTCATAATGTAAAATTCCATTATGATGTCATAATGCAAAATTTCATTATGAGGTCATAATGCAAAATTCCATTATGAGATCATAATGCAAAATTCCATTATGAGGTCATAATGTAACATTCCATTATGATGTCATAATGTAACATTCCATTATGATGTCATAATGTAACATTCCATTATGATGTCATAATGCAACATTCCATTATGATGTCATAATGTAACATTCCATTATGATGTCATAATGTAACATTCCATTATGATGTCATAATGCAAAATTTCATTATGATGTCATAATGCAAAATTCCATTATGATGTCATAATGTAAAATTCCATTATGATGTCATAATGTAAAATTCCATTATGATGTCATAATGCAAAATTCCATTATGATGTCATAATGCAAAATTCCATTATGATGTCATAATGCAAAATTCCCTTTTGATGTCATAATGCAAAATTCCCTTTTGATGTCATAATGCAAAATTCCATTATGATGTCATAATGCAAAATTCCATTATGATGTCATAATGCAAAATTCCATTATGATGTCATAATGTAAAATTCCATTATGATGTCATAATGCAAAATTCCATTATGATGTCATAATGCAAAATTCCATTATGATGTCATAATGTAAAATTCCATTATGATGTCATAATGCAAAATTCCATTATGATGTCATAATGCAAAATTCCATTATGATGTCATAATGCAAAATTCCATTATGAGGTCATAATGCAAAATTCCATTATGAGGTCATAATGCAAAATTCCATTATGAGGTCATAATGCAAAATTCCATTATGAGGTCATAATGCAAAATTCCATTATGAGGTCATAATGCAAAATTCCATTATGAGGTCATAATGCAAAATTCCATTATGAGGTCATAATGCAAAATTCCATTATGAGATCATAATGCAAAATTCCATTATGATGTCATAATGTAACATTCCATTATGATGTCATAATGTAACATTCCATTATGATGTCATAATGTAACATTCCATTATGATGTCATAATGTAACATTCCATTATGATGTCATAATGTAACATTCCATTATGATGTCATAATGCAAAAATTCATTATGATGTCATAATGCAACATTCCATTATGATGTCATAATGTAGAACTCCATTATGATGTCATAATGTAAAATTCCATTATGATGTCATAATGCAAAATTCCATTATGATGTCATAATGCAAAATTCCATTATGATGTCATAATGTAGAACTCCATTATGATGTCATAATGTAAAATTCCATTATGATGTCATAATGCAAAATTCCATTATGATGTCATAATGCAAAATTCCATTATGATGTCATAATGTAAAATTCTATTATGATGTCATAATGTAAAATTCCATTATGATGTCATAATGCAAAATTCCATTATGATGTCATAATGCAAAATTCCCTTTTGATGTCATAATGTAACATTCCATTATGATGTCATAATGTAAAATCCCATTATGAGGTCATAATGTAAAATCCCATTATGAGGTCATAATGTAAAATCCCATTATGAGGTCATAATGTAAAATCCCATTATGAGGTCATAATGTAAAATCCCATTATGAGGTCATAATGTAAAATCCCATTATGAGGTCATAATGTAAAATCCCATTATGAGGTCAAAATGCAACATTCCATTATGATGCCATAATGCAAAATTCCATTATGATGTCATAATGCAAAATTTCATTATGATGTCATAATGCAAAATTCCATTATGATGTCATAATGCAGAACTCCATTATGATGTCATAATGTAAAATTCCATTATGATGTCATAATGCAAAATTCCATTATGATGTCATAATGCAAAATTCCATTATGATGTCATAATGCAAAATTCCATTATGATGTCATAATGTAAAATTCCATTATGATGTCATAATGTAAAATTCCATTATGATGTCATAATGCAAAATTCCATTATGATGTCATAATGCAAAATTCCATTATGATGTCATAATGTAAAATTCTATTATGATGTCATAATGTAAAATTCCCTTTTGATGTCATAATGTAAAATTCCATTATGATGTCATACTGCAAAGTTCCCTTTTGATGTCATAATGCAAAATTCCATTATGATGTCATAATGCAAAATTCCATTATGATGTCATAATGTAAAATTCCCTTTTGATGTCATAATGTAAAATTCCATTATGATGTCATAATGCAAAATTCCATTATGATGTCATAATGCAAAATTCCATTATGATGTCATAATGCAAAATTCCATTATGATGTCATAATGCAAAATTCCATTATGATGTCATAATGCAAAATTCCCTTATGATGTCATAATGCAAAATTCCATTATGATGTCATAATGCAAAATTCCCTTTTGATGTCATAATGCAAAATTCCCTTTTGAGGTCATAATGCAAAATTCCATTATGAGGTCATAATGTAAAATTCCCTTTTGATGTCATAATGTAACATTCCATTATGATGTCATAATGCAAAATTCCATTATGATGTCATAATGCAAAATTCCATTATGATGTCATAATGTAAAATTCCATTATGATGTCATAATGCAAAATTCCATTATGATGTCATAATGTAAAATTCCATTATGATGTCATAATGCAAAATTCCATTATGATGTCATAATGCAAAATTCCATTATGATGTCATAATGTAAAATTCCATTATGATGTCATAATGCAAAATTCCATTATGATGTCATAATGTAAAATTCCATTATGATGTCATAATGCAAAATTCCATTATGATGTCATAATGCAAAATTCCATTATGATGTCATAATGCAAAATTCCATTATGATGTCATAATGCAAAATTCCATTATGAGGTCATAATGCAAAATTCCATTATGATGTCATAATGCAAAATTCCATTATGATGTCATAATGTAAAATTCCCTTTTGATGTCATAATGTAAAATTCCATTATGATGTCATAATGCAAAATTCCCTTTTGAGGTCATAATGCAAAATTCCATTATGATGTCATAATGCAAAATTCCATTATGATGTCATAATGTAAAATTCCCTTTTGATGTCATAATGTAAAATTCCATTATGATGTCATAATGCAAAATTCCATTATGATGTCATAATGTAAAATTCCATTATGATGTCATAATGCAAAATTCCATTATGAGGTCATAATGCAAAATTCCATTATGAGGTCATAATGCAAAATTCCATTATGAGGTCATAATGCAAAATTCCATTATGAGGTCATAATGTAAAATTCCCTTTTGATGTCATAATGTAAAATTCCATTATGATGTCATAATGCAAAATTCCATTATGAGGTCATAATGCAAAATTCCATTATGAGATCATAATGCAAAATTCCATTATGATGTCATAATGTAACATTCCATTATGATGTCATAATGTAACATTCCATTATGATGTCATAATGTAACATTCCATTATGATGTCATAATGCAAAATTCCATTATGATGTCATAATGCAAAATTCCATTATGATGTCATAATGCAAAATTTCATTATGATGTCATAATGCAAAATTCCATTATGATGTCATAATGTAGAACTCCATTATGATGTCATAATGAAAAATTCCATTATGATGTCATAATGCAAAATTCCATTATGATGTCATAATGCAAAATTTCATTATGATGTCATAATGCAAAATTCCATTATAATGTCATAATGTAGAACTCCATTATGATGTCATAATGTAAAATTCCATTATGATGTCATAATGCAAAATTCCATTATGATGTCATAATGCAAAATTCCATTATGAGGTCATAATGCAAAATTCCATTATGAGGTCATAATGCAAAATTCCATTATGATGTCATAATGTAAAATTCCATTATGATGTCATAATGCAAAATTCCCTTTTGATGTCATAATGCAAAATTCCCTTTTGATGTCATAATGCAAAATTCCATTATGAGGTCATAATGCAAAATTCCATTATGAGGTCATAATGCAAAATTCCATTATGAGGTCATAATGCAAAATTCCATTATGAGGTCATAATGCAAAATTCCCTTTTGATGTCATAATGTAAAATTCCATTATGATGTCATAATGCAAAATTTCATTATGAGGTCATAATGCAAAATTCCATTATGATGTCATAATGCAAAATTCCATTATGATGTCATAATGTAAAATTCCATTATGATGTCATAATGCAAAATTCCATTATGATGTCATAATGCAAAATTCCATTATGATGTCATAATGTAAAATTCCATTATGATGTCATAATGTAAAATTCCATTATGATGTCATAATGTAAAATTCCATTATGATGTCATAATGTAAAATTCCATTATGATGTCATAATGTAAAATTCCATTATGATGTCATAATGCAAAATTCCATAATGATGTCATAATGTAAAATTCCCTTTTGATGTCATAATGGAACATTCCATTATGATGTCATAATGCAAAATTCCATTATGAGGTCATAATGCAAAATTCCATTATGAGGTCATAATGCAAAATTCCATTATGATGTCATAATGTAACATTCCATTATGATGTCATAATGTAACATTCCATTATGATGTCATAATGTAACATTCCATTATGATGTCATAATGTAACATTCCATTATGATGTCATAATGTAACATTCCATTATGATGTCATAATGCAAAATTCCATTATGATGTCATAATGCAAAATTCCATTATGATGTGATAATGCAAAATTCCATTATGATGTCATAATGCAAAATTCCATTATGATGTCATAATGCAAAATTCCATTATGATGTCATAATGTAAAATTCCATTATGATGTCATAATGTAAAATTCCATTATGATGTCATAATGCAAAATTCCATTATGATGTCATAATGCAAAATTCCATTATGATGTCATAATGCAAAATTTCATTATGATGTCATAATGCAAAATTCCATTATGATGTCATAATGTAGAACTCCATTATGATGTCATAATGAAAAATTCCATTATGATGTCATAATGCAAAATTCCATTATGATGTCATAATGCAAAATTTCATTATGATGTCATAATGCAAAATTCCATTATAATGTCATAATGTAGAACTCCATTATGATGTCATAATGTAAAATTCCATTATGATGTCATAATGCAAAATTCCATTATGATGTCATAATGCAAAATTCCATTATGAGGTCATAATGCAAAATTCCATTATGAGGTCATAATGCAAAATTCCATTATGATGTCATAATGTAAAATTCCATTATGATGTCATAATGCAAAATTCCCTTTTGATGTCATAATGCAAAATTCCCTTTTGATGTCATAATGCAAAATTCCATTATGAGGTCATAATGCAAAATTCCATTATGAGGTCATAATGCAAAATTCCATTATGAGGTCATAATGCAAAATTCCATTATGAGGTCATAATGCAAAATTCCCTTTTGATGTCATAATGTAAAATTCCATTATGATGTCATAATGCAAAATTTCATTATGATGTCATAATGCAAAATTCCATTATGATGTCATAATGCAAAATTCCATTATGATGTCATAATGTAAAATTCCATTATGATGTCATAATGCAAAATTCCATTATGATGTCATAATGCAAAATTCCATTATGATGTCATAATGTAAAATTCCATTATGATGTCATAATGTAAAATTCCATTATGATGTCATAATGTAAAATTCCATTATGATGTCATAATGTAAAATTCCATTATGATGTCATAATGTAAAATTCCATTATGATGTCATAATGCAAAATTCCATAATGATGTCATAATGTAAAATTCCCTTTTGATGTCATAATGGAACATTCCATTATGATGTCATAATGCAAAATTCCATTATGAGGTCATAATGCAAAATTCCATTATGAGGTCATAATGCAAAATTCCATTATGATGTCATAATGTAACATTCCATTATGATGTCATAATGTAACATTCCATTATGATGTCATAATGTAACATTCCATTATGATGTCATAATGTAACATTCCATTATGATGTCATAATGTAACATTCCATTATGATGTCATAATGCAAAATTCCATTATGATGTCATAATGCAAAATTCCATTATGATGTGATAATGCAAAATTCCATTATGATGTCATAATGCAAAATTCCATTATGATGTCATAATGCAAAATTCCATTATGATGTCATAATGTAAAATTCCATTATGATGTCATAATGCAAAATTCCATTATGATGTCATAATGTAAAATTCCATTATGATGTCATAATGCAAAATTCCCTTTTGATGTCATAATGCAAAATTCCATTATGAGATCATAATGCAAAATTCCATTATGAGGTCATAATGCAAAATTCCATTATGAGGTCATAATGTAACATTCCATTATGATGTCATAATGTAACATTTCATTATGATGTCATAATGTAACATTCCATTATGATGTCATAATGCAAAATTCCATTATGATGTCATAATGTAGAACTCCATTATGATGTCATAATGAAAAATTCCATTATGATGTCATAATGCAAAATTCCATTATGATGTCATAATGCAAAATTCCATTATGATGTCATAATGTAAAATTCCATTATGATGTCATAATGTAAAATTCCATTATGATGTCATAATGTAAAATTCCATTATGATGTCATAATGCAAAATTCCATTATGATGTCATAATGCAAAATTCCATTATGATGTCATAATGCAAAATTCCATTATGAGATCATAATGCAAAATTCCATTATGAGGTCATAATGCAAAATTCCATTATGAGGTCATAATGTAACATTCCATTATGATGTCATAATGTAACATTTCATTATGATGTCATAATGCAAAATTCCATTATGATGTCATAATGCAAAATTCCATTATGATGTCATAATGTAGAACTCCATTATGATGTCATAATGAAAAATTCCATTATGATGTCATAATGCAAAATTCCATTATGATGTCATAATGCAAAATTCCATTATGATGTCATAATGTAAAATTCCATTATGATGTCATAATGTAAAATTCCATTATGATGTCATAATGTAAAATTCCATTATGATGTCATAATGCAAAATTCCATTATGATGTCATAATGCAAAATTCCATTATGATGTCATAATGCAAAATTCTATTATGATGTCATAATGCAAAATTCCATTATGATGTCATAATGCAAAATTACCTTTTGATGTCATAATGCAAAATTCCATTATGATGTCATAATGCAAAATTACCTTTTGATGTCATAATGTAAAATCCCATTATGAGGTCATAATGTAAAATCCCATTATGGGGTCATAATGCAAAATTCCATTATGAGGTCATAATGCAAAATTCCATTATGATGTCATAATGCAAAATTCCATTATGATGTCATAATGCAAAATTCCATTATGATGTCATAATGCAAAATTCCATTATGATGTCATAATGCAAAATTCCATTATGATGTCATAATGCAAAATTCCATTATGATGTCATAATGTAAAATTCCATTATGATGTCATAATGCAAAATTCCATTATGAGGTCATAATGCAAAATTCCATTATGAGGTCATAATGTAAAATTCCCTTTTGATGTCATAATGTAACATTCCATTATGATGTCATAATGCAAAATTCCATTATGAGGTCATAATGCAAAATTCCATTATGAGGTCATAATGCAAAATTCCATTATGAGGTCATAATGCAAAATTCCATTATGAGGTCATAATGCAAAATTCCCTTTTGATGTCATAATGTAAAATTCCCTTTTGATGTCATAATGTAAAATTCCATTATGATGTCATAATGCAAAATTCCATTATGATGTCATAATGTAAAATTCCATTATGATGTCATAATGCAAAATTCCATTATGATGTCATAATGCAAAATTCCATTATGAGGTCATAATGCAAAATTCCATTATGAGGTCATAATGCAAAATTCCATTATGAGGTCATAATGCAAAATTCCATTATGAGGTCATAATGTAAAATTCCATTATGAGGTCATAATGTAAAATTCCATTATGAGGTCATAATGCAAAATTCCATTATGAGGTCATAATGCAAAATTCCATTATGAGATCATAATGCAAAATTCCATTATGAGGTCATAATGCAACATTCCATTATGAGATCATAATGTAACATTCCATTATGATGTCATAATGTAACATTCCATTATGATGTCATAATGTAACATTCCATTATGATGTCATAATGTAACATTCCATTATGATGTCATAATGCAAAATTTCATTATGATGTCATAATGCAAAATTCCATTATGATGTCATAATGTAGAACTCCATTATGATGTCATAATGCAAAATTCCATTATGATGTCATAATGTAAAATTCCATTATGATGTCATAATGCAAAATTCCATTATGATGTCATAATGCAAAATTCCATTATGATGTCATAATGCAAAATTCCATTATGATGTCATAATGCAAAATTCCATTATGATGTCATAATGTAAAATCCCATTATGAGGTCATAATGTAACATTCCATTATGAGGTCATAATGTAAAATCCCATTATGAGGTCATAATGTAAAATTCCATTATGAGGTCATAATGCAAAATTCCCTTTTGAGGTCATAATGCAAAATTCCATTATGATGTCATAATGCAAAATTCCATTATGATGTCATAATGTAAAATTCCCTTTTGATGTCATAATGTAAAATTCCATTATGATGTCATAATGCAAAATTCCATTATGATGTCATAATGTAAAATTCCATTATGATGTCATAATGCAAAATTCCATTATGAGGTCATAATGCAAAATTCCATTATGAGGTCATAATGCAAAATTCCATTATGAGGTCATAATGCAAAATTCCATTATGAGGTCATAATGTAAAATTCCCTTTTGATGTCATAATGTAAAATTCCATTATGATGTCATAATGCAAAATTCCATTATGAGGTCATAATGCAAAATTCCATTATGAGATCATAATGCAAAATTCCATTATGATGTCATAATGTAACATTCCATTATGATGTCATAATGTAACATTCCATTATGATGTCATAATGTAACATTCCATTATGATGTCATAATGCAAAATTCCATTATGATGTCATAATGCAAAATTCCATTATGATGTCATAATGCAAAATTTCATTATGATGTCATAATGCAAAATTCCATTATGATGTCATAATGTAGAACTCCATTATGATGTCATAATGAAAAATTCCATTATGATGTCATAATGCAAAATTCCATTATGATGTCATAATGCAAAATTTCATTATGATGTCATAATGCAAAATTCCATTATAATGTCATAATGTAGAACTCCATTATGATGTCATAATGTAAAATTCCATTATGATGTCATAATGCAAAATTCCATTATGATGTCATAATGCAAAATTCCATTATGAGGTCATAATGCAAAATTCCATTATGAGGTCATAATGCAAAATTCCATTATGATGTCATAATGTAAAATTCCATTATGATGTCATAATGCAAAATTCCCTTTTGATGTCATAATGCAAAATTCCCTTTTGATGTCATAATGCAAAATTCCATTATGAGGTCATAATGCAAAATTCCATTATGAGGTCATAATGCAAAATTCCATTATGAGGTCATAATGCAAAATTCCATTATGAGGTCATAATGCAAAATTCCCTTTTGATGTCATAATGTAAAATTCCATTATGATGTCATAATGCAAAATTTCATTATGAGGTCATAATGCAAAATTCCATTATGATGTCATAATGCAAAATTCCATTATGATGTCATAATGTAAAATTCCATTATGATGTCATAATGCAAAATTCCATTATGATGTCATAATGCAAAATTCCATTATGATGTCATAATGTAAAATTCCATTATGATGTCATAATGTAAAATTCCATTATGATGTCATAATGTAAAATTCCATTATGATGTCATAATGTAAAATTCCATTATGATGTCATAATGTAAAATTCCATTATGATGTCATAATGCAAAATTCCATAATGATGTCATAATGTAAAATTCCCTTTTGATGTCATAATGGAACATTCCATTATGATGTCATAATGCAAAATTCCATTATGAGGTCATAATGCAAAATTCCATTATGAGGTCATAATGCAAAATTCCATTATGATGTCATAATGTAACATTCCATTATGATGTCATAATGTAACATTCCATTATGATGTCATAATGTAACATTCCATTATGATGTCATAATGTAACATTCCATTATGATGTCATAATGTAACATTCCATTATGATGTCATAATGCAAAATTCCATTATGATGTCATAATGCAAAATTCCATTATGATGTGATAATGCAAAATTCCATTATGATGTCATAATGCAAAATTCCATTATGATGTCATAATGCAAAATTCCATTATGATGTCATAATGCAAAATTCCATTATGATGTCATAATGTAAAATTCCATTATGATGTCATAATGCAAAATTCCATTATGATGTCATAATGCAAAATTCCATTATGATGTCATAATGCAAAATTTCATTATGATGTCATAATGCAAAATTCCATTATGATGTCATAATGTAGAACTCCATTATGATGTCATAATGAAAAATTCCATTATGATGTCATAATGCAAAATTCCATTATGATGTCATAATGCAAAATTTCATTATGATGTCATAATGCAAAATTCCATTATGATGTCATAATGTAGAACTCCATTATGATGTCATAATGAAAAATTCCATTATGATGTCATAATGCAAAATTCCATTATGATGTCATAATGCAAAATTCCATTATGATGTCATAATGTAAAATTCCATTATGATGTCATAATGTAAAATTCCATTATGATGTCATAATGTAAAATTCCATTATGATGTCATAATGCAAAATTCCATTATGAGGTCATAATGCAAAATTCCATTATGAGGTCATAATGCAAAATTCCATTATGAGGTCATAATGTAAAATTCCCTTTTGATGTCATAATGTAAAATTCCATTATGATGTCATAATGCAAAATTCCATTATGAGGTCATAATGCAAAATTCCATTATGAGATCATAATGCAAAATTCCATTATGATGTCATAATGTAACATTCCATTATGATGTCATAATGTAACATTCCATTATGATGTCATAATGTAACATTCCATTATGATGTCATAATGCAAAATTCCATTATGATGTCATAATGCAAAATTCCATTATGATGTCATAATGCAAAATTTCATTATGATGTCATAATGCAAAATTCCATTATGATGTCATAATGTAGAACTCCATTATGATGTCATAATGAAAAATTCCATTATGATGTCATAATGCAAAATTCCATTATGATGTCATAATGCAAAATTTCATTATGATGTCATAATGCAAAATTCCATTATAATGTCATAATGTAGAACTCCATTATGATGTCATAATGTAAAATTCCATTATGATGTCATAATGCAAAATTCCATTATGATGTCATAATGCAAAATTCCATTATGAGGTCATAATGCAAAATTCCATTATGAGGTCATAATGCAAAATTCCATTATGATGTCATAATGTAAAATTCCATTATGATGTCATAATGCAAAATTCCCTTTTGATGTCATAATGCAAAATTCCCTTTTGATGTCATAATGCAAAATTCCATTATGAGGTCATAATGCAAAATTCCATTATGAGGTCATAATGCAAAATTCCATTATGAGGTCATAATGCAAAATTCCATTATGAGGTCATAATGCAAAATTCCCTTTTGATGTCATAATGTAAAATTCCATTATGATGTCATAATGCAAAATTTCATTATGAGGTCATAATGCAAAATTCCATTATGATGTCATAATGCAAAATTCCATTATGATGTCATAATGTAAAATTCCATTATGATGTCATAATGCAAAATTCCATTATGATGTCATAATGCAAAATTCCATTATGATGTCATAATGTAAAATTCCATTATGATGTCATAATGTAAAATTCCATTATGATGTCATAATGTAAAATTCCATTATGATGTCATAATGTAAAATTCCATTATGATGTCATAATGTAAAATTCCATTATGATGTCATAATGCAAAATTCCATTATGATGTCATAATGCAAAATTTCATTATGATGTCATAATGCAAAATTCCATTATGATGTCATAATGTAGAACTCCATTATGATGTCATAATGAAAAATTCCATTATGATGTCATAATGCAAAATTCCATTATGATGTCATAATGCAAAATTTCATTATGATGTCATAATGCAAAATTCCATTATAATGTCATAATGTAGAACTCCATTATGATGTCATAATGTAAAATTCCATTATGATGTCATAATGCAAAATTCCATTATGATGTCATAATGCAAAATTCCATTATGAGGTCATAATGCAAAATTCCATTATGAGGTCATAATGCAAAATTCCATTATGATGTCATAATGTAAAATTCCATTATGATGTCATAATGCAAAATTCCCTTTTGATGTCATAATGCAAAATTCCCTTTTGATGTCATAATGCAAAATTCCATTATGAGGTCATAATGCAAAATTCCATTATGAGGTCATAATGCAAAATTCCATTATGAGGTCATAATGCAAAATTCCATTATGAGGTCATAATGCAAAATTCCCTTTTGATGTCATAATGTAAAATTCCATTATGATGTCATAATGCAAAATTTCATTATGATGTCATAATGCAAAATTCCATTATGATGTCATAATGCAAAATTCCATTATGATGTCATAATGTAAAATTCCATTATGATGTCATAATGCAAAATTCCATTATGATGTCATAATGCAAAATTCCATTATGATGTCATAATGTAAAATTCCATTATGATGTCATAATGTAAAATTCCATTATGATGTCATAATGTAAAATTCCATTATGATGTCATAATGTAAAATTCCATTATGATGTCATAATGTAAAATTCCATTATGATGTCATAATGCAAAATTCCATAATGATGTCATAATGTAAAATTCCCTTTTGATGTCATAATGGAACATTCCATTATGATGTCATAATGCAAAATTCCATTATGAGGTCATAATGCAAAATTCCATTATGAGGTCATAATGCAAAATTCCATTATGATGTCATAATGTAACATTCCATTATGATGTCATAATGTAACATTCCATTATGATGTCATAATGTAACATTCCATTATGATGTCATAATGTAACATTCCATTATGATGTCATAATGTAACATTCCATTATGATGTCATAATGCAAAATTCCATTATGATGTCATAATGCAAAATTCCATTATGATGTGATAATGCAAAATTCCATTATGATGTCATAATGCAAAATTCCATTATGATGTCATAATGCAAAATTCCATTATGATGTCATAATGTAAAATTCCATTATGATGTCATAATGCAAAATTCCATTATGATGTCATAATGTAAAATTCCATTATGATGTCATAATGCAAAATTCCCTTTTGATGTCATAATGCAAAATTCCATTATGAGATCATAATGCAAAATTCCATTATGAGGTCATAATGCAAAATTCCATTATGATGTCATAATGTAACATTCCATTATGATGTCATAATGTAACATTTCATTATGATGTCATAATGTAACATTCCATTATGATGTCATAATGTAACATTTCATTATGATGTCATAATGCAAAATTCCATTATGATGTCATAATGCAAAATTCCATTATGATGTCATAATGTAGAACTCCATTATGATGTCATAATGAAAAATTCCATTATGATGTCATAATGCAAAATTCCATTATGATGTCATAATGCAAAATTCCATTATGATGTCATAATGTAAAATTCCATTATGATGTCATAATGTAAAATTCCATTATGATGTCATAATGTAAAATTCCATTATGATGTCATAATGCAAAATTCCATTATGATGTCATAATGCAAAATTCCATTATGATGTCATAATGCAAAATTCTATTATGATGTCATAATGCAAAATTCCATTATGATGTCATAATGTAAAATTCTATTATGATGTCATAATGCAAAATTACCTTTTGATGTCATAATGCAAAATTCCATTATGATGTCATAATGCAAAATTACCTTTTGATGTCATAATGTAAAATCCCATTATGAGGTCATAATGTAAAATCCCATTATGAGGTCATAATGCAACATTCCATTATGAGATCATAATGTAACATTCCATTATGAGGTCATAATGCAAAATTCCATTATGAGGTCATAATGCAACATTCCATTATGATGTCATAATGTAACATTCCATTATGATGTCATAATGTAACATTCCATTATGATGTCATAATGTAACATTCCATTATGATGTCATAATGTAACATTCCATTATGATGTCATAATGCAAAATTCCATTATGATGTCATAATGCAAAATTCCATTATGATGTCATAATGTAGAACTCCATTATGTCATAATGTAAAATTCCATTATGATGTCATAATGCAAAATTCCATTATGATGTCATAATGCAAAATTCCATTATGATGTCATAATGCAAAATTCCCTTTTGATGTCATAATGTAACATTCCATTATGATGTCATAATGCAAAATTCCATTATGAGGTCATAATGCAAAATTCCATTATGAGGTCATAATGCAAAATTCCATTATGAGGTCATAATGCAAAATTCCATTATGATGTCATAATGTAACATTCCATTATGATGTCATAATGTAACATTCTATTATGATGTCATAATGTAACATTCCATTATGATGTCATAATGTAACATTCCATTATGATGTCATAATGTAACATTCCATTATGATGTCATAATGTAACATTCCATTATGATGTCATAATGTAACATTCCATTATGATGTCATAATGTAACATTCCATTATGATGTCATAATGTAACATTCCATTATGATGTCATAATGCAAAATTCCATTATGATGTCATAATGCAAAACTCCATTATGAGGTCATAATGCAAAATTCCATTATGAGGTCATAATGCAAAATTCCATTATGATGTCATAATGTAAAATTCCCTTTTGATGTCATAATGTAACATTCCCTTTTGATGTCATAATGTAACATTCCATCATGAGATCATAATGCAAAATTCCATTATGAGGTCATAATGCAAAATTCCATTATGAGGTCATAATGTAACATTCCATTATGATGTCATAATGTAACATTCCATTATGATGTCATAATGTAACATTCCATTATGATGTCATAATGTAACATTCCATTATGATGTCATAATGTAACATTCCATTATGATGTCATAATGCAAAATTTCATTATGATGTCATAATGCAAAATTTCATTATGATGTCATAATGTAGAACTCCATTATGATGTCATAATGTAGAACTCCATTATGATGTCATAATGCAAAATTCCATTATGATGTCATAATGCAAAATTCCATTATGATGTCATAATGCAAAATTCCATTATGATGTCATAATGCAAAATTCCATTTTGATGTCATAATGTAACATTCCATTATGAGGTCATAATGCAAAATTCCATTATGAGGTCATAATGCAAAATTCCATTATGAGGTCATAATGCAAAATTCCATTATGAGGTCATAATGTAACATTCCATTATGAGGTCATAATGTAACATTCCATTATGATGTCATAATGTAACATTCCATTATGATGTCATAATGTAACATTCCATTATGATGTCATAATGTAACATTCCATTATGATGTCATAATGTAACATTCCATTATGATGTCATAATGTAACATTCCATTATGATGTCATAATGTAACATTCCATTATGATGTCATAATGCAAAATTCCATTATGATGTCATAATGCAAAATTTCATTATGATGTCATAATGCAAAATTCCATTATGATGTCATAATGTAGAACTCCATTATGATGTCATAATGTAAAATTCCATTATGATGTCATAATGCAATATTCCATTATGATGTCATAATGCAAAATTCCATTATGATGTCATAATGCAAAATTCCATTATGATGTCATAATGTAAAATTCCATTATGATGTCATAATGTAAAATTCCATTATGATGTCATAATGCAAAATTCCATTATGATGTCATAATGCAAAATTCCCTTTTGATGTCATAATGTAACATTCCCTTTTGATGTCATAATGTAAAATCCCATTATGAGGTCATAATGTAAAATCCCATTATGAGGTCATAATGTAAAATCCCATTATGAGGTCATAATGTAAAATTGCATTATGATGTCATTATGCAAAATTGCATTATGATGTCATAATGCAAAATTCCATTATGATGTCATAATGCAAAATTCCATTATGATGTCATAATGCAAAATTCCATTATGATGTCATAATGCAAAATTCCATTATGATGTCATAATGCAAAATTCCCTTTTGATGTCATAATGTAAAATTCCATTATGATGTCATAATGCAAAATTCCATTATGAGGTCATAATGCAAAATTCCATTATGAGGTCATAATGCAAAATTCCATTATGAGGTCATAATGTAACATTCCATTATGATGTCATAATGTAACATTCCATTATGATGTCATAATGTAACATTCCATTATGATGTCATAATGTAACATTCCATTATGATGTCATAATGTAACATTCCATTATGATGTCATAATGTAACATTCCATTATGATGTCATAATGCAAAATTCCATTATGATGTCATAATGCAAAATTCCATTATGATGTCATAATGCAAAATTTCATTATGATGTCATAATGCAAAATTCCATTATGATGTCATAATGCAGAACTCCATTATGATGTCATAATGTAAAATTCCATTATGATGTCATAATGCAAAATTCCATTATGATGTCATAATGTAACATTCCATTATGATGTCATAATGTAACATTCCATTATGATGTCATAATGTAACATTCCATTATGATGTCATAATGCAAAATTCCATTATGATGTCTAAATGCAAAATTCCATTATGATGTCTAAATGCAAAATTCCATTATGATGTCTAAATGCAAAATTCCATTATGATGTCTAAATGCAAAATTCCATTATGATGTCATAATGTAACATTCCATTATGATGTCATAATGTAACATTCCATTATGATGTCATAATGCAAAATTCCATTATGATGTCATAATGTAACATTCCATTATGATGTCATAATGTAACATTCCATTATGATGTCATAATGTAACATTCCATTATGATGTCATAATGTAACATTCCATTATGAGGTCATAATGCAAAATTCCCTTTTGAGGTCATAATGTAACATTCCATTATGATGTCATAATGCAAAATTCCATTATGAGGTCATAATGCAAAATTCCATTATGAGGTCATAATGCAAAATTCCATTATGAGGTCATAATGCAAAATTCCATTATGAGGTCATAATGTAACATTCCATTATGATGTCATAATGTAACATTCCATTATGATGTCATAATGTAACATTCCATTATGATGTCATAATGCAAAATTTCATTATGATGTCATAATGCAAAATTCCATTATGATGTCATAATGTAGAACTCCATTATGATGTCATAATGTAGAACTCCATTATGATGTCATAATGCAAAATTCCATTATGATGTCATAATGCAAAATTCCATTATGATGTCATAATGTAACATTCCATTATGAGGTCATAATGCAAAATTCCATTATGAGGTCATAATGTAAAATTCCCTTTTGATGTCATAATGTAACATTCCATTATGATGTCATAATGTAAAATTCCATTATGATGTCATAATGCAAAATTCCTTTTTGATGTCATAATGTAACATTCCATTATGATGTCATAATGCAAAATTCCATTATGAGGTCCTAATGTAACATTCCATTATGAGGTCATAATGCAAAATTCCATTATGATGTCATAATGTAACATTCCATTATGATGTCATAATGCAAAATTCCCTTTTGATGTCATAATGTAACATTCCATTATGATGTCATAATGCAAAATTCCATTATGATGTCATAATGCAAAATTCCATTATGAGGTCATAATGTAAAATTCCATTATGAGGTCATAATGTAAAATTCCATTATGAGGTCATAATGCAAAATTCCATTATGAGGTCATAATGCAAAATTCCATTATGAGGTCATAATGCAAAATTCCATTATGAGGTCATAATGCAAAATTCCATTATGATGTCATAATGTAAAATTCCCTTTTGATGTCATAATGTAAAATTCCCTTTTGATGTCATAATGCAAAATTCCATTATGATGTCATAATGCAAAATTCCATTATGATGTCATAATGCAAAATTCCATTATGATGTCATAATCCAAAATTCCATTATGATGTCATAATGCAAAATTCCATTATGATGTCATAATGTAAAATTCCATTATGATGTCATAATGCAAAATTCCCTTTTGATATCATAATGTAACATTCCATTATGATGTCATAATGCAAAATTCCATTATGAGGTCCTAATGTAACATTCCATTATGAGGTCATAATGCAAAATTCCATTATGATGTCATAATGTAACATTCCATTATGATGTCATAATGCAAAATTCCCTTTTGATGTCATAATGTAACATTCCATTATGATGTCATAATGCAAAATTCCATTATGAGGTCATAATGTAAAATTCCATTATGAGGTCATAATGCAAAATTCCATTATGAGGTCATAATGCAAAATTCCATTATGAGGTCATAATGCAAAATTCCATTATGATGTCATAATGTAAAATTCCCTTTTGATGTCATAATGTAAAATTCCCTTTTGATGTCATAATGTAAAATTCCATTATGATGTCATAATGTAAAATTCCATTATGAGGTCATAATGCAAAATTCCATTATGAGGTCATAATGCAAAATTCCATTATGAGGTCATAATGTAAAATTCCATTATGAGGTCATAATGTAAAATTCCATTATGAGGTCATAATGTAAAATTCCATTATGATGTCATAATGTAAAATTCCATTATGATGTCATAATGCAAAAATTCCCTTTTGATGTCATAATGTAACATTCCATTATGATGTCATAATGCAAAATTCCATTATGATGTCATAATGTAACATTCCATTATGATGTCATAATGTAACATTCCATTATGATGTCATAATGTAACATTCCATTATGATGTCATAATGCAAAATTCCATTATGATGTCTAAATGCAAAATTCCATTATGATGTCATAATGTAACATTCCATTATGATGTCATAATGCAAAATTCCATTATGATGTCATAATGCAAAATTCCATTATGATGTCATAATGCAAAATTCCATTATGATGTCGTAATGCAAAATTCCATTATGATGTCGTAATGCAAAATTCCATTATGATGTCATAATGCAAAATTCCATTATGATGTCATAATGCAAAATTCCCTTTTTGATATCATAATGTAACATTCCATTATGATGTCATAATGCAAAATTCCATTATGAGGTCATAATGTAACATTCCATTATGATGTCATAATGCAAAATTCCATTATGATGTCATAATGTAACATTCCATTATGATGTCATAATGCAAAATTCCCTTTTGCTGTCATAATGTAACATTCCATTATGATGTCATAATGCAAAATTCCATTATGATGTCATAATGCAAAATTCCATTATGAGGTCATAATGTAAAATTCCATTATGAGGTCATAATGCAAAATTCCATTATGATGTCATAATGTAACATTCCATTATGATGTCATAATGCAAAATTCCATTCTGATGTCATAATGCAAAATTCCATTCTGATGTCATAATGCAAAATTCCATTATGATGTCATAATGTAACATTCCATTATGATGTCAAAATGCAACATTCCATTATGATGTCAAAATGCAAAATTCCATTATGATTTCATAATGCAAAATTCCATTATGAGGTCATAATGTAACATTCCATTATGATGTCATAATGTAACATTCCATTATGATGTCATAATGTAACATTCCATTATGATGTCATAATGTAACATTCCATTATGATGTCATAATGTAACATTCCATTATGATGTCATAATGCAAAATTCCATTATGATGTCATAATGCAAAATTCCATTATGATGTCATAATGCAAAATTTCATTATGATGTCATAATGCAAAATTCCATTATGATGTCATAATGCAAAATTCCATTATGATGTCATAATGCAAAATTCCATTATGATGTCATAATGTAAAATTCCATTATGATGTCATAATGTAAAATTCCATTATGATGTCATAATGCAAAATTCCATTATGATGTCATAATGCAAAATTCCATTATGATGTCATAATGCAAAATTCCATTATGATGTCATAATGTAAAATTCTATTATGATGTCATAATGCAAAATTCCATTATGATGTCATAATGCAAAATTCCATTATGATGTCATAATGCAAAATTCCATTTTGATGTCATAATGTAACATTCCATTATGATGTCATAATGTAAAATCCCATTATGAGGTCATAATGTAAAATCCCATTATGAGGTCATAATGTAAAATCCCATTATGATGTCATAATGCAAAATTCCATTATGATGTCATAATGCAAAATTCCATTATGATGTCATAATGTAAAATTCCATTATGATGTCATAATGCAGAACTCCATTATGATGTCATAATGTAAAATTCCATTATGATGTCATAATGCAAAATTCCATTATGATGTCATAATGCAAAATTCCATTATGATGTCATAATGCAAAATTCCATTATGATGTCATAATGCAAAATTCCATTATGATGTCATAATGTAAAATTCCATTATGATGTCATAATGCAAAATTCCATTATGATGTCATAATGTAAAATTCCATTATGAGGTCATAATGCAAAATTCCATTATGAGGTCATAATGCAAAATTCCATTATGAGGTCATAATGCAAAATTCCATTATGAGGTCATAATGTAAAATTCCCTTTTGATGTCATAATGTAACATTCCATTATGATGTCATAATGCAAAATTCCATTATGAGGTCATAATGCAAAATTCCATTATGAGGTCATAATGCAAAATTCCATTATGAGGTCATAATGTAACATTCCATTATGATGTCATAATGTAACATTCCATTATGATGTCATAATGTAACATTCCATTATGATGTCATAATGCAAAATTTCATTATGATGTCATAATGCAAAATTTCATTATGATGTCATAATGCAAAATTCCATTATGATGTCATAATGTAGAACTCCATTATGATGTCATAATGTAAAATTCCATTATGATGTCATAATGCAAAATTCCATTATGATGTCATAATGCAAAATTCCATTATGATGTCATAATGCAAAATTCCATTATGATGTCATAATGCAAATTTCCATTATGATGTCATAATGCAAAATTCCATTATGATGTCATAATGCAAAATTCCATTATGATGTCATAATGTAAAATTCCATTATGATGTCATAATGCAAAATTCCATTATGATGTCATAATGTAAAATTCCATTATGATGTCATAATGCAAAATTCCATTATGATGTCATAATGTAAAATTCCCTTTTGATGTCATAATGTAAAATTCCATTATGATGTCATAATGCAAAATTCCATTATGATGTCATAATGTAAAATTCCATTATGATGTCATAATGCAAAATTCCATTATGATGTCATAATGTAAAATTCCATTATGATGTCATAATGCAAAATTCCATTATGATGTCATAATGCAAAATTCCATTATGAGGTCATAATGCAAAATTCCATTATGAGGTCATAATGCAAAATTCCATTATGAGGTCATAATGCAAAATTCCATTATGAGGTCATAATGTAAAATTCCCTTTTGATGTCATAATGTAAAATTCCATTATGATGTCATAATGCAAAATTCAATTATGAGGTCATAATGCAAAATTCCATTATGAGGTCATAATGCAAAATTCCATTATGAGGTCATAATGTAACATTCCATTATGAGGTCATAATGTAACATTCCATTATGATGTCATAATGTAACATTCCATTATGATGACATAATGCAAAATTCCATTATGATGTCATAATGCAAAATTTCATTATGATGTCATAATGCAAAATTCCATTATGATGTCATAATGTAAAATTCCCTTTTGATGTCATAATGTAAAATTCCATTATGATGTCATAATGCAAAATTCCATTATGAGGTCATAATGCAAAATTCCATTATGAGGTCATAATGCAAAATTCCATTATGAGGTCATAATGCAAAATTCCATTATGAGGTCATAATGCAAAATTCCATTATGAGGTCATAATGCAAAATTCCATTATGAGGTCATAATGTAACATTCCATTATGATGTCATAATGTAACATTCCATTATGATGTCATAATGTAACATTCCATTATGATGTCATAATGTAACATTCCATTATGATGTCATAATGCAACATTCCATTATGATGTCATAATGCAAAATTCCATTATGATGTCATAATGCAAAATTTCATTATGATGTCATAATGCAAAATTCCATTATGATGTCATAATGTAAAATTCCATTATGATGTCATAATGTAAAATTCCATTATGATGTCATAATGTAAAATTCCCTTTTGATGTCATAATGTAACATTCCATTATGATGTCATAATGCAAAATTCCATTATGATGTCATAATGTAACATTCCATTATGATGTCATAATGCAAAATTCCATTATGATGTCTAAATGCAAAATTCCATTATGATGTCATAATGTAACATTCCATTATGATGTCATAATGTAACATTCCATTATGATGTCATAATGCAAAATTCCATTATGATGTCATAATGCAAAATTCCATTATGATGTCATAATGCAAAATTCCATTATGATGTCATAATGCAAAATTCCATTATGATGTCATAATCCAAAATTCCATTATGATGTCATAATCCAAAATTCCATTATGATGTCATAATGCAAAATTCCATTATGATGTCATAATGTAAAATTCCATTATGATGTCATAATGCAAAATTCCCTTTTGATATCATAATGTAACATTCCATTATGATGTCATAATGCAAAATTCCATTATGAGGTCCTAATGTAACATTCCATTATGAGGTCATAATGCAAAATTCCATTATGATGTCATAATGTAACATTCCATTATGATGTCATAATGCAAAATTCCCTTTTGATGTCATAATGTAACATTCCATTATGATGTCATAATGCAAAATTCCATTATGAGGTCATAATGTAAAATTCCATTATGAGGTCATAATGCAAAATTCCATTATGAGGTCATAATGCAAAATTCCATTATGAGGTCATAATGCAAAATTCCATTATGATGTCATAATGCAAAATTCCATTATGATGTCATAATGTAAAATTCCCTTTTGATGTCATAATGTAAAATTCCCTTTTGATGTCATAATGTAAAATTCCATTATGATGTCATAATGTAAAATTCCATTATGAGGTCATAATGCAAAATTCCATTATGAGGTCATAATGCAAAATTCCATTATGAGGTCATAATGTAAAATTCCATTATGATGTCATAATGTAAAATTCCATTATGAGGTCATAATGTAAAATTCCATTATGATGTCATAATGTAAAATTCCATTATGATGTCATAATGTAAAATTCCATTATGATGTCATAATGTAAAATTCCATTATGATGTCATAATGCAAAAATTCCATTATGATGTCATAATGTAACATTCCATTATGATGTCATAATGTAACATTCCATTATGATGTCATAATGTAACATTCCATTATGATGTCATAATGCAAAATTCCATTATGATGTCTAAATGCAAAATTCCATTATGATGTCTAAATGCAAAATTCCATTATGATGTCATAATGTAACATTCCATTATGATGTCATAATGTAACATTCCATTATGATGTCATAATGCAAAATTCCATTATGATGTCATAATGCAAAATTCCATTATGATGTCATAATGCAGAACTCCATTATGATGTCATAATGTAAAATTCCATTATGATGTCATAATGCAGAACTCCATTATGATGTCATAATGTAAAATTCCATTATGATGTCATAATGCAAAATTCCATTATGATGTCATAATGCAAAATTCCATTATGATGTCATAATGCAAAATTCCATTATGATGTCATAATGCAAAATTCCATTATGATGTCATAATGTAAAATTCCATTATGATGTCATAATGCAAAATTCCATTATGATGTCATAATGTAAAATTCCATTATGAGGTCATAATGCAAAATTCCATTATGAGGTCATAATGCAAAATTCCATTATGAGGTCATAATGCAAAATTCCATTATGAGGTCATAATGTAAAATTCCCTTTTGATGTCATAATGTAACATTCCATTATGATGTCATAATGCAAAATTCCATTATGAGGTCATAATGCAAAATTCCATTATGAGGTCATAATGCAAAATTCCATTATGAGGTCATAATGTAACATTCCATTATGATGTCATAATGTAACATTCCATTATGATGTCATAATGTAACATTCCATTATGATGTCATAATGCAAAATTCCATTATGATGTCATAATGCAAAATTTCATTATGATGTCATAATGCAAAATTCCATTATGATGTCATAATGTAGAACTCCATTATGATGTCATAATGTAAAATTCCATTATGATGTCATAATGCAAAATTCCATTATGATGTCATAATGCAAAATTCCATTATGATGTCATAATGCAAAATTCCATTATGATGTCATAATGCAAATTTCCATTATGATGTCATAATGCAAAATTCCATTATGATGTCATAATGCAAAATTCCATTATGATGTCATAATGTAAAATTCCATTATGATGTCATAATGCAAAATTCCATTATGATGTCATAATGTAAAATTCCATTATGATGTCATAATGCAAAATTCCATTATGATGTCATAATGTAAAATTCCCTTTTGATGTCATAATGTAAAATTCCATTATGATGTCATAATGCAAAATTCCATTATGATGTCATAATGTAAAATTCCATTATGATGTCATAATGCAAAATTCCATTATGATGTCATAATGTAAAATTCCATTATGATGTCATAATGCAAAATTCCATTATGATGTCATAATGCAAAATTCCATTATGAGGTCATAATGCAAAATTCCATTATGAGGTCATAATGCAAAATTCCATTATGAGGTCATAATGCAAAATTCCATTATGAGGTCATAATGTAAAATTCCCTTTTGATGTCATAATGTAAAATTCCATTATGATGTCATAATGCAAAATTCAATTATGAGGTCATAATGCAAAATTCCATTATGAGGTCATAATGCAAAATTCCATTATGAGGTCATAATGTAACATTCCATTATGATGTCATAATGTAACATTCCATTATGATGTCATAATGTAACATTCCATTATGATGACATAATGCAAAATTCCATTATGATGTCATAATGCAAAATTTCATTATGATGTCATAATGCAAAATTCCATTATGATGTCATAATGTAAAATTCCCTTTTGATGTCATAATGTAAAATTCCATTATGATGTCATAATGCAAAATTCCATTATGAGGTCATAATGCAAAATTCCATTATGAGGTCATAATGCAAAATTCCATTATGAGGTCATAATGCAAAATTCCATTATGAGGTCATAATGCAAAATTCCATTATGAGGTCATAATGCAAAATTCCATTATGAGGTCATAATGTAACATTCCATTATGATGTCATAATGTAACATTCCATTATGATGTCATAATGTAACATTCCATTATGATGTCATAATGTAACATTCCATTATGATGTCATAATGCAACATTCCATTATGATGTCATAATGCAAAATTCCATTATGATGTCATAATGCAAAATTTCATTATGATGTCATAATGCAAAATTCCATTATGATGTCATAATGTAAAATTCCATTATGATGTCATAATGTAAAATTCCATTATGATGTCATAATGTAAAATTCCCTTTTGATGTCATAATGTAACATTCCATTATGATGTCATAATGCAAAATTCCATTATGATGTCATAATGTAACATTCCATTATGATGTCATAATGCAAAATTCCATTATGATGTCTAAATGCAAAATTCCATTATGATGTCATAATGTAACATTCCATTATGATGTCATAATGTAACATTCCATTATGATGTCATAATGCAAAATTCCATTATGATGTCATAATGCAAAATTCCATTATGATGTCATAATGCAAAATTCCATTATGATGTCATAATGCAAAATTCCATTATGATGTCATAATCCAAAATTCCATTATGATGTCATAATCCAAAATTCCATTATGATGTCATAATGCAAAATTCCATTATGATGTCATAATGTAAAATTCCATTATGATGTCATAATGCAAAATTCCCTTTTGATATCATAATGTAACATTCCATTATGATGTCATAATGCAAAATTCCATTATGAGGTCCTAATGTAACATTCCATTATGAGGTCATAATGCAAAATTCCATTATGATGTCATAATGTAACATTCCATTATGATGTCATAATGCAAAATTCCCTTTTGATGTCATAATGTAACATTCCATTATGATGTCATAATGCAAAATTCCATTATGAGGTCATAATGTAAAATTCCATTATGAGGTCATAATGCAAAATTCCATTATGAGGTCATAATGCAAAATTCCATTATGAGGTCATAATGCAAAATTCCAT
Source organism: Eleutherodactylus coqui (assembly GCF_035609145.1). Taxonomy (NCBI): domain Eukaryota; kingdom Metazoa; phylum Chordata; class Amphibia; order Anura; family Eleutherodactylidae; genus Eleutherodactylus; species Eleutherodactylus coqui. The sequence continues at coordinate 201,450,212 of NC_089844.1, forward strand.
TATGATGTCATAATGCAAAATTCCATTATGATGTCATAATGTAAAATTCCCTTTTGATGTCATAATGTAAAATTCCCTTTTGATGTCATAATGTAAAATTCCATTATGATGTCATAATGTAAAATTCCATTATGAGGTCATAATGCAAAATTCCATTATGAGGTCATAATGCAAAATTCCATTATGAGGTCATAATGTAAAATTCCATTATGATGTCATAATGTAAAATTCCATTATGAGGTCATAATGTAAAATTCCATTATGATGTCATAATGTAAAATTCCATTATGATGTCATAATGTAAAATTCCATTATGATGTCATAATGTAAAATTCCATTATGATGTCATAATGTAAAATTCCATTATGATGTCATAATGCAAAAATTCCATTATGATGTCATAATGTAACATTCCATTATGATGTCATAATGTAACATTCCATTATGATGTCATAATGTAACATTCCATTATGATGTCATAATGCAAAATTCCATTATGATGTCTAAATGCAAAATTCCATTATGATGTCTAAATGCAAAATTCCATTATGATGTCATAATGTAACATTCCATTATGATGTCATAATGTAACATTCCATTATGATGTCATAATGCAAAATTCCATTATGATGTCATAATGCAAAATTCCATTATGATGTCATAATGCAAAATTCCATTATGATGTCATAATGCAAAATTCCATTATGATGTCGTAATGCAAAATTCCATTATGATGTCATAATGCAAAATTCCATTATGATGTCATAATGCAAAATTCCCTTTTTGATATCATAATGTAACATTCCATTATGATGTCATAATGCAAAATTCCCTTTTGCTGTCATAATGTAACATTCCATTATGATGTCATAATGCAAAATTCCATTATGAGGTCATAATGCAAAATTCCATTATGAGGTCATAATGCAAAATTCCATTATGATGTCATAATGTAACATTCCATTATGATGTCATAATGCAAAATTCCATTCTGATGTCATAATGCAAAATTCCATTCTGATGTCATAATGCAAAATTCCATTATGATGTCATAATGTAACATTCCATTATGATGTCAAAATGCAACATTCCATTATGATGTCAAAATGCAAAATTCCATTATGATTTCATAATGTAACATTCCATTATGATGTCATAATGCAAAATTCCATTATGATGTCATAATGCAAAATTCCATTATGAGGTCATAATGCAAAATTCCATTATGATGTCATAATGCAAAATTCCATTATGATGTCATAATGTAAAATTCCCTTTTGATGTCATAATGTAAAATTCCATTATGATGTCATAATGCAAAATTCCATTATGAGGTCATAATGCAAAATTCCATTATGAGGTCATAATGCAAAATTCCATTATGATGTCATTATGTAACATTCGATTATGATGTCATTATGTAACATTCCATTATGATGTCATAATGTAACATTCCATTATGATGTCATAATGTAACATTCCATTATGATGTCATAATGTAACATTCCATTATGATGTCATAATGCAAAATTCCTCTATGATGTCATAATGCAAAATTTCATTATGATGTCATAATGCAAAATTCCATTATGATGTCATAATGCAGAACTCCATTATGATGTCATAATGTAAAATTCCATTATGATGTCATAATGCAAAATTCCATTATGATGTCATAATGTAAAATTCCATTATGATGTCATAATGCAAAATTCCATTATGATGTCATAATGTAAAATTCTATTATGATGTCATAATGCAAAATTCCATTATGATGTCATAATGCAAAATTCCATTATGATGTCATAATGCAAAATTCCCTTTTGATGTCATAATGTAACATTCCATTATGATGTCATAATGTAAAATCCCATTATGAGGTCAGAATGTAAAATCCCATTATGAGGTCATAATGTAAAATTCCCTTTTGATGTCATAATGTAAAATTCCATTATGATGTCATAATGCAAAATTCCATTATGAGGTCATAATGCAAAATTCCATTATGAGGTCATAATGCAAAATTCCATTATGATGTCATAATGTAACATTCCATTATGATGTCATAATGTAACATTCCATTATGATGTCATAATGTAACATTCCATTATGATGTCATAATGTAACATTCCATTATGATGTCATAATGTAACATTCCATTATGATGTCATAATGTAACATTCCATTATGATGTCATAATGTAACATTCCATTATGATGTCATAATGCAAAATTCCATTATGATGTCATAATGCAAAATTTCATTATGATGTCATAATGCAAAATTCCATTATGATGTCATAATGCAGAACTCCATTATGATGTCATAATGTAAAATTCCATTATGATGTCATAATACAAAATTCCATTATGATGTCATAATGCAAAATTCCATTATGATGTCATAATGTAAAATTCCATTATGATGTCATAATGTAAAATTCCATTATGATGTCATAATGTAAAATTCCATTATGATGTCATAATGCAAAATTCCATTATGATGTCATAATGCAAAATTCCATTATGATGTCATAATGTAAAATTCCATTATGATGTCATAATGCAAAATTCCATTATGATGTCATAATGCAAAATTCCATTATGATGTCATAATGCAAAATTCCATTTTGATGTCATAATGTAACATTCCATTATGATGTCATAATGTAAAATCCCATTATGAGGTCATAATGTAAAATCCCATTATGAGGTCATAATGTAAAATCCCATTATGAGGTCATAATGCAAAATTCCATTATGATGTCATAATGCAAAATTCCATTATGATGTCATAATGCAAAATTCCATTATGATGTCATAATGCAGAACTCCATTATGATGTCATAATGTAAAATTCCATTATGATGTCATAATGCAGAACTCCATTATGATGTCATAATGCAGAACTCCATTATGATGTCATAATGTAAAATTCCATTATGATGTCATAATACAAAATTCCATTATGATGTCATAATGCAAAATTCCATTATGATGTCATAATGTAAAATTCCATTATGATGTCATAATGTAAAATTCCATTATGATGTCATAATGTAAAATTCCATTATGATGTCATAATGTAAAATTCCATTATGATGTCATAATGCAAAATTCCATTATGATGTCATAATGAAAAATTCCCTTTTGATGTCATAATGTAACATTCCATTATGATGTCATAATGTAAAATCCCATTATGAGGTCATAATGTAAAATCCCATTATGAGGTCATAATGTAAAATACCATTATGAGGTCATAATGTAAAATACCATTATGAGGTCATAATGTAAAATCCCATTATGATGCCATAATGCAAAATTCCATTATGATGCCATAATGCAAAATTCCATTATGATGTCATAATGCAAAATTCCATTATGATGTCATAATGCAAAATTCCATTATGATGTCAAAATGCAACATTCCATTATGATGTCAAAATGCAAAATTCCATTATGATGTGAAAATGCAAAATTCCATTATGATTTCATAATGTAACATTCCGTTATGATGTCATAATGCAAAATTCCATTATGATGTCATAATGCAAAATTCCATTATGATGTCATAATGCAAAATTCCATTATGATGTCATAGTGCAAAATTCCATTATGATGTCATAATGCAAAATTCCATTATGATGTCATAATGCAAAATTCCATTATGATGTCATAATGTAAAATTCCCTTTTGATGTCATAATGTAAAATTCCATTATGATGTCATAATGCAAAATTCCATTATGAGGTCATAATGCAAAATTCCATTATGAGGTCATAATGCAAAATTCCATTATGATGTCATAATGTAACATTCCATTATGATGTCATAATGTAACATTCCATTATGAGGTCATAATGCAAAATTCCATTATGAGGTCATAATGCAAAATTCCATTATGATGTCATAATGCAAAATTCCATTATGATGTCATAATGTAAAATTCCATTATGATGTCATAATGTAAAATTCCATTATGATGTCATAATGTAAAATTCCATTATGATGTCATAATGCAAAAATTCCCTTTTGATGTCATAATGTAACATTCCATTATGATGTCATAATGCAAAATTCCATTATGATGTCATAATGTAACATTCCATTATGATGTCATAATGTAACATTCCATTATGATGTCATAATGTAACATTCCATTATGATGTCATAATGCAAAATTCCATTATGATGTCTAAATGCAAAATTCCATTATGATGTCATAATGTAACATTCCATTATGATGTCATAATGTAACATTCCATTATGATGTCATAATGCAAAATTCCATTATGATGTCATAATGCAAAATTTCATTATGATGTCATAATGCAAAATTCCATTATGATGTCATAATGCAGAACTCCATTATGATGTCATAATGTAAAATTCCATTATGATGTCATAATGCAAAATTCCATTACGATGTCATAATGCAAAATTCCATTATGATGTCATAATGCAAAATTCCATTATGATGTCATAATGCAAAATTCCATTATGATGTCATAATGCAAAATTCCATTATGATGTCATAATGTAAAATTCCATTATGATGTCATAATGTAAAATTCCATTATGATGTCATAATGCAAAGTTCCATTATGATGTCATAATGCAAAATTCCATTATGATGTCATAATGTAAAATTCTATTATGATGTCATAATGCAAAATTCCATTATGATGTCATAATGCAAAATTCCATTATGATGTCATAATGCAAAATTACCTTTTGATGTCATAATGTAACATTCCATTATGATGTCATAATGTAAAATCCCATTATGAGGTCATAATGTAAAATCCCATTATGAGGTCATAATGTAAAATTCCATTATGATGTCATAATGCAAAATTCCATTATGATGTCATAATGCAAAATTCCATTATGATGTCATAATGCAAAATTCCATTATGATGTCATAATGCAAAATTCCATTATGATGTCATAATGCAAAATTCCATTATGATGTCATAATGTAAAATTCCATTATGATGTCATAATGCAAAATTCCATTATGATGTCATAATGTAAAATTCCATTATGATGTCATAATGCAAAATTCCATTATGAGGTCATAATGCAAAATTCCATTATGAGGTCATAATGTAAAATTCCCTTTTGATGTCATAATGTAACATTCCATTATGATGTCATAATGCAAAATTCCATTATGAGGTCATAATGCAAAATTCCATTATGAGGTCATAATGCAAAATTCCATTATGAGGTCATAATGTAACATTCCATTATGATGTCATAATGTAACATTCCATTATGATGTCATAATGTAACATTCCATTATGATGTCATAATGTAACATTCCATTATGATGTTATAATGTAACATTCCATTATGATGTCATAATGCAAAATTCCATTATGATGTCATAATGCAAAATTTCATTATGATGTCATAATGCAAAATTCCATTATGATGTCATAATGTAGAACTCCATTATGATGTCATAATGTAAAATTCCATTATGATGTCATAATGCAAAATTCCATTATGATGTCATAATGCAAAATTCCATTATGATGTCATAATGCAAAATTCCATTATGATGTCATAATGCAAATTTCCATTATGATGTCATAATGTAAAATTCCATTATGATGTCATAATGCAAAATTCCATTATGATGTCATAATGTAAAATTCCATTATGATGTCATAATGCAAAATTCCATTATGATGTCATAATGCAAAATTCCATTATGAGGTCATAATGCAAAATTCCATTATGAGGTCATAATGCAAAATTCCATTATGATGTCATAATGTAAAATTCCCTTTTGATGTCATAATGTAAAATTCCATTATGATGTCATAATGCAAAATTCCATTATGATGTCAATGTAAAATTCCATTATGATGTCATAATGCAAAATTCCATTATGATGTCATAATGTAAAATTCCATTATGATGTCATAATGCAAAATTCCATTATGATGTCATAATGTAAAATCCCATTATGATGTCATAATGTAAAATCCCATTATGAGGTCATAATGTAAAATCCCATTATGAGGTCATAATGCAGAACTCCATTATGATGTCATAATGCAAAATTCCATTATGATGTCATAATGCAAAATTCCATTATGATGTCATAATGCAAAATTCCATTATGATGTCATAATGTAAAATTCCATTATGATGTCATAATGCAAAATTCCATTATGATGTCATAATGTAAAATTCCATTATGATGTCATAATGCAAAATTCCATTATGAGGTCATAATGCAAAATTCCATTATGAGGTCATAATGCAAAATTCCATTATGAGGTCATAATGCAAAATTCCATTATGAGGTCATAATGTAAAATTCCCTTTTGATGTCATAATGTAACATTCCATTATGAGGTCATAATGCAAAATTCCATTATGAGGTCATAATGCAAAATTCCATTATGAGGTCATAATGCAAAATTCCATTATGATGTCATAATGTAACATTCCATTATGATGTCATAATGTAACATTCCATTATGATGTCATAATGTAACATTCCATTATGATGTCATAATGTAACATTCCATTATGATGTCATAATGCAAAATTCCATTATGATGTCATAATGCAAAATTTCATTATGATGTCATAATGCAAAATTCCATTATGATGTCATAATGTAGAACTCCATTATGATGTCATAATGTAAAATTCCATTATGATGTCATAATGCAAAATTCCATTATGATGTCATAATGCAAAATTCCATTATGATGTCATAATGCAAATTTCCATTATGATGTCATAATGCAAAATTCCATTCTGATGTCATAATGTAAAATTCCATTATGATGTCATAATGCAAAATTCCATTATGATGTCATAATGTAAAATTCCATTATGATGTCATAATGCAAAATTCCATTATGAGGTCATAATGCAAAATTCCATTATGATGTCATAATGCAAAATTCCATTATGATGTCATAATGTAAAATTCCCTTTTGATGTCATAATGTAAAATTCCATTATGATGTCATAATGCAAAATTCCATTATGATGTCATAATGTAAAATTCCATTATGATGTCATAATGCAAAATTCCATTATGATGTCATAATGTAAAATTCCATTATGATGTCATAATGCAAAATTCCATTATGATGTCATAATGCAAAATTCCATTATGAGGTCATAATGCAAAATTCCATTATGAGGTCATAATGCAAAATTCCATTATGATGTCATAATGCAAAATTCCATTATGAGGTCATAATGTAAAATTCCCTTTTGATGTCATAATGTAAAATTCCATTATGATGTCATAATGCAAAATTCCATTATGAGGTCATAATGCAAAATTCCACTATGAGATCATAATGCAAAATTCCATTATGATGTCATAATGTAACATTCCATTATGATGTCATAATGCAAAATTCCATTATGATGTCATAATGCAAAATTCCATTATGATGTCATAATGCAAAATTTCATTATGATGTCATAATGCAAAATTCCATTATGATGTCATAATGTAGAACTCCATTATGATGTAATAATGAAAAATTCCATTATGATGTCATAATGCAAAATTCCATTATGATGTCATAATGTAAAATTCCATTATGATGTCATAATGTAAAATTCCATTATGATGTCATAATGTAAAATTCCATTATGATGTCATAATGTAAAATTCCATTATGATGTCATAATGCAAAATTCCATTATGATGTCATAATGCAAAATTCCATTATGATGTCATAATGTAAAATTCTATTATGATGTCATAATGCAAAATTCCATTATGATGTCATAATGCAATATTCCATTATGATGTCATAATGCAAAATTCCCTTTTGATGTCATAATGTAACATTCCATTATGATGTCATAATGTAAAATCCCATTATGAGGTCATAATGTAAAATCCCATTATGAGGTCATAATGTAAAATTCCATTATGATGCCATAATGCAAAATTCCATTATGATGTCATAATGCAAAATTCAATTATGATGTCATAATGCAAAATTCCATTATGATGTCATAATGCAAAATTCCATTATGATGTCAAAATGCAACATTCCATTATGATGTCAAAATGCAACATTCCATTATGATGTCCTAATGTAACATTCCATTATGATGTCATAATGTAACATTCCATTATGATGTCATAATGTAACATTCCATTATGATGTCATAATGCAAAATTCCATTATGATGTCATAATGTAAAATTCCATTATGATGTCATAATGCAAAAATTCCCTTTTGATGTCATAATGTAACATTCCATTATGATGTCATAATGCAAAATTCCATTATGATGTCATAATGTAACATTCCATTATGATGTCATAATGTAACATTCCATTATGATGTCATAATGTAACATTCCATTATGATGTCATAATGCAAAATTCCATTATGATGTCTAAATGCAAAATTCCATTATGATGTCATAATGTAACATTCCATTATGATGTCATAATGTAACATTCCATTATGATGTCATAATGCAAAATTCCATTATGATGTCATAATGCAAAATTTCATTATGATGTCATAATGCAAAATTCCATTATGATGTCATAATGCAGAACTCCATTATGATGTCATAATGTAAAATTCCATTATGATGTCATAATGCAAAATTCCATTACAATGTCATAATGCAAAATTCCATTATGATGTCATAATGCAAAATTCCATTATGATGTCATAATGCAAAATTCCATTATGATGTCATAATGCAAAATTCCATTATGATGTCATAATGCAAAATTCCATTATGATGTCATAATGTAGAACTCCATTATGATGTCATAATGTAAAATTCCATTATGATGTCATAATGCAAAATTCCATTATGATGTCATAATGCAAAATTCCATTATGATGTCATAATGCAAAATTCCATTATGATGTCATAATGCAAATTTCCATTATGATGTCATAATGTAAAATTCCATTATGATGTCATAATGCAAAATTCCATTATGATGTCATAATGTAAAATTCCATTATGATGTCATAATGCAAAATTCCATTATGATGTCATAATGCAAAATTCCATTATGAGGTCATAATGCAAAATTCCATTATGAGGTCATAATGCAAAATTCCATTATGATGTCATAATGTAAAATTCCCTTTTGATGTCATAATGTAAAATTCCATTATGATGTCATAATGCAAAATTCCATTATGATGTCAATGTAAAATTCCATTATGATGTCATAATGCAAAATTCCATTATGATGTCATAATGTAAAATTCCATTATGATGTCATAATGCAAAATTCCATTATGATGTCATAATGTAAAATCCCATTATGATGTCATAATGTAAAATCCCATTATGAGGTCATAATGTAAAATCCCATTATGAGGTCATAATGCAGAACTCCATTATGATGTCATAATGCAAAATTCCATTATGATGTCATAATGCAAAATTCCATTATGATGTCATAATGCAAAATTCCATTATGATGTCATAATGCAAAATTCCATTATGATGTCATAATGTAAAATTCCATTATGATGTCATAATGCAAAATTCCATTATGATGTCATAATGTAAAATTCCATTATGATGTCATAATGCAAAATTCCATTATGAGGTCATAATGCAAAATTCCATTATGAGGTCATAATGCAAAATTCCATTATGAGGTCATAATGCAAAATTCCATTATGAGGTCATAATGTAAAATTCCCTTTTGATGTCATAATGTAACATTCCATTATGAGGTCATAATGCAAAATTCCATTATGAGGTCATAATGCAAAATTCCATTATGAGGTCATAATGCAAAATTCCATTATGATGTCATAATGTAACATTCCATTATGATGTCATAATGTAACATTCCATTATGATGTCATAATGTAACATTCCATTATGATGTCATAATGTAACATTCCATTATGATGTCATAATGCAAAATTCCATTATGATGTCATAATGCAAAATTTCATTATGATGTCATAATGCAAAATTCCATTATGATGTCATAATGTAGAACTCCATTATGATGTCATAATGTAAAATTCCATTATGATGTCATAATGCAAAATTCCATTATGATGTCATAATGCAAAATTCCATTATGATGTCATAATGCAAATTTCCATTATGATGTCATAATGCAAAATTCCATTCTGATGTCATAATGTAAAATTCCATTATGATGTCATAATGCAAAATTCCATTATGATGTCATAATGTAAAATTCCATTATGATGTCATAATGCAAAATTCCATTATGAGGTCATAATGCAAAATTCCATTATGATGTCATAATGCAAAATTCCATTATGATGTCATAATGTAAAATTCCCTTTTGATGTCATAATGTAAAATTCCATTATGATGTCATAATGCAAAATTCCATTATGATGTCATAATGTAAAATTCCATTATGATGTCATAATGCAAAATTCCATTATGATGTCATAATGTAAAATTCCATTATGATGTCATAATGCAAAATTCCATTATGATGTCATAATGCAAAATTCCATTATGAGGTCATAATGCAAAATTCCATTATGAGGTCATAATGCAAAATTCCATTATGATGTCATAATGCAAAATTCCATTATGAGGTCATAATGTAAAATTCCCTTTTGATGTCATAATGTAAAATTCCATTATGATGTCATAATGCAAAATTCCATTATGAGGTCATAATGCAAAATTCCACTATGAGATCATAATGCAAAATTCCATTATGATGTCATAATGTAACATTCCATTATGATGTCATAATGCAAAATTCCATTATGATGTCATAATGCAAAATTCCATTATGATGTCATAATGCAAAATTTCATTATGATGTCATAATGCAAAATTCCATTATGATGTCATAATGTAGAACTCCATTATGATGTAATAATGAAAAATTCCATTATGATGTCATAATGCAAAATTCCATTATGATGTCATAATGCAAAATTCCATTATGATGTCATAATGTAAAATTCCATTATGATGTCATAATGTAAAATTCCATTATGATGTCATAATGTAAAATTCCATTATGATGTCATAATGTAAAATTCCATTATGATGTCATAATGCAAAATTCCATTATGATGTCATAATGCAAAATTCCATTATGATGTCATAATGTAAAATTCTATTATGATGTCATAATGCAAAATTCCATTATGATGTCATAATGCAATATTCCATTATGATGTCATAATGCAAAATTCCCTTTTGATGTCATAATGTAACATTCCATTATGATGTCATAATGTAAAATCCCATTATGAGGTCATAATGTAAAATCCCATTATGAGGTCATAATGTAAAATTCCATTATGATGCCATAATGCAAAATTCCATTATGATGTCATAATGCAAAATTCAATTATGATGTCATAATGCAAAATTCCATTATGATGTCATAATGCAAAATTCCATTATGATGTCATAATGCAAAATTCCATTATGATGTCAAAATGCAACATTCCATTATGATGTCAAAATGCAACATTCCATTATGATGTCCTAATGTAACATTCCATTATGATGTCATAATGTAACATTCCATTATGATGTCATAATGTAACATTCCATTATGATGTCATAATGCAAAATTCCATTATGATGTCATAATGTAAAATTCCATTATGATGTCATAATGCAAAAATTCCCTTTTGATGTCATAATGTAACATTCCATTATGATGTCATAATGCAAAATTCCATTATGATGTCATAATGTAACATTCCATTATGATGTCATAATGTAACATTCCATTATGATGTCATAATGTAACATTCCATTATGATGTCATAATGCAAAATTCCATTATGATGTCTAAATGCAAAATTCCATTATGATGTCATAATGTAACATTCCATTATGATGTCATAATGTAACATTCCATTATGATGTCATAATGCAAAATTCCATTATGATGTCATAATGCAAAATTTCATTATGATGTCATAATGCAAAATTCCATTATGATGTCATAATGCAGAACTCCATTATGATGTCATAATGTAAAATTCCATTATGATGTCATAATGCAAAATTCCATTACAATGTCATAATGCAAAATTCCATTATGATGTCATAATGCAAAATTCCATTATGATGTCATAATGCAAAATTCCATTATGATGTCATAATGCAAAATTCCATTATGATGTCATAATGCAAAATTCCATTATGATGTCATAATGTAAAATTCCATTATGATGTCATAATGTAAAATTCCATTATGATGTCATAATGCAAAGTTCCATTATGATGTCATAATGCAAAATTCCATTATGATGTCATAATGTAAAATTCTATTATGATGTCATAATGCAAAATTCCATTATGATGTCATAATGCAAAATTCCATTATGATGTCATAATGCAAAATTACCTTTTGATGTCATAATGTAACATTCCATTATGATGTCATAATGTAAAATCCCATTATGAGGTCATAATGTAAAATCCCATTATGAGGTCATAATGTAAAATTCCATTATGATGTCATAATGCAAAATTCCATTATGATGTCATAATGCAAAATTCCATTATGATGTCATAATGCAAAATTCCATTATGATGTCATAATGCAAAATTCCATTATGATGTCATAATGTAAAATTCCATTATGATGTCATAATGCAAAATTCCATTATGATGTCATAATGTAAAATTCCATTATGATGTCATAATGCAAAATTCCATTATGAGGTCATAATGCAAAATTCCATTATGAGGTCATAATGTAAAATTCCCTTTTGATGTCATAATGTAACATTCCATTATGATGTCATAATGCAAAATTCCATTATGAGGTCATAATGCAAAATTCCATTATGAGGTCATAATGCAAAATTCCATTATGATGTCATAATGTAAAATTCCATTATGATGTCATAATGTAAAATTCCCTTTTGATGTCATAATGTAAAATTCCATTATGATGTCATAATGCAAAATTCCATTATGAGGTCATAATGCAAAATTCCATTATGAGGTCATAATGTAAAATTCCCTTTTGATGTCATAATGTAACATTCCATTATGATGTCATAATGCAAAATTCCATTATGAGGTCATAATGCAAAATTCCATTATGAGGTCATAATGCAAAATTCCATTATGAGGTCATAATGCAAAATTCCATTATGAGGTCATAATGTAACATTCCATTATGAGGTCATAATGTAACATTCCATTATGATGTCATAATGTAACATTCCATTATGATGTTATAATGTAACATTCCATTATGATGTCATAATGCAAAATTCCATTATGATGTCATAATGCAAAATTTCATTATGATGTCATAATGCAAAATTCCATTATGATGTCATAATGTAGAACTCCATTATGATGTCATAATGTAAAATTCCATTATGATGTCATAATGCAAAATTCCATTATGATGTCATAATGCAAAATTCCATTATGATGTCATAATGCAAATTTCCATTATGATGTCATAATGCAAAATTCCATTATGATGTCATAATGTAAAATTCCATTATGATGTCATAATGCAAAATTCCATTATGATGTCATAATGCAAAATTCCATTATGAGGTCATAATGCAAAATTCCATTATGAGGTCATAATGCAAAATTCCATTATGATGTCATAATGTAAAATTCCCTTTTGATGTCATAATGTAAAATTCCATTATGATGTCATAATGTAAAATTCCCTTTTGATGTCATAATGTAAAATTCCATTATGATGTCATAATGCAAAATTCCATTATGATGTCAATGTAAAATTCCATTATGATGTCATAATGCAAAATTCCATTATGATGTCATAATGTAAAATTCCATTATGATGTCATAATGTAAAATTCCATTATGATGTCATAATGCAAAATTCCATTATGAGGTCATAATGCAAAATTCCATTATGAGGTCATAATGCAAAATTCCATTATGAGGTCATAATGCAAAATTCCATTATGAGGTCATAATGCAAAATTCCATTATGAGGTCATAATGCAAAATTCCATTATGAGGTCATAATGTAAAATTCCCTTTTGAGGTCATAATGTAAAATTCCATTATGATGTCATAATGCAAAATTCCATTATGAGGTCATAATGCAAAATTCCATTATGAGATCATAATGCAAAATTCCATTATGATGTCATAATGTAACATTCCATTATGATGTCATAATGTAACATTCCATTATGATGTCATAATGTAACATTCCATTATGATGTCATAATGTAACATTCCATTATGATGTCATAATGCAAAATTCCATTATGATGTCATAATGCAAAATTTCATTATGATGTCATAATGCAAAATTCCATTATGATGTCATAATGTAGAACTCCATTATGATGTCATAATGTAAAATTCCATTATGATGTCATAATGTAAAATTCCATTATGATGTCATAATGCAAAATTCCATTATGATGTCATAATGCAAAATTCCATTATGATGTCATAATGCAAAATTCCCTTTTGATGTCATAATGTAACATTCCATTATGATGTCATAATGTAAAATCCCATTATGAGGTCATAATGTAAAATCCCATTATGAGGTCATAATGTAAAATCCCATTATGAGGTCATAATGTAAAATTCCATTATGATGTCATAATGCAAAATTCCATTATGATGTCATAATGCAAAATTCCATTATGATGTCATAATGTAACATTCCATTATGATGTCATAATGTAACATTCCATTATGAGGTCATAATGTAACATTCCATTATGATGTCATAATGCAAAATTCCATTATGATGTCATAATGCAAAATTTCATTATGATGTGATTATGCAAAATTCCATTATGATGTCATAATGTAGAACTCCATTATGATGTCATAATGTAAAATTCCATTATGATGTCATAATGCAAAATTCCATTATGATGTCATAATGCAAAATTCCATTATGATGTCATAATGTAAAATTCCATTATGATGTCATAATGTAAAATTCCATTATGATGTCATAATGTAAAATTCCATTATGATGTCATAATGCAAAAATTCCCTTTTGATGTCATAATGTAACATTCCATTATGATGTCATAATGCAAAATTCCATTATGATGTCATAATGTAAAATTCCATTATGATGTCATAATGTAAAATTCCATTATGATGTCATAATGCAAAGTTCCATTATGATGTCATAATGCAAAATTCCATTATGATGTCATAATGTAAAATTCTATTATGATGTCATAATGCAAAATTCCATTATGATGTCATAATGCAAAATTCCATTATGATGTCATAATGCAAAATTCCATTATGATGTCATAATGCAAAATTCCATTATGATGTCATAATGCAAAATTACCTTTTGATGTCATAATGTAACATTCCATTATGATGTCATAATGTAAAATCCCATTATGAGGTCATAATGTAAAATCCCATTATGAGGTCATAATGTAAAATTCCATTATGATGTCATAATGCAAAATTCCATTATGATGTCATAATGCAAAATTCCATTATGATGTCATAATGCAAAATTCCATTATGAGGTCATAATGCAAAATTCCATTATGAGGTCATAATGTAAAATTCCCTTTTGATGTCATAATGTAACATTCCATTATGATGTCATAATGCAAAATTCCATTATGATGTCATAATGTAACATTCCATTATGATGTCATAATGTAACATTCCATTATGATGTCATAATGTAACATTCCATTATGATGTCATAATGTAACATTCCATTATGATGTTATAATGTAACATTCCATTATGATGTCATAATGCAAAATTCCATTATGATGTCATAATGCAAAATTTCATTATGATGTCATAATGCAAAATTCCATTATGATGTCATAATGTAGAACTCCATTATGATGTCATAATGTAAAATTCCATTATGATGTCATAATGCAAAATTCCATTATGATGTCATAATGCAAAATTCCATTATGATGTCATAATGCAAATTTCCATTATGATGTCATAATGCAAAATTCCATTATGATGTCATAATGTAAAATTCCATTATGATGTCATAATGCAAAATTCCATTATGAGGTCATAATGCAAAATTCCATTATGATGTCATAATGCAAAATTCCATTATGATGTCATAATGTAAAATTCCATTATGATGTCATAATGCAAAATTCCATTATGAGGTCATAATGCAAAATTCCATTATGATGTCATAATGTAAAATTCCATTATGATGTCATAATGTAAAATTCCCTTTTGATGTCATAATGTAAAATTCCATTATGATGTCATAATGCAAAATTCCATTATGATGTCATAATGTAAAATTCCATTATGATGTCATAATGCAAAATTCCATTATGATGTCATAATGTAAAATTCCATTATGATGTCATAATGCAAAATTCCATTATGATGTCATAATGCAAAATTCCATTATGAGGTCATAATGCAAAATTCCATTATGAGGTCATAATTAGAGATGAGCGAACACCAAAATGTTCGGGTGTTCGTTATTCGTAACGAACTTCCCGTGATGCTCGAGGGTTCGTTTCGAACAACGAACCCCATTGAAGTCAATGGGCGACCAGAACATTTTTGTATTTCGCCGATGCTCGCTAAGGTTTTCATGTGTGAAAATCTGGGCAATTCAGGAAAGTGATGGGAATGACACAGTGACGGATAGGGCAGGCGAGGGGCTACATGTTGGGCTGCATCTCAAGTTCCCAGGTCCCACTATTAAGCCACAATACCGGCAAGAGTGGGCCCCCCCCCTCCCAACAACTTTTACTTCTGAAAAGCCCTCATTAGCATGGCATACCTTTGCTAAGCACCACACTACCTCCAACAAAGCACAATCACTGCCTGCATGACACTCCACTGACACTTCTCCTGGGTTACATGCTGCCCAACCGCCCCCCCTCCCCCCCACAGCGCACACCAAAGTGTCCCTGCGCAGCCTTCAGCTGCCCTCATGCCACACCACGCTCATGTCTATTTAGAATTGCGTCTGCCATGACGAGGGACCGCAGGCACACACTGCAGAGGTTGGCACGGCTAGGCAGCGACCCTCTTTAAAAGTGGCGGAGCGATAGCCCACAATGCTGTACAGAAGCAATGAGAAATAGAATCCTGTGCCACCGCCATCAGGAGCTGCACACGTGGGCATAGCAATGGGGA
Source organism: Eleutherodactylus coqui (assembly GCF_035609145.1). Taxonomy (NCBI): domain Eukaryota; kingdom Metazoa; phylum Chordata; class Amphibia; order Anura; family Eleutherodactylidae; genus Eleutherodactylus; species Eleutherodactylus coqui. The sequence continues at coordinate 201,467,335 of NC_089844.1, forward strand.
ACCTATGTGCCACACACTATTCATTCTGTCAAGGTGTCTGCATGCCCCAGTCAGACCGGGCTTTTTAATTCATAGACACAGGCAGGTACAACTCCCTATTGTGAAGTCCCTGTCGACCCACAGCATGGGTGGCTCCCTGGAACCCACTGGCGGTACACAGAAATATCCCATTGCATTGCCCAACACAGCTGAGGTAGTAATGTCGTGCTTAATGCAGGTGGGCTTCGGCCCACACTGCATGCCCCAGTCTGACTGGGGTTCTTTATAAGTGTACAGATGTAGTAAAAACTCCGTGTGCACCTACAGCATGGGTGGGTGCCAGGAAGCCACCGGCGGTACATAGAAATATCCCATTGCATTGCCCAACACAGCTGAGGTAGTAATGTCGTGCGTAATACAGGTGGGCTTCGGCCCACACTGCATGCCCCAGTCAGACGGGTTCTTTAGAAGTGTACAGAAGTATTAAAAACTCAGTGTGCACCTACAGCATGGGTGGCTCCCTGGAACCCACCGGCGGTACACAAAAATATCCCATTGCATTGCCCAACACAGCTGAGGTAGTAATGTCGTGCGTAATGCAGGTGGGCTTCGGCCCACACTGCATGCCCCAGTCAGACTGGGGTTCTTTACAAGTGGACACATGTAGGTTTAACTCCCTGTGGACCCACTGCCTGGGTGGGTGCCAGGAAGCCACCGGCGGTACATAGAAATATCCCATTGCATTGCCCAACACAGCTGAGGTAGTAATGTCGTGCGTAATACAGGTGGGCTTCGGCCCACACTGCATGCCCCAGTCAGACGGGTTCTTTAGAAGTGTACAGAAGTATTAAAAACTCAGTGTGCACCTACAGCATGGGTGGCTCCCTGGAACCCACCGGCGGTACACAAAAATATCCCATTGCATTGCCCAACACAGCTGAGGTAGTAATGTCGTGCGTAATGCAGGTGGGCTTCGGCCCACACTGCATGCCCCAGTCAGACTGGGGTTCTTTACAAGTGGACACATGTAGGTTTAACTCCCTGTGGACCCACTGCCTGGGTGGGTGCCAGGAAGCCACCGGCGGTACATAGAAATATCCCATTGCATTGCCCAACACAGCTGAGGTAGTAATGTCGTGCGTAATACAGGTGGGCTTCGGCCCACACTGCATGCCCCAGTCAGACGGGTTCTTTAGAAGTGTACAGAAGTATTAAAAACTCAGTGTGCACCTACAGCATGGGTGGCTCCCTGGAACCCACCGGCGGTACACAAAAATATCCCATTGCATTGCCCAACACAGCTGAGGTAACGTCAGCTGTAATGCAGGTGGGCTAAAAATTAATTTGATTACACTGTAGGCGAGGGCCCACAAAAATTGCTGTATCAACAGTACTAATGTACATCCCAAAAATTGGCCATGGCCAGCCAAGAGGGCAGGTGAAACCCATTAATCGCTTTGGTTAATGTGGCTTAAGTGGTAACTAGGCCTGGAGGCAGCCCAGTGTAACGAAAAATTGGTTCAAGTTAAAGTTCCAATGCTTTTAAGCGCATTGAAACTTATAAAAATTGTTCAGAAAAATTATTTGAGTGAGCCTTGTGGCCCTAAGAAAAATTGCCCGTTCAGCGTGATTACGTGAGGTTTCAGGAGGAGGAGCAGGAGGAGGAGGAGGAGGAATATTAGACACAGATTGATGAAGCAGAAATGTCCCCGTTTTGGATGGTGAGAGAGAACGTAGCTTCCATCCGCGGGTGCAGCCTACGTATTGCTTACGTATCGCTGCTGTCCGCTGGTGGAGAACAGAAGTCTGGCGAAATCCAGCCTTTGTTCATCTTGATGAGTGTTAGCCTGTCGGCACTGTCGGTTGACAAGCGGCTACGCTTATCTGTGATGATTCCCCCAGCCGCACTAAACACCCTCTCCGACAACACGCTAGCCGCAGGACAAGCAAGCACCTCAAGGGCATACAGGGCTAGTTCAGGCCACGTGTCCAGCTTCGACACCCAGTAGTTGTAGGGGGCAGAGGCGTCACCAAGGATGGTCGTGCGATCCGCTACGTACTCCCTCACCATCCTTTTGCAGTGCTCCCGCCGACTCAGCCGTGACTGGGGAGCGGTGACACAGTCTTGGTGGGGAGCCATAAAGCTGGCCAGGCCCTTAAAGACTGTTGCACTGCCTGGGATGTACATGCTGCTCGATCTACGCACATCCCCTGCAACATGGCCCTCGGAACTGCGCCTTCTGCCACTAGCGCTGTCGGCTGGGAATTTTACCATCAGCTTGTCCGCAAGGGTCCTGTGGTATAGCAACACTCTCGAACCCCTTTCCTCTTCGGGAATGAGAGTGGGCAGGTTCTCCTTATACCGTGGATCGAGCAGTGTGTACACCCAGTAATCCGTAGTGGCCAGAATGCGTGCAACGCGAGGGTCACGAGAAAGGCATCCTAACATGAAGTCAGCCATGTGTGCCAGGGTACCTGTACGCAACACATGGCTGTCTTCACTAGGAAGATCACTTTCAGGATCCTCCTCCTCCTCCTCCTCCTCAGGCCATACACGCTGAAAGGATGACAGGCAATCAGCCGGTGTACCGTCAGCAGCGGGCCAAGCTGTCTCTTCCCCCTCCTCCTCATGCTCCTCCTCCTCCTCCTGTACGCGCTGAGAAATAGACAGGAGGGTGCCCTGACTATCCAGCGGCATACTGTCTTCCCCCGCCCCCGTTTCCGAGCGCAAAGCAGCTGCCTTTATGGTTTGCAGGGAATTTCTCAAGATGCATAGCAGAGGAATGGTGACGCTAATGATTGTAGCATCGCCGCTCACCACCTGGGTAGACTCCTCAAAATTACCAAGGACATGGCAGATGTCTGCCAACCAGGCCCACTCTTCTGAAAGGAATTGAGGAGGCTGACTCCCACTGCGCCGCCCATGTTGGAGTTGGTATTCGACTATAGCTCTCCGTTGTTCATAGAGCCTGGCCAACATGTGGAGCGTAGAGTTCCACCGTGTGGGCACGTCGCACAGCAGTCGGTGCACTGGCAGCTTAAAGTGATGTTGCAGGGTGCGCAGGGTGGCAGCGTCCGTGTGGGACTTGCGGAAATGTGCGCAGAGCCGGCGCGCCTTTACGAGCAGGTCTGACAAGCGTGGGTAGCTTTTCAGAAACCGCTGAACCACCAAATTAAAGACGTGGGCCAGGCATGGCACGTGCGTGAGGCTGCCAAGCTGCAGAGCCGCCACCAGGTTACGGCCGTTGTCACACACGACCATGCCCGGTTGGAGGCTCAGCGGCGCAAGCCAGCGGTCGGTCTGCTGTGTCAGACCCTGCAGCAGTTCGTGGGCCGTGTGCCTCTTATCGCCTAAGCTGAGTAGTTTCAGCACGGCCTGCTGACGCTTGCCCACCGCTGTGCTGCCACACCGCGCGACACCGACTGCTGGCGACATGCTGCTGCTAACACATCTTGATTGTGAGACAGAGGAGGAGGAGGAGGAGGAGGGTGCTTTAGTGGAGGAAGCATACACCTCCGCAGATACCAGCACCGAGCTGGGGCCCGCAATTCTGGGGGTGGGTAGGACGTGAGCGGTCCCAGGCTCTGACTCTGTCCCAGCCTCCACTAAATTCACCCAATGTGCCGTCAGGGAGATGTAGTGGCCCTGCCCGCCTGTGCTTGTCCACGTGTCCGTAGTTAAGTGGACCGTGGCAGTAACCGCGTTGGTGAGGGCGCGCACAATGTTGCGGGAGACGTGGTCGTGCAGGGCTGGGACGGCACATCGGGAAAAGTAGTGGCGACTGGGAACTGAGTAGCGCGGGGCCGCCGCCTCCATGATACTTTTGAAGGACTCCGTTTCCACAACCCTATACGGCAGCATCTCAAGGCTGATGAATTTTGCGATGCGGACGGTTAACGTTTGAGCGTGCGGGTGCGTGGCGGCGTACTTGCGCTTGCGCTCGAACACTTGCGCAAGCGACGGCTGAACGGTGCGCTGAACTACACTGCTGGATGGGGCCGAGGACAGCGGAGATGAGGGTGTGGGTGCAGGCCATGAGGCGGTAGTGCCTGTGTCCTGAGAGGGGGGTTGCATCTCAGTGGCAGGTTGGGGCACAGGGGGAGAGGCAGGGGTGCAAACCGGAGACGGTGAACGGCCTTTGTCCCACCTTGCGGGGTGCTTGGCCATCATATGTCTGCGCATGGTGGTGGTGGTGAGGCTGTTGGTGTTGGCTCCCCGGCTGAGCTTTGCGCGACAAAGGTTGCACACCACTGTTCGTCGGTCGTCAGGCGTCTCTGTGAAAAACTGCCAGACCTTAGAGCACCTCGGCCTACGCAGGGTGGCATGGCGCGAGGGGGCGCTTTGGGAAACACTTGGTGGATTATTCGGTCTGGCCCTGCCTCTACCCCTGGCCACCGCACTGCCTCTTGCAACCTGCCCTGCTGATGCCCTTGACTCCCCCTCTGAAGACCTGTCCTCCTGAGTAAGCGTTGCACACCAGGTGGGGTCAGTCACCTCATCGTCCTGCTGCTCTTCCTCCGAATCCTCTGTGCGCTGCTCCCTGGGACTTACTGCCCTTACTACTACCTCACTGCAAGACAACTGTGTCTGATCGTCATCGTCCTCCTCACCCACAGAAAGTTGTTGAGACAGTTGGCGGAAGTCCCCAGCCTCTTCCCCCGGACCCCGGGAACTTTCGAATGGTTGGGCATCAGTGACGATAAACTCCTCTGGTGGGAGAGGAACCGCTGCTGCCCAATCTAAGCAGGGGCCCGAGAACAGTTCCTGGGAGTGTTCCCGCTCCTGAGCAGGTGTCATTGTAGTGGACTGAGGAGGCTGGGAGGAAGGAGGAGCAGCAGACAGAGGATTCGGATTGGCAGCAGTGGACGGCGCAGAACTGCGGGTAGACGATAGGTTGCTCGAAGCACTTTCTGCCATCCAGGACAGGACCTGCTCACACTGCTCATTTTCTAATAACCGTCTCCCGCGTGGACCCATTAATTGGGCGATGAATGTGGGGACGCCAGAAACGTGCCTCTCTCCTAATCGCGCAGCAGACAGCTGCGACACACCTGGATCAGGAGCTTGGCCTGTGCCCACACCCTCACTTGGCCCTCCGCGTCCTCGGCCACGTCCACGTCCACGTCCTCTAGGCTTACCCCTACCCCTCAGCATGCTGTATTACCAGTGATTAGATTTCCCAGGCAGGAAATAAATTGGCGCAAGACTGCAGGCCAAATATAATTTTTGCCCTTTTTGGAAAACGAAAGGCCCCACTGCCTCTAGTGAATGAATTATCTAAGTTTAATAACTGTGCTGTGTCCCTGCTTATGTGTCACAGAACGTGAGGGTAGCAGAGTTATTATAACTCTTGGAGAGCAGGTATTTTTTTTTCCCAATTAAGGAAAGCAAATGGCGAACCCAGCAGTAAAGCGTAGCTGGCTGCGTATGATTTAGCAATGTTTTTCACGCAGCTCACACGTCTACACAGGCGTAAGGACGGACACAGGCTGGACAAATAGATTTGTTTTCAGTTTTTTCCCACCAACAGGCAGCACTGCGTATATTCAATGAACCTGCGAAGTTTAATAACTGCGCTGTGTCCCTGCTTATGTGTCACAGAACGTGAGGGTAGCAGAGTTATTATAACTCTTGGAGAGCAGGTATTTTTTTTCCCAATTAAGGAAAGCAAATGGCGAACCCAGCAGTAAAGCGTAGCTGGCTGCGTATGATTTAGCAATGTTTTTCACGCAGCTCACACGTCTACACAGGCGTAAGGACGGACACAGGCTGGACAAATAGATTTGTTTTCAGTTTTTTCCCACCAACAGGCAGCACTGCGTATATTCAATGAACCTGCGAAGTTTAATAACTGCGCTGTGTCCCTGCTTATGTGTCACAGAACGTGAGGGTAGCAGAGTTATTATAACTCTTGGAGAGCAGGTATTTTTTTCCCCAATTAAGGAAAGCAAATGGCGAACCCAGCAGTAAAGCGTAGCTGGCTGCGTATGATTTAGCAATGTTTTTCACGCAGCTCACACGTCTACACAGGCGTAAGGACGGACACAGGCTGGACAAATAGATTTCTTTTCAGTTTTTTCCCACCAACAGGCAGCACTGCGTATATTCAATGAACCTGCGAAGTTTAATAACTGCGCTGTGTCCCTGCTTATGTGTCACAGAACGTGAGGGTAGCAGAGTTATTATAACTCTTGGAGAGCAGGTATTTTTTTCCCCAATTAAGGAAAGCAAATGGCGAACCCAGCAGTAAAGCGTAGCTGGCTGCGTATGATTTAGCAATGTTTTTCACGCAGCTCACACGTCTACACAGGCGTAAGGACGGACACAGGCTGGACAAATAGATTTCTTTTCAGTTTTTTCCCACCAACAGGCAGCACTGCGTATATTCAATGAACCTGCGAAGTTTAATAACTGCGCTGTGTCCCTGCTTATGTGTCACAGAACGTGAGGGTAGCAGAGTTATTATAACTCTTGGAGAGCAGGTATTTTTTTCCCCAATTAAGGAAAGCAAATGGCGAACCCAGCAGTAAAGCGTAGCTGGCTGCGTATGATTTAGCAATGTTTTTCACGCAGCTCACACGTCTACACAGGCGTAAGGACGGACACAGGCTGGACAAATAGATTTGTTTTCAGTTTTTTCCCACCAACAGGCAGCACTGCGTATATTCAATGAACCTGCGAAGTTTAATAACTGCGCTGTGTCCCTGCTTATGTGTCACAGAACGTGAGGGTAGCAGAGTTATTATAACTCTTGGAGAGCAGGTATTTTTTTCCCCAATTAAGGAAAGCAAATGGCGAACCCAGCAGTAAAGCGTAGCTGGCTGCGTATGATTTAGCAATGTTTTTCACGCAGCTCACACGTCTACACAGGCGTAAGGACGGACACAGGCTGGACAAATAGATTTCTTTTCAGTTTTTTCCCACCAACAGGCAGCACTGCGTATATTCAATGAACCTGCGAAGTTTAATAACTGCGCTGTGTCCCTGCTTATGTGTCACAGAACGTGAGGGTAGCAGAGTTATTATAACTCTTGGAGAGCAGGTATTTTTTTTCCCAATTAAGGAAAGCAAATGGCGAACCCAGCAGTAAAGCGTAGCTGGCTGCGTATGATTTAGCAATGTTTTTCACGCAGCTCACACGTCTACACAGGCGTAAGGACGGACACAGGCTGGACAAATAGATTTGTTTTCAGTTTTTTCCCACCAACAGGCAGCACTGCGTATATTCAATGAACCTGCGAAGTTTAATAACTGCGCTGTGTCCCTGCTTATGTGTCACAGAACGTGAGGGTAGCAGAGTTATTATAACTCTTGGAGAGCAGGTATTTTTTTCCCCAATTAAGGAAAGCAAATGGCGAACCCAGCAGTAAAGCGTAGCTGGCTGCGTATGATTTAGCAATGTTTTTCACGCAGCTCACACGTCTACACAGGCGTAAGGACGGACACAGGCTGGACAAATAGATTTCTTTTCAGTTTTTTCCCACCAACAGGCAGCACTGCGTATATTCAATGAACCTGCGAAGTTTAATAACTGCGCTGTGTCCCTGCTTATGTGTCACAGAACGTGAGGGTAGCAGAGTTATTATAACTCTTGGAGAGCAGGTATTTTTTTTCCCAATTAAGGAAAGCAAATGGCGAACCCAGCAGTAAAGCGTAGCTGGCTGCGTATGATTTAGCAATGTTTTTCACGCAGCTCACACGTCTACACAGGCGTAAGGACGGACACAGGCTGGACAAATAGATTTGTTTTCAGTTTTTTCCCACCAACAGGCAGCACTGCGTATATTCAATGAACCTGCGAAGTTTAATAACTGCGCTGTGTCCCTGCTTATGTGTCACAGAACGTGAGGGTAGCAGAGTTATTATAACTCTTGGAGAGCAGGTATTTTTTTCCCCAATTAAGGAAAGCAAATGGCGAACCCAGCAGTAAAGCGTAGCTGGCTGCGTATGATTTAGCAATGTTTTTCACGCAGCTCACACGTCTACACAGGCGTAAGGACGGACACAGGCTGGACAAATAGATTTCTTTTCAGTTTTTTCCCACCAACAGGCAGCACTGCGTATATTCTATGAATAATAACTGTGTTGTGGCCCTGCCTATACAATTCTTTCCCTGCAGTATCAATGGAGGGTGCAATGCTCTGCAGAGGCGATTTTGAGAAGCCCAAAAAAAATGCAGCACAGCCAACAGCAGCCTGGACAGTACTGCACACGGATAAATATGGCCCTAGAAAGGACCGTTGAGGTTCTTGAAGGCTACACTCACTCCTAACACTCTCCCTGCCTATGCAGCACTTCTGTCCCTAATGCCAGGTGCAACGGTCTGCAGAGGCGATTTTGAGAAAGAAAAAAAAATCCCACTGCTAACAGCAGCCAACACACAGCTATCAGTGGCCCTAATAAGGACCTTTGGGGGGTCTTGAAGCCTACACTAACTACCAATTCTTTCCCTACAGCAGCTCCGGTATAAACAGCACTGTCCCTCATCTAACTCACACCGCATCTGAGGCGAGCCGCGGGAGGGGCCGACTTTTATATTAGGCGAACACCTGATCTCGCCAGCCACTCACAGCAGGGGGGTGGTATAGGGCTTAAACGTTGCAGGGGGAAGTTGTAATGCCTTCCCTGTCTTTCAATTGGCCAGAAAAGCGCGCTAACGTCTCAGGGAAGGAAGTGAAAGTAACCAGAACACCGCATGGTGTTCGTCACGAATAACGAACATCCCGAACACCCTAATATTCGCACGAATATCAAGCTCGGACGAACGCGTTCGCTCATCTCTAGTCATAATGCAAAATTCCATTATGAGGTCATAATGTAAAATTCCCTTTTGATGTCATAATGTAACATTCCATTATGATGTCATAATGTAACATTCCATTATGATGTCATAATGTAACATTCCATTATGATGTCATAATGCAAAATTCCATTATGATGTCATAATGCAAAATTCCATTATGATGTCATAATGTAACATTCCATTATGATGTCATAATGCAAAATTCCATTATGATGTCATAATGTAGAACTCCATTATGATGTCATAATGCAAAATTCCATTATGATGTCATAATGCAAAATTCCATTATGATGTCATAATGCAAAATTCCATTATGATGTCATAATGTAAAATTCCATTATGATGTCATAATGTAAAATTCCATTATGATGTCATAATGTAAAATTCCATTATGATGTCATAATGTAAAATTCCATTATGATGTCATAATGTAAAATTCCATTATGATGTCATAATGCAAAATTCCATTATGATGTCATAATGCAAAATTCCATTATGATGTCATAATGTAAAATTCTATTATGATGTCATAATGCAAAATTCCATTATGATGTCATAATGCAAAATTCCATTATGATGTCATAATGCAAAATTCCCTTTTGATGTCATAATGTAACATTCCATTATGATGTCATAATGTAAAATCCCATTATGAGGTCATAATGTAAAATCCCATTATGAGGTCATAATGTAAAATTCCATTATGATGCCATAATGCAAAATTCCATTATGATGTCATAATGCAAAATTCAATTATGATGTCATAATGCAAAATTCCATTATAATGTCATAATGCAAAATTCCATTATGATGTCAAAATGCAACATTCCATTATGATGTCAAAATGCAACATTCCATTATGATGTCATAATGTAACATTCCATTATGATGTCATAATGTAACATTCCATTATGATGTCATAATGCAAAATTCCATTATGATGTCATAATGCAAAATTCCATTATGATGTCATAATGCAAAATTTCATTATGATGTCATAATGCAAAATTCCATTATGATGTCATAATGTAGAACTCCATTATGATGTCATAATGCAAAATTCCATTATGATGTCATAATGCTAAATTCCATTATGATGTCATAATGTAAAATTCCATTATGATGTCATAATGTAAAATTCCATTATGATGTCATAATGTAAAATTCCATTATGATGTCATAATGTAAAATTCCATTATGATGTCATAATGTAAAATTCCATTATGATGTCATAATGTAAAATTCCATTATGATGTCATAATGTAAAATTCCATTATGATGTCATAATGCAAAATTCCATTATGATGTCATAATGCAAAATTCCATTATGATGTCATAATGTAAAATTCTATTATGATGTCATAATGCAAAATTCCATTATGATGTCATAATGCAAAATTCCATTATGATGTCATAATGCAAAATTCCCTTTTGATGTCATAATGTAACATTCCATTATGATGTCATAATGTAAAATCCCATTATGAGGTCATAATGTAAAATCCCATTATGAGGTCATAATGCAAAATTCCATTATGAGGTCATAATGTAACATTCCATTATGAGGTCATAATGTAACATTCCATTATGAGGTCATAATGCAAAATTCCATTATGATGTCATAATGCAAAATTTCATTATGATGTCATTATGCAAAATTCCATTATGATGTCATAATGTAGAACTCCATTATGATGTCATAATGTAAAATTCCATTATGATGTCATAATGCAAAATTCCATTATGATGTCATAATGCAAAATTCCATTATGATGTCATAATGTAAAATTCCATTATGATGTCATAATGCAAAATTCCATTATGATGTCATAATGTAGAACTCCATTATGATGTCATAATGTAGAACTCCATTATGATGTCATAATGTAAAATTCCATTATGATGTCATAATGCAAAATTCCATTATGATGTCATAATGCAAAATTCCATTATGATGTCATAATGCAAATTTCCATTATGATGTCATAATGCAAAATTCCATTATGATGTCATAATGTAAAATTCCATTATGATGTCATAATGCAAAATTCCATTATGATGTCATAATGTAAAATTCCATTATGATGTCATAATGCAAAATTCCATTATGAGGTCATAATGCAAAATTCCATTATGATGTCATAATGCAAAATTCCATTATGATGTCATAATGTAAAATTCCCTTTTGATGTCATAATGTAAAATTCCATTATGATGTCATAATGCAAAATTCCATTATGATGTCATAATGCAAAATTCCATTATGATGTCATAATGCAAAATTCCATTATGATGTCATAATGCAAATTTCCATTATGATGTCATAATGCAAAATTCCATTATGATGTCATAATGTAAAATTCCATTATGATGTCATAATGCAAAATTCCATTATGATGTCATAATGTAAAATTCCATTATGATGTCATAATGCAAAATTCCATTATGAGGTCATAATGCAAAATTCCATTATGATGTCATAATGCAAAATTCCATTATGATGTCATAATGTAAAATTCCCTTTTGATGTCATAATGTAAAATTCCATTATGATGTCATAATGCAAAATTCCATTATGATGTCATAATGTAAAATTCCATTATGATGTCATAATGCAAAATTCCATTATGATGTCATAATGTAAAATTCCATTATGATGTCATAATGCAAAATTCCATTATGAGGTCATAATGCAAAATTCCATTATGAGGTCATAATGCAAAATTCCATTATGATGTCATAATGCAAAATTCCATTATGAGGTCATAATGTAAAATTCCCTTTTGATGTCATAATGTAAAATTCCATTATGATGTCATAATGCAAAATTCCATTATGAGGTCATAATGCAAAATTCCATTATGAGATCATAATGCAAAATTCCATTATGATGTCATAATGTAACATTCCATTATGATGTCATAATGTAACATTCCATTATGATGTCATAATGTAACATTCCATTATGATGTCATAATGCAAAATTCCATTATGATGTCATAATGCAAAATTCCATTATGATGTCATAATGCAAAATTTCATTATGATGTCATAATGCAAAATTCCATTATGATGTCATAATGTAGAACTCCATTATGATGTCATAATGAAAAATTCCATTATGATGTCATAATGCAAAATTCCATTATGATGTCATAATGCAAAATTCCATTATGATGTCATAATGTAAAATTCCATTATGATGTCATAATGTAAAATTCCATTATGATGTCATAATGTAAAATTCCATTATGATGTCATAATGCAAAATTCCATTATGATGTCATAATGCAAAATTCCATTATGATGTCATAATGTAAAATTCTATTATGATGTCATAATGCAAAATTCCATTATGATGTCATAATGCAAAATTCCATTATGATGTCATAATGCAAAATTCCCTTTTGATGTCATAATGTAACATTCCATTATGATGTCATAATGTAAAATCCCATTATGAGGTCATAATGTAAAATCCCATTATGAGGTCATAATGTAAAATTCCATTATGATGCCATAATGCAAAATTCCATTATGATGTCATAATGCAAAATTCAATTATGATGTCATAATGCAAAATTCCATTATAATGTCATAATGCAAAATTCCATTATGATGTCAAAATGCAACATTCCATTATGATGTCAAAATGCAACATTCCATTATGATGTCATAATGTAACATTCCATTATGATGTCATAATGCAAAATTCCATTATGATGTCATAATGCAAAATTCCATTATGATGTCATAATGCAAAATTCCATTATGATGTCATAATGCAAAATTCCATTATGATGTCATAATGCAAAATTCCATTATGATGTCATAATGCAAAATTCCCTTTTGATGTCATAATGTAAAATTCCATTATGATGTCATAATGCAAAATTCCATTATGAGGTCATAATGCAAAATTCCATTATGAGGTCATAATGCAAAATTCCATTATGAGGTCATAATGTAACATTCCATTATGAGGTCATAATGTAACATTCCATTATGAGGTCATAATGTAACATTCCATTATGAGGTCATAATGTAACATTCCATTATGATGTCATAATGCAAAATTCCATTATGATGTCATAATGCAAAATTTCATTATGATGTCATAATGCAAAATTCCATTATGATGTCATAATGCAAAATTCCATTATGATGTCATAATGTAGAACTCCATTATGATGTCATAATGTAAAATTCCATTATGATGTCATAATGCAAAATTCCATTATGATGTCATAATGCAAAATTCCATTATGATGTCATAATGTAAAATTCCATTATGATGTCATAACGTAAAATTCCATTATGATGTCATAATGCAAAAATTCCCTTTTGATGTCATAATGTAACATTCCATTATGATGTAATAATGCAAAATTCCATTATGATGTCATAATGTAACATTCCATTATGATGTCATAATGTAACATTCCATTATGATGTCATAATGTAACATTCCATTATGATGTCATAATGCAAAATTCCATTATGATGTCATAATGTAACATTCCATTATGATGTCATAATGTAACATTCCATTATGATGTCATAATGCAAAATTCCATTATGATGTCATAATACAAAATTCCATTATGATGTCATAATGCAAAATTCCATTATGATGTCATGATGCAAAATTCCATTATGATGTCATAATGCAAAATTCCCTTTTGATGTCATAATGTAACATTCCATAATGATGTCATAATGTAAAATCCCATTATGAGGTCATAATGTAAAATCCCATTATGATACCATAATGCAAAATTCCATTATGATGTCATAATGCAAAATTCCATTATGATGTCATAATGCAAAATTCCATTATGATGTCATAATGCAAAATTCCATTATGATGTCATAATGCAAAATTCCATTATGATGTCATGATGCAAAATTCCATTATGATGTCATGATGCAAAATTCCATTATGATGTCATAATGCAGAACTCCATTATGATGTCATAATGTAAAATTCCATTATGATGTCATAATGCAGAACTCCATTATGAGGTCATAATGCAAAATTCCATTATGATGTCATAATGCAAAATTCCATTATGATGTCATAATGTAAAATTCCCTTTTGATGTCATAATGTAACATTCCATTATGATGTCATAATGCAAAATTCCATTATGAGGTCATAATGCAAAATTCCATTATGAGGTCATAATGCAAAATTCCATTATGAGGTCATAATTCAAAATTCCATTATGATGTCATAATGTAACATTCCATTATGATGTCATAATGTAACATTCCATTATGATGTCATAATGTAACATTCCATTATGATGTCATAATGCAAAATTCCATTATGATGTCATAATGCAAAATTTCATTATGATGTCATAATGCAAAATTCCATTATGATGTCATAATGTAGAACTCCATTATGATGTCATAATGTAAAATTCCATTATGATATCATAATGCAAAATTCCATTATGATGTCATAATGCAAAATTCCATTATGATGTCATAATGTAAAATTCCATTATGATGTCATAATGCAAAATTCCATTATGATGTCATAATGCAAAATTCCATTATGAGGTCATAATGCAAAATTCCATTATGAGGTCATAATGCAAAATTCCATTATGATGTCATAATGTAAAATTCCCTTTTGATGTCATAATGTAAAATTCCATTATGATGTCATAATGCAAAATTCCACTATGAGGTCATAATGCAAAATTCCATTATGAGATCATAATGCAAAATTCCATTATGATGTCATAATGTAACATTCCATTATGATGTAATAATGTAACATTCCATTATGATGTCATAATGTAACATTCCATTATGATGTCATAATGCAAAATTCCATTATGATGTCATAATGCAAAATTTCATTATGATGTCATAATGCAAAATTCCATTATGATGTCATAATGTAGAACTCCATTATGATGTCATAATGTAAAATTCCATTATGATGTCATAATGCAAAATTCCATTATGATGTCATAATGCAAAATTCCATTATGATGTCATAATGTAAAATTCCATTATGATGTCATAATGTAAAATTCCATTATGATGTCATAATGCAAAATTCCATTATGATGTCATAATGCAAAATTCCATTATGATGTCATAATGTAAAATTCTATTATGATGTCATAATGCAAAATTCCATTATGATGTCATAATGCAAAATTCCATTATGATGTCATAATGCAAAATTCCATTATGATGTCATAATGCAAAATTCCCTTTTGATGTCATAATGTAACATTCCATTATGATGTCATAATGTAAAATCCCATTATGAGGTCATAATGTAAAATCCCATTATGAGGTCATAATGTAAAATCCCATTATGAGGTCATAATGTAAAATCCCATTATGAGGTCATAATGTAAAATCCCATTATGATGCCATAATGCAAAATTCCATTATGATGCCATAATGCAAAATTCCATTATGATGTCATAATGCAAAATTCCATTATGATGTCAAAATGCAACATTCCATTATGATGTCAAAATGCAAAATTCCATTATGATGTCATAATGCAAAATTTCATTATGATGTCATAATGCAAAATTCCATTATGATGTCATAATGCAAAATTCCATTATGATGTCATAATGCAAAATTCCATTATGATGTCATAATGCAAAATTCCATTATGATGTCATAATGTAAAATTCCATTATGATGTCATAATGTAAAATTCCATTATGATGTCATAATGCAAAGTTCCATTATGATGTCATAATGCAAAATTCCATTATGAGGTCATAATGCAAAATTCCATTATGAGGTCATAATGTAAAATTCCCTTTTGATGTCATAATGTAACATTCCATTATGATGTCATAATGTAACATTCCATTATGATGTCATAATGTAACATTCCATTATGATGTCATAATGCAAAATTCCATTATGATGTCATAATGCAAAATTCCATTATGATGTCATAATGCAAAATTTCATTATGATGTCATAATGCAAAATTCCATTATGATGTCATAATGTAGAACTCCATTATGATGTCATAATGCAAAATTCCATTATGATGTCATAATGCAAAATTCCATTATGATGTCATAATGCAAAATTCCATTATGATGTCATAATGTAAAATTCCATTATGATGTCATAATGTAAAATTCCATTATGATGTCATAATGTAAAATTCCATTATGATGTCATAATGTAAAATTCCATTATGATGTCATAATGTAAAATTCCATTATGATGTCATAATGCAAAATTCCATTATGATGTCATAATGCAAAATTCCATTATGATGTCATAATGTAAAATTCTATTATGATGTCATAATGCAAAATTCCATTATGATGTCATAATGCAAAATTCCATTATGATGTCATAATGCAAAATTCCCTTTTGATGTCATAATGTAACATTCCATTATGATGTCATAATGTAAAATCCCATTATGAGGTCATAATGTAAAATCCCATTATGAGGTCATAATGTAAAATTCCATTATGATGCCATAATGCAAAATTCCATTATGATGTCATAATGCAAAATTCCATTATGATGTCATAATGCAAAATTCCATTATAATGTCATAATGCAAAATTCCATTATGATGTCAAAATGCAACATTCCATTATGATGTCAAAATGCAACATTCCATTATGATGTCATAATGTAACATTCCATTATGATGTCATAATGTAACATTCCATTATGATGTCATAATGCAAAATTCCATTATGATGTCATAATGCAAAATTCCATTATGATGTCATAATGCAAAATTTCATTATGATGTCATAATGCAAAATTCCATTATGATGTCATAATGTAGAACTCCATTATGATGTCATAATGCAAAATTCCATTATGATGTCATAATGCAAAATTCCATTATGATGTCATAATGCAAAATTCCATTATGATGTCATAATGTAAAATTCCATTATGATGTCATAATGTAAAATTCCATTATGATGTCATAATGTAAAATTCCATTATGATGTCATAATGTAAAATTCCATTATGATGTCATAATGTAAAATTCCATTATGATGTCATAATGCAAAATTCCATTATGATGTCATAATGCAAAATTCCATTATGATGTCATAATGTAAAATTCTATTATGATGTCATAATGCAAAATTCCATTATGATGTCATAATGCAAAATTCCATTATGATGTCATAATGCAAAATTCCCTTTTGATGTCATAATGTAACATTCCATTATGATGTCATAATGTAAAATCCCATTATGAGGTCATAATGTAAAATCCCATTATGAGGTCATAATGTAAAATTCCATTATGATGCCATAATGCAAAATTCCATTATGATGTCATAATGCAAAATTCAATTATGATGTCATAATGCAAAATTCCATTATAATGTCATAATGCAAAATTCCATTATGATGTCAAAATGCAACATTCCATTATGATGTCAAAATGCAACATTCCATTATGATGTCATAATGTAACATTCCATTATGATGTCATAATGCAAAATTCCATTATGATGTCATAATGCAAAATTCCATTATGATGTCATAATGCAAAATTCCATTATGATGTCATAATGCAAAATTCCATTATGATGTCATAATGCAAAATTCCATTATGATGTCATAATGCAAAATTCCATTATGATGTCATAATGCAAAATTCCCTTTTGATGTCATAATGTAAAATTCCATTATGATGTCATAATGCAAAATTCCATTATGAGGTCATAATGCAAAATTCCATTATGAGGTCATAATGCAAAATTCCATTATGAGGTCATAATGTAACATTCCATTATGAGGTCATAATGTAACATTCCATTATGAGGTCATAATGCAAAATTCCATTATGATGTCATAATGCAAAATTTCATTATGATGTCATTATGCAAAATTCCATTATGATGTCATAATGTAGAACTCCATTATGATGTCATAATGTAAAATTCCATTATGATGTCATAATGCAAAATTCCATTATGATGTCATAATGCAAAATTCCATTATGATGTCATAATGTAAAATTCCATTATGATGTCATAATGCAAAATTCCATTATGATGTCATAATGTAGAACTCCATTATGATGTCATAATGTAGAACTCCATTATGATGTCATAATGTAAAATTCCATTATGATGTCATAATGCAAAATTCCATTATGATGTCATAATGCAAAATTCCATTATGATGTCATAATGCAAATTTCCATTATGATGTCATAATGCAAAATTCCATTATGATGTCATAATGTAAAATTCCATTATGATGTCATAATGCAAAATTCCATTATGATGTCATAATGCAAAATTCCATTATGATGTCATAATGTAAAATTCCCTTTTGATGTCATAATGTAAAATTCCATTATGATGTCATAATGCAAAATTCCATTATGATGTCATAATGCAAAATTCCATTATGATGTCATAATGCAAAATTCCATTATGATGTCATAATGCAAATTTCCATTATGATGTCATAATGCAAAATTCCATTATGATGTCATAATGTAAAATTCCATTATGATGTCATAATGCAAAATTCCATTATGATGTCATAATGTAAAATTCCATTATGATGTCATAATGCAAAATTCCATTATGAGGTCATAATGCAAAATTCCATTATGATGTCATAATGCAAAATTCCATTATGATGTCATAATGTAAAATTCCCTTTTGATGTCATAATGTAAAATTCCATTATGATGTCATAATGCAAAATTCCATTATGATGTCATAATGTAAAATTCCATTATGATGTCATAATGTAAAATTCCATTATGATGTCATAATGCAAAATTCCATTATGATGTCATAATGTAAAATTCCATTATGATGTCATAATGCAAAATTCCATTATGATGTCATAATGCAAAATTCCATTATGAGGTCATAATGCAAAATTCCATTATGATGTCATAATGCAAAATTCCATTATGAGGTCATAATGTAAAATTCCCTTTTGATGTCATAATGTAAAATTCCATTATGATGTCATAATGCAAAATTCCATTATGAGGTCATAATGCAAAATTCCATTATGAGATCATAATGCAAAATTCCATTATGATGTCATAATGTAAAATTCCATTATGATGTCATAATGTAAAATTCCATTATGATGTCATAATGCAAAATTCCATTATGATGTCATAATGCAAAATTCCATTATGATGTCATAATGTAAAATTCTATTATGATGTCATAATGCAAAATTCCATTATGATGTCATAATGCAAAATTCCATTATGATGTCATAATGCAAAATTCCCTTTTGATGTCATAATGTAACATTCCATTATGATGTCATAATGTAAAATCCCATTATGAGGTCATAATGTAAAATCCCATTATGAGGTCATAATGTAAAATTCCATTATGATGCCATAATGCAAAATTCCATTATGATGTCATAATGCAAAATTCAATTATGATGTCATAATGCAAAATTCCATTATAATGTCATAATGCAAAATTCCATTATGATGTCAAAATGCAACATTCCATTATGATGTCAAAATGCAACATTCCATTATGATGTCATAATGTAACATTCCATTATGATGGCATAATGCAAAATTCCATTATGATGTCATAATGCAAAATTCCATTATGATGTCATAATGCAAAATTCCATTATGATGTCATAATGCAAAATTCCATTATGATGTCATAATGCAAAATTCCATTATGATGTCATAATGCAAAATTCCCTTTTGATGTCATAATGTAAAATTCCATTATGATGTCATAATGCAAAATTCCATTATGAGGTCATAATGCAAAATTCCATTATGAGGTCATAATGCAAAATTCCATTATGAGGTCATAATGTAACATTCCATTATGAGGTCATAATGTAACATTCCATTATGAGGTCATAATGTAACATTCCATTATGAGGTCATAATGTAACATTCCATTATGATGTCATAATGCAAAATTCCATTATGATGTCATAATGCAAAATTTCATTATGATGTCATAATGCAAAATTCCATTATGATGTCATAATGCAAAATTCCATTATGATGTCATAATGTAGAACTCCATTATGATGTCATAATGTAAAATTCCATTATGATGTCATAATGCAAAATTCCATTATGATGTCATAATGCAAAATTCCATTATGATGTCATAATGTAAAATTCCATTATGATGTCATAACGTAAAATTCCATTATGATGTCATAATGCAAAAATTCCCTTTTGATGTCATAATGTAACATTCCATTATGATGTAATAATGCAAAATTCCATTATGATGTCATAATGTAACATTCCATTATGATGTCATAATGTAACATTCCATTATGATGTCATAATGTAACATTCCATTATGATGTCATAATGCAAAATTCCATTATGATGTCATAATGTAACATTCCATTATGATGTCATAATGTAACATTCCATTATGATGTCATAATGCAAAATTCCATTATGATGTCATAATACAAAATTCCATTATGATGTCATAATGCAAAATTCCATTATGATGTCATGATGCAAAATTCCATTATGATGTCATAATGCAAAATTCCCTTTTGATGTCATAATGTAACATTCCATAATGATGTCATAATGTAAAATCCCATTATGAGGTCATAATGTAAAATCCCATTATGATACCATAATGCAAAATTCCATTATGATGTCATAATGCAAAATTCCATTATGATGTCATAATGCAAAATTCCATTATGATGTCATAATGCAAAATTCCATTATGATGTCATAATGCAAAATTCCATTATGATGTCATAATGCAAAATTCCATTATGATGTCATGATGCAAAATTCCATTATGATGTCATGATGCAAAATTCCATTATGATGTCATAATGCAGAACTCCATTATGATGTCATAATGTAAAATTCCATTATGATGTCATAATGCAGAACTCCATTATGAGGTCATAATGCAAAATTCCATTATGATGTCATAATGCAAAATTCCATTATGATGTCATAATGTAAAATTCCCTTTTGATGTCATAATGTAACATTCCATTATGATGTCATAATGCAAAATTCCATTATGAGGTCATAATGCAAAATTCCATTATGAGGTCATAATGCAAAATTCCATTATGAGGTCATAATTCAAAATTCCATTATGATGTCATAATGTAACATTCCATTATGATGTCATAATGTAACATTCCATTATGATGTCATAATGTAACATTCCATTATGATGTCATAATGCAAAATTCCATTATGATGTCATAATGCAAAATTTCATTATGATGTCATAATGCAAAATTCCATTATGATGTCATAATGTAGAACTCCATTATGATGTCATAATGTAAAATTCCATTATGATATCATAATGCAAAATTCCATTATGATGTCATAATGCAAAATTCCATTATGATGTCATAATGTAAAATTCCATTATGATGTCATAATGCAAAATTCCATTATGATGTCATAATGCAAAATTCCATTATGAGGTCATAATGCAAAATTCCATTATGAGGTCATAATGCAAAATTCCATTATGATGTCATAATGTAAAATTCCCTTTTGATGTCATAATGTAAAATTCCATTATGATGTCATAATGCAAAATTCCACTATGAGGTCATAATGCAAAATTCCATTATGAGATCATAATGCAAAATTCCATTATGATGTCATAATGTAACATTCCATTATGATGTAATAATGTAACATTCCATTATGATGTCATAATGTAACATTCCATTATGATGTCATAATGCAAAATTTCATTATGATGTCATAATGCAAAATTCCATTATGATGTCATAATGTAGAACTCCATTATGATGTCATAATGTAAAATTCCATTATGATGTCATAATGCAAAATTCCATTATGATGTCATAATGCAAAATTCCATTATGATGTCATAATGTAAAATTCCATTATGATGTCATAATGTAAAATTCCATTATGATGTCATAATGCAAAATTCCATTATGATGTCATAATGCAAAATTCCATTATGATGTCATAATGTAAAATTCTATTATGATGTCATAATGCAAAATTCCATTATGATGTCATAATGCAAAATTCCATTATGATGTCATAATGCAAAATTCCATTATGATGTCATAATGCAAAATTCCCTTTTGATGTCATAATGTAACAATCCATTATGATGTCATAATGTAAAATCCCATTATGAGGTCATAATGTAAAATCCCATTATGAGGTCATAATGTAAAATCCCATTATGAGGTCATAATGTAAAATCCCATTATGAGGTCATAATGTAAAATCCCATTATGATGCCATAATGCAAAATTCCATTATGATGCCATAATGCAAAATTCCATTATGATGTCATAATGCAAAATTCCATTATGATGTCAAAATGCAACATTCCATTATGATGTCAAAATGCAAAATTCCATTATGATGTCATAATGCAAAATTTCATTATGATGTCATAATGCAAAATTCCATTATGATGTCATAATGCAGAACTCCATTATGATGTCATAATGTAAAATTCCATTATGATGTCATAATGCAAAATTCCATTATGATGTCATAATGCAAAATTCCATTATGATGTCATAATGCAAAATTCCATTATGATGTCATAATGTAAAATTCCATTATGATGTCATAATGTAAAATTCCATTATGATGTCTTAATGCAAAGTTCCATTATGATGTCATAATGCAAAATTCCATTATGATGTCATAATGTAAAATTCTATTATGATGTCATAATGTAAAATTCCCTTTTGATGTCATAATGTAAAATTCAATTATGATGTCATACTGCAAAATTCCATTATGATGTCATAATGTAAAATTCCATTATGATGTCATAATGCAAAATTCCATTATGATGTCATAATGTAAAATTCCATTATGATGTCATAATGCAAAATTCCATTATGATGTCATAATGCAAAATTCCATTATGATGTCATAATGCAAAATTCCATTATGATGTCATAATGCAAAATTCCATTATGAGGTCATAATGCAAAATTCCATTATGAGGTCATAATGTAAAATTCCCTTTTGATGTCATAATGTAACATTCCATTATGATGTCATAATGCAAAATTCCATTATGAGGTCATAATGCAAAATTCCATTATGAGGTAATAATGCAAAATTCCATTATGATGTCATAATGTAACATTCCATTATGATGTCATAATGTAACATTCCATTATGATGTCATAATGTAACATTCCATTATGATGTCATAATGTAACATTCCATTATGATGTCATAATGCAAAATTCCATTATGATGTCATAATGCAAAATTTCATTATGATGTCATAATGCAAAATTCCATTATGATGTCATAATGTAGAACTCCATTATGATGTCATAATGTAAAATTCCATTATGATGTCATAATGCAAAATTCCATTATGATGAAATAATGCAAAATTCCATTATGATGTCATAATGCAAATTTCCATTATGATGTCATAATGCAAAATTCCATTATGATGTCATAATGTAAAATTCCATTATGATGTCATAATGCAAAATTCCATTATGATGTCATAATGTAAAATTCCATTATGATGTCATAATGCAAAATTCCATTATGAGGTCATAATGCAAAATTCCATTATGAGGTCATAATGCAAAATTCCATTATGATGTCATAATGTAAAATTCCCTTTTGATGTCATAATGTAAAATTCCATTATGATGTCATAATGCAAAATTCCATTATGATGTCATAATGTAAAATTCCATTATGATGTCATAATGCAAAATTCCATTATGATGTCATAATGTAAAATTCCATTATGATGTCATAATGCAAAATTCCATTATGATGTCATAATGCAAAATTCCATTATGAGGTCATAATGCAAAATTCCATTATGAGGTCATAATGCAAAATTCCATTATGAGGTCATAATGTAAAATTCCCTTTTGATGTCATAATGTAAAATTCCATTATGATGTCATAATGCAAAATTCCATTATGAGGTCATAATGCAAAATTCCATTATGAGATCATAATGCAAAATTCCATTATGATGTCATAATGTAACATTCCATTATGATGTCATAATGTAACATTCCATTATGATGTCATAATGTAACATTCCATTATGATGTCATAATGCAAAATTCCATTATGATGTCATAATGCAAAATTCCATTATGATGTCATAATGCAAAATTTCATTATGATGTCATAATGCAAAATTCCATTATAATGTCATAATGTAGAACTCCATTATGATGTCATAATGAAAAATTCCATTATGATGTCATAATGCAAAATTCCATTATGATGTCATAATGCAAAATTCCATTATGATGTCATAATGTAAAATTCCATTATGATGTCATAATGCAAAATTCCATTATGATGTCATAATGTAAAATTCCATTATGATGTCATAATGCAAAATTCCATTATGATGTCATAATGCAAAATTCCATTATGAGGTCATAATGCAAAATTCCATTATGAGGTCATAATGCAAAATTCCATTATGATGTCATAATGCAAAATTCCATTATGAGGTCATAATGTAAAATTCCCTTTTGATGTCATAATGTAACATTCCATTATGATGTCATAATGCAAAATTCCATTATGAGGTCATAATGCAAAATTCCATTATGAGGTAATAATGCAAAATTCCATTATGATGTCATAATGTAACATTCCATTATGATGTCATAATGTAACATTCCATTATGATGTCATAATGTAACATTCCATTATGATGTCATAATGTAACATTCCATTATGATGTCATAATGCAAAATTCCATTATGATGTCATAATGCAAAATTTCATTATGATGTCATAATGCAAAATTCCATTATGATGTCATAATGTAGAACTCCATTATGATGTCATAATGTAAAATTCCATTATGATGTCATAATGCAAAATTCCATTATGATGAAATAATGCAAAATTCCATTATGATGTCATAATGCAAATTTCCATTATGATGTCATAATGCAAAATTCCATTATGATGTCATAATGTAAAATTCCATTATGATGTCATAATGCAAAATTCCATTATGATGTCATAATGTAAAATTCCATTATGATGTCATAATGCAAAATTCCATTATGAGGTCATAATGCAAAATTCCATTATGAGGTCATAATGCAAAATTCCATTATGATGTCATAATGTAAAATTCCCTTTTGATGTCATAATGTAAAATTCCATTATGATGTCATAATGCAAAATTCCATTATGATGTCATAATGTAAAATTCCATTATGATGTCATAATGCAAAATTCCATTATGATGTCATAATGTAAAATTCCATTATGATGTCATAATGCAAAATTCCATTATGATGTCATAATGCAAAATTCCATTATGAGGTCATAATGCAAAATTCCATTATGAGGTCATAATGCAAAATTCCATTATGAGGTCATAATGTAAAATTCCCTTTTGATGTCATAATGTAAAATTCCATTATGATGTCATAATGCAAAATTCCATTATGAGGTCATAATGCAAAATTCCATTATGAGATCATAATGCAAAATTCCATTATGATGTCATAATGTAACATTCCATTATGATGTCATAATGTAACATTCCATTATGATGTCATAATGTAACATTCCATTATGATGTCATAATGCAAAATTCCATTATGATGTCATAATGCAAAATTCCATTATGATGTCATAATGCAAAATTTCATTATGATGTCATAATGCAAAATTCCATTATAATGTCATAATGTAGAACTCCATTATGATGTCATAATGAAAAATTCCATTATGATGTCATAATGCAAAATTCCATTATGATGTCATAATGCAAAATTCCATTATGATGTCATAATGTAAAATTCCATTATGATGTCATAATGCAAAATTCCATTATGATGTCATAATGTAAAATTCCATTATGATGTCATAATGCAAAATTCCATTATGATGTCATAATGCAAAATTCCATTATGAGGTCATAATGCAAAATTCCATTATGAGGTCATAATGCAAAATTCCATTATGATGTCATAATGCAAAATTCCATTATGAGGTCATAATGTAAAATTCCCTTTTGATGTCATAATGTAAAATTCCATTATGATGTCATAATGCAAAATTCCATTTTGAGGTCATAATGCAAAATTCCATTATGAGATCATAATGCAAAATTCCATTATGAGGTCATAATGCAAAATTCCATTATGATGTCATAATGCAAAATTCCATTATGAGGTCATAATGTAAAATTCCCTTTTGATGTCATAATGTAAAATTCCATTATGATGTCATAATGCAAAATTCCATTATGAGGTCATAATGCAAAATTCCACTATGAGATCATAATGCAAAATTCCATTATGATGTCATAATGTAACATTCCATTATGATGTCATAATGCAAAATTCCATTATGATGTCATAATGCAAAATTCCATTATGATGTCATAATGCAAAATTCCATTATGATGTCATAATGTAAAATTCCATTATGATGTAATAATGCAAAATTCCATTATGATGTCATAATGCAAAATTCCATTATGAGGTCATAATGCAAAATTCCATTATGATGTCATAATGCAAAATTCCATTATGATGTCATAATGTAAAATTCCCTTTTGATGTCATAATGTAAAATTCCATTATGATGTCATAATGCAAAATTCCATTATGATGTCAATGTAAAATTCCATTATGATGTCATAATGCAAAATTCCATTATGATGTCATAATGTAAAATTCCATTATGATGTCATAATGCAAAATTCCATTATGATGTCATAATGCAAAATTCCATTATGAGGTCATAATGCAAAATTCCATTATGAGGTCATAATGCAAAATTCCATTATGAGGTCATAATGCAAAATTCCATTATGAGGTCATAATGTAAAATTCCCTTTTGATGTCATAATGTAAAATTCCATTATGATGTCATAATGCAAAATTTCATTATGAGGTCATAATGCAAAATTCCATTATGAGATCATAATGCAAAATTCCATTATGATGTCATAATGTAACATTCCATTATGATGTCATAATGTAACATTCCATTATGATGTCATAATGTAACATTCCATTATGATGTCATAATGTAACATTCCATTATGATGTCATAATGCAAAATTCCATTATGATGTCATAATGCAAAATTTCATTATGATGTCATAATGCAAAATTCCATTATGATGTCATAATGTAGAACTCCATTATGATGTCATAATGTAAAATTCCATTATGATGTCATAATGTAAAATTCCATTATGATGTCATAATGCAAAATTCCATTATGATGTCATAATGCAAAATTCCATTATGATGTCATAATGCAAAATTCCCTTTTGATGTCATAATGCAAAATTCCATTATGATGTCATAATGCAAAATTTCATTATGATGTCATAATGCAAAATTCCATTATGATGTCATAATGTAGAACTCCATTATGATGTCATAATGTAAAATTCCATTATGATGTCATAATGCAAAATTCCATTATGATGTCATAATGCAAAATTCCATTATGATGTCATAATGTAAAATTCCATTATGATGTCATAATGCAAAATTCCATTATGATGTCATAATGCAAAATTCCATTATGATGTCATAATTAGAGATGAGCGAACGCGTTCGTCCGAGCTTGATATTCGTGCGAATATTAGGGTGTTCGGGATGTTCGTTATTCGTGACGAACACCATGCGGTGTTCTGGTTACTTTCACTTCCTTCCCTGAGACGTTAGCGCGCTTTTCTGGCCAATTGAAAGACAGGGAAGGCATTACAACTTCCCCCTGCAACGTTTAAGCCCTATACCACCCCCCTGCTGTGAGTGGCTGGCGAGATCAGGTGTTCGCCTAATATAAAAGTCGGCCCCTCCCGCGGCTCGCCTCAGATGCGGTGTGAGTTAGATGAGGGACAGTGCTGTTTATACCGGAGCTGCTGTAGGGAAAGAATTGGTAGTTAGTGTAGGCTTCAAGACCCCCCAAAGGTCCTTATTAGGGCCACTGATAGCTGTGTGTTGGCTGCTGTTAGCAGTGGGATTTTTTTTTCTTTCTCAAAATCGCCTCTGCAGACCGTTGCACCTGGCATTAGGGACAGAAGTGCTGCATAGGCAGGGAGAGTGTTAGGAGTGAGTGTAGCCTTCAAGAACCTCAACGGTCCTTTCTAGGGCCATATTTATCCGTGTGCAGTACTGTCCAGGCTGCTGTTGGCTGTGCTGCATTTTTTTTGGGCTTCTCAAAATCGCCTCTGCAGAGCATTGCACCCTCCATTGATACTGCAGGGAAAGAATTGTATAGGCAGGGCCACAACACAGTTATTATTCATAGAATATACGCAGTGCTGCCTGTTGGTGGGAAAAAACTGAAAAGAAATCTATTTGTCCAGCCTGTGTCCGTCCTTACGCCTGTGTAGACGTGTGAGCTGCGTGAAAAACATTGCTAAATCATACGCAGCCAGCTACGCTTTACTGCTGGGTTCGCCATTTGCTTTCCTTAATTGGGGAAAAAAATACCTGCTCTCCAAGAGTTATAATAACTCTGCTACCCTCACGTTCTGTGACACATAAGCAGGGACACAGCGCAGTTATTAAACTTCGCAGGTTCATTGAATATACGCAGTGCTGCCTGTTGGTGGGAAAAAACTGAAAACAAATCTATTTGTCCAGCCTGTGTCCGTCCTTACGCCTGTGTAGACGTGTGAGCTGCGTGAAAAACATTGCTAAATCATACGCAGCCAGCTACGCTTTACTGCTGGGTTCGCCATTTGCTTTCCTTAATTGGGAAAAAAAATACCTGCTCTCCAAGAGTTATAATAACTCTGCTACCCTCACGTTCTGTGACACATAAGCAGGGACACAGCGCAGTTATTAAACTTCGCAGGTTCATTGAATATACGCAGTGCTGCCTGTTGGTGGGAAAAAACTGAAAAGAAATCTATTTGTCCAGCCTGTGTCCGTCCTTACGCCTGTGTAGACGTGTGAGCTGCGTGAAAAACATTGCTAAATCATACGCAGCCAGCTACGCTTTACTGCTGGGTTCGCCATTTGCTTTCCTTAATTGGGGAAAAAAATACCTGCTCTCCAAGAGTTATAATAACTCTGCTACCCTCACGTTCTGTGACACATAAGCAGGGACACAGCGCAGTTATTAAACTTCGCAGGTTCATTGAATATACGCAGTGCTGCCTGTTGGTGGGAAAAAACTGAAAACAAATCTATTTGTCCAGCCTGTGTCCGTCCTTACGCCTGTGTAGACGTGTGAGCTGCGTGAAAAACATTGCTAAATCATACGCAGCCAGCTACGCTTTACTGCTGGGTTCGCCATTTGCTTTCCTTAATTGGGGAAAAAAATACCTGCTCTCCAAGAGTTATAATAACTCTGCTACCCTCACGTTCTGTGACACATAAGCAGGGACACAGCGCAGTTATTAAACTTCGCAGGTTCATTGAATATACGCAGTGCTGCCTGTTGGTGGGAAAAAACTGAAAAGAAATCTATTTGTCCAGCCTGTGTCCGTCCTTACGCCTGTGTAGACGTGTGAGCTGCGTGAAAAACATTGCTAAATCATACGCAGCCAGCTACGCTTTACTGCTGGGTTCGCCATTTGCTTTCCTTAATTGGGGAAAAAAATACCTGCTCTCCAAGAGTTATAATAACTCTGCTACCCTCACGTTCTGTGACACATAAGCAGGGACACAGCGCAGTTATTAAACTTCGCAGGTTCATTGAATATACGCAGTGCTGCCTGTTGGTGGGAAAAAACTGAAAAGAAATCTATTTGTCCAGCCTGTGTCCGTCCTTACGCCTGTGTAGACGTGTGAGCTGCGTGAAAAACATTGCTAAATCATACGCAGCCAGCTACGCTTTACTGCTGGGTTCGCCATTTGCTTTCCTTAATTGGGGAAAAAAATACCTGCTCTCCAAGAGTTATAATAACTCTGCTACCCTCACGTTCTGTGACACATAAGCAGGGACACAGCGCAGTTATTAAACTTCGCAGGTTCATTGAATATACGCAGTGCTGCCTGTTGGTGGGAAAAAACTGAAAACAAATCTATTTGTCCAGCCTGTGTCCGTCCTTACGCCTGTGTAGACGTGTGAGCTGCGTGAAAAACATTGCTAAATCATACGCAGCCAGCTACGCTTTACTGCTGGGTTCGCCATTTGCTTTCCTTAATTGGGAAAAAAAATACCTGCTCTCCAAGAGTTATAATAACTCTGCTACCCTCACGTTCTGTGACACATAAGCAGGGACACAGCGCAGTTATTAAACTTCGCAGGTTCATTGAATATACGCAGTGCTGCCTGTTGGTGGGAAAAAACTGAAAAGAAATCTATTTGTCCAGCCTGTGTCCGTCCTTACGCCTGTGTAGACGTGTGAGCTGCGTGAAAAACATTGCTAAATCATACGCAGCCAGCTACGCTTTACTGCTGGGTTCGCCATTTGCTTTCCTTAATTGGGAAAAAAAAATACCTGCTCTCCAAGAGTTATAATAACTCTGCTACCCTCACGTTCTGTGACACATAAGCAGGGACACAGCACAGTTATTAAACTTAGATAATTCATTCACTAGAGGCAGTGGGGCCTTTCGTTTTCCAAAAAGGGCAAAAATTATATTTGGCCTGCAGTCTTGCGCCAATTTATTTCCTGCCTGGGAAATCTAATCACTGGTAATACAGCATGCTGAGGGGTAGGGGTAAGCCTAGAGGACGTGGACGTGGACGTGGCCGAGGACGCGGAGGGCCAAGTGAGGGTGTGGGCACAGGCCAAGCTCCTGATCCAGGTGTGTCGCAGCTGTCTGCTGCGCGATTAGGAGAGAGGCACGTTTCTGGCGTCCCCACATTCATCGCCCAATTAATGGGTCCACGCGGGAGACGGTTATTAGAAAATGAGCAGTGTGAGCAGGTCCTGTCCTGGATGGCAGAAAGTGCTTCGAGCAACCTATCGTCTACCCGCAGTTCTGCGCCGTCCACTGCTGCCAATCCGAATCCTCTGTCTGCTGCTCCTCCTTCCTCCCAGCCTCCTCAGTCCACTACAATGACACCTGCTCAGGAGCGGGAACACTCCCAGGAACTGTTCTCGGGCCCCTGCTTAGATTGGGCAGCAGCGGTTCCTCTCCCACCAGAGGAGTTTATCGTCACTGATGCCCAACCATTCGAAAGTTCCCGGGGTCCGGGGGAAGAGGCTGGGGACTTCCGCCAACTGTCTCAACAACTTTCTGTGGGTGAGGAGGACGATGACGATCAGACACAGTTGTCTTGCAGTGAGGTAGTAGTAAGGGCAGTAAGTCCCAGGGAGCAGCGCACAGAGGATTCGGAGGAAGAGCAGCAGGACGATGAGGTGACTGACCCCACCTGGTGTGCAACGCTTACTCAGGAGGACAGGTCTTCAGAGGGGGAGTCAAGGGCATCAGCAGGGCAGGTTGCAAGAGGCAGTGCGGTGGCCAGGGGTAGAGGCAGGGCCAGACCGAATAATCCACCAAGTGTTTCCCAAAGCGCCCCCTCGCGCCATGCCACCCTGCGTAGGCCGAGGTGCTCTAAGGTCTGGCAGTTTTTCACAGAGACGCCTGACGACCGACGAACAGTGGTGTGCAACCTTTGTCGCGCAAAGCTCAGCCGGGGAGCCAACACCAACAGCCTCACCACCACCACCATGCGCAGACATATGATGGCCAAGCACCCCGCAAGGTGGGACAAAGGCCGTTCACCGTCTCCGGTTTGCACCCCTGCCTCTCCCCCTGTGCCCCAACCTGCCACTGAGATGCAACCCCCCTCTCAGGACACAGGCACTACCGCCTCATGGCCTGCACCCACACCCTCATCTCCGCTGTCCTCGGCCCCATCCAGCAGTGTAGTTCAGCGCACCGTTCAGCCGTCGCTTGCGCAAGTGTTCGAGCGCAAGCGCAAGTACGCCGCCACGCACCCGCACGCTCAAACGTTAACCGTCCGCATCGCAAAATTCATCAGCCTTGAGATGCTGCCGTATAGGGTTGTGGAAACGGAGTCCTTCAAAAGTATCATGGAGGCGGCGGCCCCGCGCTACTCAGTTCCCAGTCGCCACTACTTTTCCCGATGTGCCGTCCCAGCCCTGCACGACCACGTCTCCCGCAACATTGTGCGCGCCCTCACCAACGCGGTTACTGCCACGGTCCACTTAACTACGGACACGTGGACAAGCACAGGCGGGCAGGGCCACTACATCTCCCTGACGGCACATTGGGTGAATTTAGTGGAGGCTGGGACAGAGTCAGAGCCTGGGACCGCTCACGTCCTACCCACCCCCAGAATTGCGGGCCCCAGCTCGGTGCTGGTATCTGCGGAGGTGTATGCTTCCTCCACTAAAGCACCCTCCTCCTCCTCCTCCTCCTCTGTCTCACAATCAAGATGTGTTAGCAGCAGCATGTCGCCAGCAGTCGGTGTCGCGCGGTGTGGCAGCACAGCGGTGGGCAAGCGTCAGCAGGCCGTGCTGAAACTACTCAGCTTAGGCGATAAGAGGCACACGGCCCACGAACTGCTGCAGGGTCTGACACAGCAGACCGACCGCTGGCTTGCGCCGCTGAGCCTCCAACCGGGCATGGTCGTGTGTGACAACGGCCGTAACCTGGTGGCGGCTCTGCAGCTTGGCAGCCTCACGCACGTGCCATGCCTGGCCCACGTCTTTAATTTGGTGGTTCAGCGGTTTCTGAAAAGCTACCCACGCTTGTCAGACCTGCTCGTAAAGGCGCGCCGGCTCTGCGCACATTTCCGCAAGTCCCACACGGACGCTGCCACCCTGCGCACCCTGCAACATCACTTTAAGCTGCCAGTGCACCGACTGCTGTGCGACGTGCCCACACGGTGGAACTCTACGCTCCACATGTTGGCCAGGCTCTATGAACAACGGAGAGCTATAGTCGAATACCAACTCCAACATGGGCGGCGCAGTGGGAGTCAGCCTCCTCAATTCCTTTCAGAAGAGTGGGCCTGGTTGGCAGACATCTGCCATGTCCTTGGTAATTTTGAGGAGTCTACCCAGGTGGTGAGCGGCGATGCTACAATCATTAGCGTCACCATTCCTCTGCTATGCATCTTGAGAAATTCCCTGCAAACCATAAAGGCAGCTGCTTTGCGCTCGGAAACGGGGGCGGGGGAAGACAGTATGCCGCTGGATAGTCAGGGCACCCTCCTGTCTATTTCTCAGCGCGTACAGGAGGAGGAGGAGGAGCATGAGGAGGAGGGGGAAGAGACAGCTTGGCCCGCTGCTGACGGTACACCGGCTGATTGCCTGTCATCCTTTCAGCGTGTATGGCCTGAGGAGGAGGAGGAGGAGGAGGATCCTGAAAGTGATCTTCCTAGTGAAGACAGCCATGTGTTGCGTACAGGTACCCTGGCACACATGGCTGACTTCATGTTAGGATGCCTTTCTCGTGACCCTCGCGTTGCACGCATTCTGGCCACTACGGATTACTGGGTGTACACACTGCTCGATCCACGGTATAAGGAGAACCTGCCCACTCTCATTCCCGAAGAGGAAAGGGGTTCGAGAGTGTTGCTATACCACAGGACCCTTGCGGACAAGCTGATGGTAAAATTCCCAGCCGACAGCGCTAGTGGCAGAAGGCGCAGTTCCGAGGGCCATGTTGCAGGGGATGTGCGTAGATCGAGCAGCATGTACATCCCAGGCAGTGCAACAGTCTTTAAGGGCCTGGCCAGCTTTATGGCTCCCCACCAAGACTGTGTCACCGCTCCCCAGTCACGGCTGAGTCGGCGGGAGCACTGCAAAAGGATGGTGAGGGAGTACGTAGCGGATCGCACGACCATCCTTGGTGACGCCTCTGCCCCCTACAACTACTGGGTGTCGAAGCTGGACACGTGGCCTGAACTAGCCCTGTATGCCCTTGAGGTGCTTGCTTGTCCTGCGGCTAGCGTGTTGTCGGAGAGGGTGTTTAGTGCGGCTGGGGGAATCATCACAGATAAGCGTAGCCGCTTGTCAACCGACAGTGCCGACAGGCTAACACTCATCAAGATGAACAAAGGCTGGATTTCGCCAGACTTCTGTTCTCCACCAGCGGACAGCAGCGATACGTAAGCAATACGTAGGCTGCACCCGCGGATGGAAGCTACGTTCTCTCTCACCATCCAAAACGGGGACATTTCTGCTTCATCAATCTGTGTCTAATATTCCTCCTCCTCCTCCTCCTGCTCCTCCTCCTGAAACCTCACGTAATCACGCTGAACGGGCAATTTTTCTTAGGGCCACAAGGCTCACTCAAATAATTTTTCTGAACAATTTTTATAAGTTTCAATGCGCTTAAAAGCATTGGAACTTTAACTTGAACCAATTTTTCGTTACACTGGGCTGCCTCCAGGCCTAGTTACCACTTAAGCCACATTAACCAAAGCGATTAATGGGTTTCACCTGCCCTCTTGGCTGGCCATGGCCAATTTTTGGGATGTACATTAGTACTGTTGATACAGCAATTTTTGTGGGCCCTCGCCTACAGTGTAATCAAATTAATTTTTAGCCCACCTGCATTACAGCTGACGTTACCTCAGCTGTGTTGGGCAATGCAATGGGATATTTTTGTGTACCGCCGGTGGGTTCCAGGGAGCCACCCATGCTGTAGGTGCACACTGAGTTTTTAATACTTCTGTACACTTCTAAAGAACCCGTCTGACTGGGGCATGCAGTGTGGGCCGAAGCCCACCTGTATTACGCACGACATTACTACCTCAGCTGTGTTGGGCAATGCAATGGGATATTTCTATGTACCGCCGGTGGCTTCCTGGCACCCACCCAGGCAGTGGGTCCACAGGGAGTTAAACCTACATGTGTCCACTTGTAAAGAACCCCAGTCTGACTGGGGCATGCAGTGTGGGCCGAAGCCCACCTGCATTACGCACGACATTACTACCTCAGCTGTGTTGGGCAATGCAATGGGATATTTTTGTGTACCGCCGGTGGGTTCCAGGGAGCCACCCATGCTGTAGGTGCACACTGAGTTTTTAATACTTCTGTACACTTCTAAAGAACCCGTCTGACTGGGGCATGCAGTGTGGGCCGAAGCCCACCTGTATTACGCACGACATTACTACCTCAGCTGTGTTGGGCAATGCAATGGGATATTTCTATGTACCGCCGGTGGCTTCCTGGCACCCACCCAGGCAGTGGGTCCACAGGGAGTTAAACCTACATGTGTCCACTTGTAAAGAACCCCAGTCTGACTGGGGCATGCAGTGTGGGCCGAAGCCCACCTGCATTACGCACGACATTACTACCTCAGCTGTGTTGGGCAATGCAATGGGATATTTTTGTGTACCGCCGGTGGGTTCCAGGGAGCCACCCATGCTGTAGGTGCACACTGAGTTTTTAATACTTCTGTACACTTCTAAAGAACCCGTCTGACTGGGGCATGCAGTGTGGGCCGAAGCCCACCTGTATTACGCACGACATTACTACCTCAGCTGTGTTGGGCAATGCAATGGGATATTTCTATGTACCGCCGGTGGCTTCCTGGCACCCACCCAGGCAGTGGGTCCACAGGGAGTTAAACCTACATGTGTCCACTTGTAAAGAACCCCAGTCTGACTGGGGCATGCAGTGTGGGCCGAAGCCCACCTGCATTAACCCTTTCCAGTCCACTGTGTGACCTGTGAAGACATTAGGGTTTAAGGCTGTACAGCTCCGTTGTTGGTAGACGTCCGTCGGGGTTCTCTTACTGTATATTGCCAGCCTCTCTGCTGTCGGAGCCTATCCTACGTGTCAGCTCATGCAGTACTGGCTTTAGCCAGCATATAGCGCCGTTGTATAACAGCAGAAAAAGAGTAAGCCCCCTAGGAAAACCATATACAAATTGGATTGGAAAGGGTTAAGCACAACATTACTACCTCAGCTGTGTTGGGCAATGCAATGGGATATTTCTATGTACCGCCGGTGGCTTCCTGGCACCCACCCATGCTGTAGGTGCACACGGAGTTTTTACTACATCTGTACACTTATAAAGAACCCCAGTCAGACTGGGGCATGCAGTGTGGGCCGAAGCCCACCTGCATTAAGCACGACATTACTACCTCAGCTGTGTTGGGCAATGCAATGGGATATTTCTGTGTACCGCCAGTGGGTTCCAGGGAGCCACCCATGCTGTGGGTCGACAGGGACTTCACAATAGGGAGTTGTACCTGCCTGTGTCTATGAATTAAAAAGCCCGGTCTGACTGGGGCATGCAGACACCTTGACAGAATGAATAGTGTGTGGCACATAGGTTCCCCATTGCTATGCCCACGTGTGCAGCTCCTGATGGCGGTGGCACAGGATTCTATTTCTCATTGCTTCTGTACAGCATTGTGGGCTATCGCTCCGCCACTTTTAAAGAGGGTCGCTGCCTAGCCGTGCCAACCTCTGCAGTGTGTGCCTGCGGTCCCTCGTCATGGCAGACGCAATTCTAAATAGACATGAGCGTGGTGTGGCATGAGGGCAGCTGAAGGCTGCGCAGGGACACTTTGGTGTGCGCTGTGGGGGGGAGGGGGGGCGGTTGGGCAGCATGTAACCCAGGAGAAGTGTCAGTGGAGTGTCATGCAGGCAGTGATTGTGCTTTGTTGGAGGTAGTGTGGTGCTTAGCAAAGGTATGCCATGCTAATGAGGGCTTTTCAGAAGTAAAAGTTGTTGGGAGGGGGGGGGCCCACTCTTGCCGGTATTGTGGCTTAATAGTGGGACCTGGGAACTTGAGATGCAGCCCAACATGTAGCCCCTCGCCTGCCCTATCCGTCACTGTGTCATTCCCATCACTTTCCTGAATTGCCCAGATTTTCACACATGAAAACCTTAGCGAGCATCGGCGAAATACAAAAATGTTCTGGTCGCCCATTGACTTCAATGGGGTTCGTTGTTCGAAACGAACCCTCGAGCATCACGGGAAGTTCGTTACGAATAACGAACACCCGAACATTTTGGTGTTCGCTCATCTCTAGTCATAATGCAAAATTCCATTATGAGGTCATAATGCAAAATTCCATTATGAGGTCATAATGCAAAATTCCATTATGAGGTCATAATGTAAAATTCCCTTTTGATGTCATAATGTAAAATTCCATTATGATGTCATAATGCAAAATTCCACTATGAGGTCATAATGCAAAATTCCATTATGAGATCATAATGCAAAATTCCATTATGATGTCATAATGTAACATTCCATTATGATGTAATAATGTAACATTCCATTATGATGTCATAATGTAACATTCCATTATGATGTCATAATGTAACATTCCATTATGATGTCATAATGCAAAATTCCATTATGATGTCATAATGCAAAATTTCATTATGATGTCATAATGCAAAATTCCATTATGATGTCATAATGTAGAACTCCATTATGATGTCATAATGTAAAATTCCATTATGATGTCATAATGCAAAATTCCATTATGATGTCATAATGCAAAATTCCATTATGATGTCATAATGTAAAATTCCATTATGATGTCATAATGTAAAATTCCATTATGATGTCATAATGCAAAATTCCATTATGATGTCATAATGCAAAATTCCATTATGATGTCATAATGTAAAATTCTATTATGATGTCATAATGCAAAATTCCATTATGATGTCATAATGCAAAATTCCATTATGATGTCATAATGCAAAATTCCCTTTTGATGTCATAATGTAACATTCCATTATGATGTCATAATGTAAAATCCCATTATGAGGTCATAATGTAAAATCCCATTATGAGGTCATAATGTAAAATCCCATTATGAGGTCATAATGTAAAATCCCATTATGATGCCATAATGCAAAATTCCATTATGATGCCATAATGCAAAATTCCATTATGATGTCATAATGCAAAATTCCATTATGATGTCAAAATGCAACATTCCATTATGATGTCAAAATGCAAAATTCCATTATGATGTCATAATGCAAAATTTCATTATGATGTCATAATGCAAAATTCCATTATGATGTCATAATGCAGAACTCCATTATGATGTCATAATGTAAAATTCCATTATGATGTCATAATGCAAAATTCCATTATGATGTCATAATGCAAAATTCCATTATGATGTCATAATGCAAAATTCCATTATGATGTCATAATGTAAAATTCCATTATGATGTCATAATGTAAAATTCCATTATGATGTCATAATGTAAAATTCCATTATGATGTCATAATGCAAAGTTCCATTATGATGTCATAATGCAAAATTCCATTATGATGTCATAATGCAAAATTCTATTATGATGTCATAATGTAAAATTCCCTTTTGATGTCATAATGTAAAATTCCATTATGATGTCATACTGCAAAATTCCATTATGATGTCATAATGTAAAATTCCATTATGATGTCATAATGCAAAATTCCATTATGATGTCATAATGTAAAATTCCATTATGATGTCATAATGCAAAATTCCATTATGATGTCATAATGCAAAATTCCATTATGATGTCATAATGCAAAATTCCATTATGATGTCATAATGCAAAATTCCATTATGAGGTCATAATGCAAAATTCCATTATGAGGTCATAATGTAAAATTCCCTTTTGATGTCATAATGTAACATTCCATTATGATGTCATAATGCAAAATTCCATTATGATGTCAT
The DNA here is from genome assembly GCF_035609145.1 of Eleutherodactylus coqui. Taxonomy (NCBI): domain Eukaryota; kingdom Metazoa; phylum Chordata; class Amphibia; order Anura; family Eleutherodactylidae; genus Eleutherodactylus; species Eleutherodactylus coqui. The sequence continues at coordinate 201,505,699 of NC_089844.1, forward strand.
AATGCAAAATTCCATTATGATGTCATAATGTAAAATTCCATTATGATGTCATAATGCAAAATTCCATTATGATGTCATAATGTAAAATTCCATTATGATGTCATAATGCAAAATTCCATTATGATGTCATAATGTAAAATTCCATTATGATGTCATAATGTAAAATTCCATTATGATGTCATAATGTAAAATTCCATTATGATGTCATAATGCAAAATTCCATTATGATGTCATAATGCAAAATTCCATTATGATGTCATAATGCAAAATTCCATTATGATGTCATAATGCAAAATTCCATTATGATGTCATAATGTAAAATTCCATTATGATGTCATAATGCAAAATTCCATTATGATGTCATAATGTAAAATTCCATTATGATGTCATAATGTAAAATTCTATTATGATGTCATAATGCAAAATTCCATTATGATGTCATAATGCAAAATTCCATTATGATGTCATAATGCAAAATTCCATTATGATGTCATAATGTAAAATTCTATTATGATGTCATAATGCAAAATTCCATTATGATGTCATAATGCAAAATTCCATTATGATGTCATAATGCAAAATTCCATTATGATGTCATAATGTAACATTCCATTATGATGTCATAATGTAAAATCCCATTATGAGGTCATAATGTAAAATCCCATTATGAGGTCATAATGTAAAATCCCATTATGAGGTCATAATGTAAAATCCCATTATGATGCCATAATGCAAAATTCCATTATGATGCCATAATGCAAAATTCCATTATGATGTCATAATGCAAAATTCCATTATGATGTCAAAATGCAACATTCCATTATGATGTCAAAATGCAAAATTCCATTATGATGTCATAATGCAAAATTCCATTATGATGTCATAATGCAAAATTCCATTATGATGTCATAATGCAGAACTCCATTATGATGTCATAATGTAAAATTCCATTATGATGTCATAATGCAAAATTCCATTATGATGTCATAATGCAAAATTCCATTATGATGTCATAATGCAAAATTCCATTATGATGTCATAATGTAAAATTCCATTATGATGTCATAATGTAAAATTCCATTATGATGTCATAATGTAAAATTCCATTATGATGTCATAATGCAAAGTTCCATTATGATGTCATAATGCAAAATTCCATTATGATGTCATAATGCAAAATTCTATTATGATGTCATAATGTAAAATTCCCTTTTGATGTCATAATGTAAAATTCCATTATGATGTCATACTGCAAAATTCCATTATGATGTCATAATGTAAAATTCCATTATGATGTCATAATGCAAAATTCCATTATGATGTCATAATGTAAAATTCCATTATGATGTCATAATGCAAAATTCCATTATGATGTCATAATGCAAAATTCCATTATGATGTCATAATGCAAAATTCCATTATGAGGTCATAATGCAAAATTCCATTATGAGGTCATAATGTAAAATTCCCTTTTGATGTCATAATGTAACATTCCATTATGATGTCATAATGCAAAATTCCATTATGATGTCATAATGCAAAATTCCATTATGATGTCATAATGTAAAATTCCATTATGATGTCATAATGCAAAATTCCATTATGATGTCATAATGTAAAATTCCATTATGATGTCATAATGCAAAATTCCATTATGATGTCATAATGTAAAATTCCATTATGATGTCATAATGTAAAATTCCATTATGATGTCATAATGTAAAATTCCATTATGATGTCATAATGTAAAATTCCATTATGATGTCATAATGCAAAATTCCATTATGATGTCATAATGCAAAATTCCATTATGATGTCATAATGCAAAATTCCATTATGATGTCATAATGCAAAATTCCATTATGATGTCATAATGTAAAATTCCATTATGATGTCATAATGCAAAATTCCATTATGATGTCATAATGTAAAATTCCATTATGATGTCATAATGTAAAATTCCATTATGATGTCATAATGCAAAATTCCATTATGAGGTCATAATGCAAAATTCCATTATGATGTCATAATGCAAAATTCCCTTTTGATGTCATAATGTAAAATTCCATTATGATGTCATAATGTAAAATTCCATTATGATGTCATAATGTAAAATTCCATTATGATGTCATAATGCAAAATTCCATTATGATGTCATAATGCAAAATTCCATTATGATGTCATAATGCAAAATTCCATTATGATGTCATAATGCAAAATTCCATTATGATGTCATAATGCAAAATTCCATTATGAGGTCATAATGCAAAATTCCATTATGAGGTCATAATGCAAAATTCCATTATGAGGTCATAATGCAAAATTCCATTATGAGGTCATAATGCAAAATTCCATTATGAGGTCATAATGCAAAATTCCATTATGATGTCATAATGCAAAATTCCCTTTTGATGTCATAATGTAAAATTCCATTATGATGTCATAATGCAAAATTCCATTATGAGGTCATAATGCAAAATTCCATTATGAGATCATAATGCAAAATTCCATTATGATGTCATAATGTAACATTCCATTATGATGTCATAATGTAACATTCCATTATGATGTCATAATGTAACATTCCATTATGATGTCATAATGTAACATTCCATTATGATGTCATAATGCAAAATTCCATTATGATGTCATAATGCAAAATTCCATTATGATGTCATAATGCAAAATTCCATTATAATGTCATAATGTAGAACTCCATTATGATGTCATAATGTAGAACTCCATTATGATGTCATAATGCAAAATTCCATTATGATGTCATAATGCAAAATTCCATTATGATGTCATAATGTAAAATTCCATTATGATGTCATAATGCAAAATTCCATTATGATGTCATAATGTAAAATTCCATTATGATGTCATAATGCAAAATTCCATTATGATGTCATAATGCAAAATTCCATTATGAGGTCATAATGCAAAATTCCATTATGAGGTCATAATGCAAAATTCCATTATGAGGTCATAATGCAAAATTCCATTATGATGTCATAATGCAAAATTCCCTTTTGATGTCATAATGTAAAATTCCCTTTTGATGTCATAATGTAAAATTCCATTATGATGTCATAATGCAAAATTCCATTTTGAGGTCATAATGCAAAATTCCATTATGAGATCATAATGTAACATTCCATTATGATGTCATAATGTAACATTCCATTATGATGTCATAATGTAACATTTCATTATGATGTCATAATGCAAAATTCCATTATGATGTCATAATGCAAAATTCCATTATGATGTCATAATGCAAAATTCCATTATGATGTCATAATGCAAAATTTCATTATGATGTCATAATGTAGAACTCCATTATGATGTCATAATGTAGAACTCCATTATGATGTCATAATGCAAAATTCCATTATGATGTCATAATGCAAAATTCCATTATGATGTCATAATGTAAAATTCCATTATGATGTCATAATGTAAAATTCCATTATGATGTCATAATGTAAAATTCCATTATGATGTCATAATGTAAAATTCCATTATGATGTCATAATGCAAAATTCCATTATGATGTCATAATGCAAAATTCCATTATGATGTCATAATGCAAAATTCTATTATGATGTCATAATGCAAAATTCCATTATGATGTCATAATGCAAAATTCCATTATGATGTCATAATGCAAAATTCCATTATGATGTCATAATGTAAAATTCCATTATGAGGTCATAATGCAAAATTCCCTTTTGATGTCATAATGTAACATTCCATTATGATGTCATAATGCAAAATTCCATTATGAGGTCATAATGCAAAATTCCATTATGAGGTCATAATGCAAAATTCCATTATGAGGTCATAATGCAAAATTCCATTATGAGGTCATAATGTAACATTCCATTATGATGTCATAATGTAACATTCCATTATGATGTTATAATGTAACATTCCATTATGATGTCATAATGCAAAATTCCATTATGATGTCATAATGCAAAATTTCATTATGATGTCATAATGCAAAATTCCATTATGATGTCATAATGTAGAACTCCATTATGATGTCATAATGTAAAATTCCATTATGATGTCATAATGCAAAATTCCATTATGATGTCATAATGCAAAATTCCATTATGATGTCATAATGCAAAATTCCATTATGATGTCATAATGCAAAATTCCATTATGATGTCATAATGCAAAATTCCATTATGATGTCATAATGTAAAATTCCATTATGATGTCATAATGCAAAATTCCATTATGAGGTCATAATGCAAAATTCCATTATGAGGTCATAATGCAAAATTCCATTATGATGTCATAATGCAAAATTCCCTTTTGATGTCATAATGTAAAATTCCCTTTTGATGTCATAATGTAAAATTCCATTATGATGTCATAATGCAAAATTCCATTATGATGTCATAATGTAAAATTCCATTATGATGTCATAATGTAAAATTCCATTATGATGTCATAATGCAAAATTCCATTATGATGTCATAATGCAAAATTCCATTATGAGGTCATAATGCAAAATTCCATTATGAGGTCATAATGCAAAATTCCATTATGAGGTCATAATGCAAAATTCCATTATGAGGTCATAATGCAAAATTCCATTATGATGTCATAATGTAAAATTCCCTTTTGATGTCATAATGTAAAATTCCATTATGATGTCATAATGTAAAATTCCATTATGATGTCATAATGCAAAATTCCATTATGATGTCATAATGCAAAATTCCATTATGATGTCATAATGTAAAATTCCATTATGATGTCATAATGCAAAATTCCATTATGATGTCATAATGCAAAATTCCATTATGAGGTCATAATGCAAAATTCCATTATGAGGTCATAATGCAAAATTCCATTATGAGGTCATAATGCAAAATTCCCTTTTGAGGTCATAATGTAACATTCCATTATGATGTCATAATGTAACATTCCATTATGATGTCATAATGTAACATTCCATTATGATGTCATAATGTAACATTCCATTATGATGTCATAATGCAAAATTCCATTATGATGTCATAATGCAAAATTCCATTATGATGTCATAATGCAAAATTCCATTATGATGTCATAATGTAGAACTCCATTATGATGTCATAATGCAGAACTCCATTATGATGTCATAATGCAAAATTCCATTATGATGTCATAATGCAAAATTCCATTATGATGTCATAATGCAAAATTCCATTATGATGTCATAATGTAAAATTCCATTATGATGTCATAATGTAAAATTCCATTATGATGTCATAATGTAAAATTCCATTATGATGTCATAATGTAAAATTCCATTATGATGTCATAATGCAAAATTCCATTATGATGTCATAATGCAAAATTCCATTATGATGTCATAATGCAGAACTCCATTATGATGTCATAATGTAAAATTCCATTATGATGTCATAATGCAAAATTCCATTATGATGTCATAATGCAAAATTCCATTATGATGTCATAATGCAAAATTCCATTATGATGTCATAATGTAAAATTCCATTATGATGTCATAATGTAAAATTCCATTATGATGTCATAATGTAAAATTCCATTATGATGTCATAATGCAAAGTTCCATTATGATGTCATAATGCAAAATTCCATTATGATGTCATAATGCAAAATTCTATTATGATGTCATAATGTAAAATTCCCTTTTGATGTCATAATGTAAAATTCCATTATGATGTCATACTGCAAAATTCCATTATGATGTCATAATGTAAAATTCCATTATGATGTCATAATGCAAAATTCCATTATGATGTCATAATGTAAAATTCCATTATGATGTCATAATGCAAAATTCCATTATGATGTCATAATGCAAAATTCCATTATGATGTCATAATGCAAAATTCCATTATGAGGTCATAATGCAAAATTCCATTATGAGGTCATAATGTAAAATTCCCTTTTGATGTCATAATGTAACATTCCATTATGATGTCATAATGCAAAATTCCATTATGATGTCATAATGCAAAATTCCATTATGATGTCATAATGTAAAATTCCATTATGATGTCATAATGCAAAATTCCATTATGATGTCATAATGTAAAATTCCATTATGATGTCATAATGCAAAATTCCATTATGATGTCATAATGTAAAATTCCATTATGATGTCATAATGTAAAATTCCATTATGATGTCATAATGTAAAATTCCATTATGATGTCATAATGTAAAATTCCATTATGATGTCATAATGCAAAATTCCATTATGATGTCATAATGCAAAATTCCATTATGATGTCATAATGCAAAATTCCATTATGATGTCATAATGCAAAATTCCATTATGATGTCATAATGTAAAATTCCATTATGATGTCATAATGCAAAATTCCATTATGATGTCATAATGTAAAATTCCATTATGATGTCATAATGTAAAATTCCATTATGATGTCATAATGCAAAATTCCATTATGAGGTCATAATGCAAAATTCCATTATGATGTCATAATGCAAAATTCCCTTTTGATGTCATAATGTAAAATTCCATTATGATGTCATAATGTAAAATTCCATTATGATGTCATAATGTAAAATTCCATTATGATGTCATAATGCAAAATTCCATTATGATGTCATAATGCAAAATTCCATTATGATGTCATAATGCAAAATTCCATTATGATGTCATAATGCAAAATTCCATTATGATGTCATAATGCAAAATTCCATTATGAGGTCATAATGCAAAATTCCATTATGAGGTCATAATGCAAAATTCCATTATGAGGTCATAATGCAAAATTCCATTATGAGGTCATAATGCAAAATTCCATTATGAGGTCATAATGCAAAATTCCATTATGATGTCATAATGCAAAATTCCCTTTTGATGTCATAATGTAAAATTCCATTATGATGTCATAATGCAAAATTCCATTATGAGGTCATAATGCAAAATTCCATTATGAGATCATAATGCAAAATTCCATTATGATGTCATAATGTAACATTCCATTATGATGTCATAATGTAACATTCCATTATGATGTCATAATGTAACATTCCATTATGATGTCATAATGTAACATTCCATTATGATGTCATAATGCAAAATTCCATTATGATGTCATAATGCAAAATTCCATTATGATGTCATAATGCAAAATTCCATTATAATGTCATAATGTAGAACTCCATTATGATGTCATAATGTAGAACTCCATTATGATGTCATAATGCAAAATTCCATTATGATGTCATAATGCAAAATTCCATTATGATGTCATAATGTAAAATTCCATTATGATGTCATAATGCAAAATTCCATTATGATGTCATAATGTAAAATTCCATTATGATGTCATAATGCAAAATTCCATTATGATGTCATAATGCAAAATTCCATTATGAGGTCATAATGCAAAATTCCATTATGAGGTCATAATGCAAAATTCCATTATGAGGTCATAATGCAAAATTCCATTATGATGTCATAATGCAAAATTCCCTTTTGATGTCATAATGTAAAATTCCCTTTTGATGTCATAATGTAAAATTCCATTATGATGTCATAATGCAAAATTCCATTTTGAGGTCATAATGCAAAATTCCATTATGAGATCATAATGTAACATTCCATTATGATGTCATAATGTAACATTCCATTATGATGTCATAATGTAACATTTCATTATGATGTCATAATGCAAAATTCCATTATGATGTCATAATGCAAAATTCCATTATGATGTCATAATGCAAAATTCCATTATGATGTCATAATGCAAAATTTCATTATGATGTCATAATGTAGAACTCCATTATGATGTCATAATGTAGAACTCCATTATGATGTCATAATGCAAAATTCCATTATGATGTCATAATGCAAAATTCCATTATGATGTCATAATGTAAAATTCCATTATGATGTCATAATGTAAAATTCCATTATGATGTCATAATGTAAAATTCCATTATGATGTCATAATGTAAAATTCCATTATGATGTCATAATGCAAAATTCCATTATGATGTCATAATGCAAAATTCCATTATGATGTCATAATGCAAAATTCTATTATGATGTCATAATGCAAAATTCCATTATGATGTCATAATGCAAAATTCCATTATGATGTCATAATGCAAAATTCCATTATGATGTCATAATGTAAAATTCCATTATGAGGTCATAATGCAAAATTCCCTTTTGATGTCATAATGTAACATTCCATTATGATGTCATAATGCAAAATTCCATTATGAGGTCATAATGCAAAATTCCATTATGAGGTCATAATGCAAAATTCCATTATGAGGTCATAATGCAAAATTCCATTATGAGGTCATAATGTAACATTCCATTATGATGTCATAATGTAACATTCCATTATGATGTTATAATGTAACATTCCATTATGATGTCATAATGCAAAATTCCATTATGATGTCATAATGCAAAATTTCATTATGATGTCATAATGCAAAATTCCATTATGATGTCATAATGTAGAACTCCATTATGATGTCATAATGTAAAATTCCATTATGATGTCATAATGCAAAATTCCATTATGATGTCATAATGCAAAATTCCATTATGATGTCATAATGCAAAATTCCATTATGATGTCATAATGCAAAATTCCATTATGATGTCATAATGCAAAATTCCATTATGATGTCATAATGTAAAATTCCATTATGATGTCATAATGCAAAATTCCATTATGAGGTCATAATGCAAAATTCCATTATGAGGTCATAATGCAAAATTCCATTATGATGTCATAATGCAAAATTCCCTTTTGATGTCATAATGTAAAATTCCCTTTTGATGTCATAATGTAAAATTCCATTATGATGTCATAATGCAAAATTCCATTATGATGTCATAATGTAAAATTCCATTATGATGTCATAATGTAAAATTCCATTATGATGTCATAATGCAAAATTCCATTATGATGTCATAATGCAAAATTCCATTATGAGGTCATAATGCAAAATTCCATTATGAGGTCATAATGCAAAATTCCATTATGAGGTCATAATGCAAAATTCCATTATGAGGTCATAATGCAAAATTCCATTATGATGTCATAATGTAAAATTCCCTTTTGATGTCATAATGTAAAATTCCATTATGATGTCATAATGTAAAATTCCATTATGATGTCATAATGCAAAATTCCATTATGATGTCATAATGCAAAATTCCATTATGATGTCATAATGTAAAATTCCATTATGATGTCATAATGCAAAATTCCATTATGATGTCATAATGCAAAATTCCATTATGAGGTCATAATGCAAAATTCCATTATGAGGTCATAATGCAAAATTCCATTATGAGGTCATAATGCAAAATTCCCTTTTGAGGTCATAATGTAACATTCCATTATGATGTCATAATGTAACATTCCATTATGATGTCATAATGTAACATTCCATTATGATGTCATAATGTAACATTCCATTATGATGTCATAATGCAAAATTCCATTATGATGTCATAATGCAAAATTCCATTATGATGTCATAATGCAAAATTCCATTATGATGTCATAATGTAGAACTCCATTATGATGTCATAATGCAGAACTCCATTATGATGTCATAATGCAAAATTCCATTATGATGTCATAATGCAAAATTCCATTATGATGTCATAATGCAAAATTCCATTATGATGTCATAATGTAAAATTCCATTATGATGTCATAATGTAAAATTCCATTATGATGTCATAATGTAAAATTCCATTATGATGTCATAATGTAAAATTCCATTATGATGTCATAATGCAAAATTCCATTATGATGTCATAATGCAAAATTCCATTATGATGTCATAATGTAAAATTCTATTATGATGTCATAATGCAAAATTCCATTATGATGTCATAATGCAAAATTCCATTATGATGTCATAATGCAAAATTCCCTTTTGATGTCATAATGTAACATTCCATTATGATGTCATAATGTAAAATCCCATTATGAGGTCATAATGTAAAATCCCATTATGAGGTCATAATGTAAAATTCCATTATGATGCCATAATGCAAAATTCCATTATGATGTCATAATGCAAAATTCAATTATGATGTCATAATGCAAAATTCCATTATAATGTCATAATGCAAAATTCCATTATGATGTCAAAATGCAACATTCCATTATGATGTCAAAATGCAACATTCCATTATGATGTCAAAATGCAACATTCCATTATGATGTCATAATGTAACATTCCATTATGATGTCATAATGCAAAATTCCATTATGATGTCATAATGCAAAATTCCATTATGATGTCATAATGCAAAATTCCATTATGATGTCATAATGCAAAATTTCATTATGATGTCATAATGTAGAACTCCATTATGATGTCATAATGCAAAATTCCATTATGATGTCATAATGCAAAATTCCATTATGATGTCATAATGCAAAATTCCATTATGATGTCATAATGTAAAATTCCATTATGATGTCATAATGTAAAATTCCATTATGATGTCATAATGTAAAATTCCATTATGATGTCATAATGTAAAATTCCATTATGATGTCATAATGTAAAATTCCATTATGATGTCATAATGTAAAATTCCATTATGATGTCATAATGTAAAATTCCATTATGATGTCATAATGCAAAATTCCATTATGATGTCATAATGCAAAATTCCATTATGATGTCATAATGTAAAATTCTATTATGATGTCATAATGCAAAATTCTATTATGATGTCATAATGCAAAATTCCATTATGATGTCATAATGCAAAATTCCCTTTTGATGTCATAATGCAAAATTCCCTTTTGATGTCATAATGTAAAATCCCATTATGAGGTCATAATGTAAAATCCCATTATGAGGTCATAATGTAAAATTCCATTATGAGGTCATAATGCAAAATTCCATTATGATGCCATAATGCAAAATTCCATTATGATGTCATAATGCAAAATTCAATTATGATGTCATAATGCAAAATTCCATTATGATGTCATAATGCAAAATTCCATTATGATGTCAAAATGCAACATTCCATTATGATGTCATAATGCAAAATTCCATTATGAGGTCATAATGCAAAATTCCATTATGATGTCATAATGCAAAATTCCCTTTTGAGGTCATAATGTAAAATTCCCTTTTGATGTCATAATGCAAAATTCCATTATGATGTCATAATGCAAAATTCCATTATGAGGTCATAATGAAAAATTCCATTATGATGTCATAATGCAAAATTCCATTATGATGTCATAATGCAAAATTCCATTATGATGTCATAATGTAAAATTCCATTATGATGTCATAATGTAAAATTCCATTATGAGGTCATAATGTAACATTCCATTATGAGGTCATAATGTAACATTCCATTATGATGTCATAATGCAAAATTCCATTATGATGTCATAATGCAAAATTCTATTATGATGTCATTATGCAAAATTCCATTATGATGTCATAATGTAGAACTCCATTATGATGTCATAATGCAAAATTCCCTTTTGATGTCATAATGCAACATTCCATTATGATGTCATAATGCAAAATTCCATTATGAGGTCATAATGTAAAATCCCATTATGATGTCATAATGCAAAATTCCATTATGATGTCATAATGTAGAACTCCATTATGATGTCATAATGCAAAATTCAATTATGATGTCATAATGCAAAATTCCATTATAATGTCATAATGCAAAATTCCATTATGATGTCATAATGCAAAATTCCATTATGATGTCAAAATGCAACATTCCATTATGATGTCATAATGTAACATTCCATTATGATGTCATAATGCAAAATTCCATTATGATGTCATAATGCAAAATTCCATTATGATGTCATAATGCAAAATTCCATTATGATGTCATAATGCAAAATTCCATTATGAGGTCATAATGCAAAATTCCATTATGATGTCATAATGCAAAATTCCCTTATGATGTCATAATGTAAAATTCCCTTTTGATGTCATAATGTAAAATTCCATTATGAGGTCATAATGCAAAATTCCATTATGAGGTCATAATGCAAAATTCCATTATGAGGTCATAATGTAACATTCCATTATGATGTCATAATGCAAATTTCCATTATGATGTCATAATGTAACATTCCATTATGAGGTCATAATGTAACATTCCATTATGATGTCATAATGCAAAATTCCATTATGATGTCATAATGTAAAATTCCATTATGATGTCATAATGCAAAATTTCATTATGATGTCATAATGCAAAATTCCATTATGATGTCATAATGTAGAACTCCATTATGATGTCATAATGTAAAATTCCCTTTTGATGTCATAATGTAAAATTCCATTATGATGTCATAATGCAAAATTCCATTATGATGTCATAATGTAAAATTCCATTATGATGTCATAACGTAAAATTCCATTATGATGTCATAATGCAAAAATTCCCTTTTGATGTCATAATGTAACATTCCATTATGATGTAATAATGCAAAATTCCATTATGATGTCATAATGTAAAATTCCATTATGATGTCATAATGTAACATTCCATTATGATGTCATAATACAAAATTCCATTATGATGTCATAATGTAACATTCCATTATGATGTCATGATGCAAAATTCCATTATGATGTCATAATGCAAAATTCCCTTTTGATGTCATAATGTAACATTCCATAATGATGTCATAATGCAAAATCCCATTATGAGGTCATAATGTAAAATCCCATTATGATACCATAATGCAAAATTCCATTATGATGTCATAATGCAAAATTCCATTATGATGTCATAATGCAAAATTCCCTTTTGATGTCATAATGTAACATTCCATTATGATGTCATAATGCAAAATTCCATTATGATGTCATAATGCAAAATTCCATTATGATGTCATGATGCAAAATTCCATTATGATGTCATGATGCAAAATTCCATTATGATGTCATAATGCAGAACTCCATTATGATGTCATAATGCAGAACTCCATTATGAGGTCATAATGCAAAATTCCATTATGAGGTCATAATGCAAAATTCCATTATGAGGTCATAATGCAAAATTCCCTTTTGATGTCATAATGTAACATTCCCTTTTGATGTCATAATGTAACATTCCATTATGATGTCATAATGCAAAATTCCATTATGAGGTCATAATGCAAAATTCCATTATGAGGTCATAATGCAAAATTCCATTATGAGGTCATAATGTAACATTCCATTATGATGTCATAATGTAACATTCCATTATGATGTCATAATGTAACATTCCATTATGATGTCATAATGTAACATTCCATTATGATGTCATAATGCAAAATTCCATTATGATGTCATAATGCAAAATTCCATTATGATGTCATAATGTAGAACTCCATTATGATGTCATAATGTAGAACTCCATTATGATGTCATAATGTAAAATTCCATTATGATGTCATAATGCAAAATTCCATTATGATGTCATAATGCAAAATTCCATTATGATGTCATAATGTAAAATTCCATTATGATGTCATAATGCAAAATTCCATTATGAGGTCATAATGCAAAATTCCATTATGAGGTCATAATGCAAAATTCCATTATGAGGTCATAATGCAAAATTCCCTTTTGATGTCATAATGTAAAATTCCCTTTTGATGTCATAATGCAAAATTCCACTATGAGGTCATAATGCAAAATTCCATTATGAGATCATAATGCAAAATTCCATTATGATGTCATAATGTAACATTCCATTATGATGTCATAATGTAACATTCCATTATGATGTCATAATGTAACATTCCATTATGATGTCATAATGCAAAATTCCATTATGATGTCATAATGCAAAATTTCATTATGATGTCATAATGCAAAATTTCATTATGATGTCATAATGTAGAACTCCATTATGATGTCATAATGTAAAATTCCATTATGATGTCATAATGCAAAATTCCATTATGATGTCATAATGCAAAATTCCATTATGATGTCATAATGTAAAATTCCATTATGATGTCATAATGTAAAATTCCATTATGATGTCATAATGCAAAATTCCATTATGATGTCATAATGCAAAATTCCATTATGATGTCATAATGTAAAATTCTATTATGATGTCATAATGCAAAATTCCATTATGATGTCATAATGCAAAATTCCATTATGATGTCATAATGCAAAATTCCCTTTTGATGTCATAATGCAAAATTCCCTTTTGATGTCATAATGTAACATTCCATTATGATGTCATAATGTAAAATCCCATTATGAGGTCATAATGTAAAATCCCATTATGAGGTCATAATGTAAAATCCCATTATGAGGTCATAATGTAAAATCCCATTATGAGGTCATAATGTAAAATCCCATTATGAGGTCATAATGTAAAATCCCATTATGATGCCATAATGCAAAATTCCATTATGATGCCATAATGCAAAATTCCATTATGATGTCATAATGCAAAATTCCATTATGATGTCAAAATGCAACATTCCATTATGATGTCAAAATGCAAAATTCCATTATGATGTCAAAATGCAAAATTCCATTATGATGTCATAATGCAAAATTTCATTATGATGTCATAATGCAAAATTCCATTATGATGTCATAATGTAAAATTCCATTATGATGTCATAATGCAAAATTCCATTATGATGTCATAATGCAAAATTCCATTATGATGTCATAATGCAAAATTCCATTATGATGTCATAATGCAAAATTCCATTATGATGTCATAATGTAAAATTCCATTATGATGTCATAATGTAAAATTCCATTATGATGTCATAATGCAAAGTTCCATTATGATGTCATAATGCAAAATTCCCTTTTGATGTCATAATGTAAAATTCTATTATGATGTCATACTGTAAAATTCCCTTTTGATGTCATAATGTAAAATTCCATTATGATGTCATACTGCAAAATTCCATTATGATGTCATAATGTAAAATTCCATTATGATGTCATAATGCAAAATTCCATTATGATGTCATAATGCAAAATTCCATTATGATGTCATAATGCAAAATTCCATTATGATGTCATAATGCAAAATTCCATTATGAGGTCATAATGCAAAATTCCATTATGATGTCATAATGCAAAATTCCCTTTTGATGTCATAATGTAACATTCCATTATGATGTCATAATGCAAAATTCCATTATGAGGTCATAATGCAAAATTCCATTATGAGGTAATAATGCAAAATTCCATTATGATGTCATAATGCAAAATTCCATTATGATGTCATAATGTAACATTCCAT
Source organism: Eleutherodactylus coqui (assembly GCF_035609145.1). Lineage (NCBI taxonomy): Eukaryota > Metazoa > Chordata > Amphibia > Anura > Eleutherodactylidae > Eleutherodactylus > Eleutherodactylus coqui. The sequence continues at coordinate 201,521,003 of NC_089844.1, forward strand.
TATGATGTCATAATGTAACATTCCATTATGATGTCATAATGTAACATTCCATTATGATGTCATAATGCAAAATTCCATTATGATGTCATAATGTAACATTCCATTATGATGTCATAATGCAAAATTCCATTATGATGTCATAATGCAAAATTTCATTATGATGTCATAATGCAAAATTCCATTATGATGTCATAATGTAGAACTCCATTATGATGTCATAATGTAAAATTACATTATGATGTCATAATGCAAATTTCCATTATGATGTCATAATGCAAAATTCCATTATGATGTCATAATGTAAAATTCCATTATGATGTCATAATGCAAAATTCCATTATGATGTCATAATGTAAAATTCCATTATGATGTCATAATGCAAAATTCCATTATGAGGTCATAATGTAAAATTCCATTATGATGTCATAATGCAAAATTCCATTATGAGGTCATAATGCAAAATTCCCTTTTGAGGTCATAATGTAAAATTCCATTATGATGTCATAATGTAAAATTCCCTTTTGATGTCATAATGTAAAATTCCATTATGATGTCATAATGCAAAATTCCATTATGATGTCATAATGTAAAATTCCATTATGATGTCATAATGCAAAATTCCATTATGATGTCATAATGCAAAATTCCATTATGAGGTCATAATGCAAAATTCCATTATGAGGTCATAATGTAAAATTCCCTTTTGATGTCATAATGTAAAATTCCATTATGATGTCATAATGCAAAATTCCATTATGAGGTCATAATGCAAAATTCCATTATGAGATCATAATGCAAAATTCCATTATGATGTCATAATGTAACATTCCATTATGATGTCATAATGTAACATTCCATTATGATGTCATAATGTAACATTCCATTATGATGTCATAATGCAAAATTCCATTATGATGTCATAATGCAAAATTCCATTATGATGTCATAATGCAAAATTTCATTATGATGTCATAATGCAAAATTCCATTATAATGTCATAATGTAGAACTCCATTATGATGTCATAATGTAGAACTCCATTATGATGTCATAATGCAAAATTCCATTATGATGTCATAATGCAAAATTCCATTATGATGTCATAATGTAAAATTCCATTATGATGTCATAATGCAAAATTCCATTATGATGTCATAATGTAAAATTCCATTATGATGTCATAATGCAAAATTCCATTATGATGTCATAATGCAAAATTCCATTATGAGGTCATAATGCAAAATTCCATTATGAGGTCATAATGCAAAATTCCATTATGAGGTCATAATGCAAAATTCCATTATGAGGTCATAATGCAAAATTCCCTTTTGATGTCATAATGCAAAATTCCCTTTTGATGTCATAATGTAAAATTCCCTTTTGATGTCATAATGCAAAATTCCATTATGAGATCATAATGCAAAATTCCATTATGAGGTCATAATGCAAAATTCCATTATGATGTCATAATGTAACATTCCATTATGATGTCATAATGTAACATTTCATTATGATGTCATAATGTAACATTCCATTATGATGTCATAATGTAACATTTCATTATGATGTCATAATGCAAAATTCCATTATGATGTCATAATGCAAAATTCCATTATGATGTCATAATGTAGAACTCCATTATGATGTCATAATGAAAAATTCCATTATGATGTCATAATGCAAAATTCCATTATGATGTCATAATGCAAAATTCCATTATGATGTCATAATGTAAAATTCCATTATGATGTCATAATGTAAAATTCCATTATGATGTCATAATGTAAAATTCCATTATGATGTCATAATGCAAAATTCCATTATGATGTCATAATGCAAAATTCCATTATGATGTCATAATGCAAAATTCTATTATGATGTCATAATGCAAAATTCCATTATGATGTCATAATGTAAAATTCTATTATGATGTCATAATGCAAAATTACCTTTTGATGTCATAATGCAAAATTCCATTATGATGTCATAATGCAAAATTACCTTTTGATGTCATAATGTAAAATCCCATTATGAGGTCATAATGTAAAATCCCATTATGAGGTCATAATGCAAAATTCCATTATGAGGTCATAATGCAAAATTCCATTATGATGTCATAATGCAAAATTCCATTATGATGTCATAATGCAAAATTCCATTATGATGTCATAATGCAAAATTCCATTATGATGTCATAATGCAAAATTCCATTATGATGTCATAATGTAAAATTCCATTATGATGTCATAATGCAAAATTCCATTATGAGGTCATAATGCAAAATTCCATTATGAGGTCATAATGTAAAATTCCCTTTTGATGTCATAATGTAACATTCCATTATGATGTCATAATGCAAAATTCCATTATGAGGTCATAATGCAAAATTCCATTATGAGGTCATAATGCAAAATTCCATTATGAGGTCATAATGCAAAATTCCATTATGAGGTCATAATGCAAAATTCCCTTTTGATGTCATAATGTAAAATTCCCTTTTGATGTCATAATGTAAAATTCCATTATGATGTCATAATGCAAAATTCCATTATGATGTCATAATGTAAAATTCCATTATGATGTCATAATGCAAAATTCCATTATGATGTCATAATGCAAAATTCCATTATGAGGTCATAATGCAAAATTCCATTATGAGGTCATAATGCAAAATTCCATTATGAGGTCATAATGCAAAATTCCATTATGAGGTCATAATGTAAAATTCCATTATGAGGTCATAATGTAAAATTCCATTATGAGGTCATAATGCAAAATTCCATTATGAGGTCATAATGCAAAATTCCATTATGAGATCATAATGCAAAATTCCATTATGAGGTCATAATGCAACATTCCATTATGAGATCATAATGTAACATTCCATTATGATGTCATAATACAACATTCCATTATGATGTCATAATGTAACATTCCATTATGATGTCATAATGTAACATTCCATTATGATGTCATAATGCAAAATTTCATTATGATGTCATAATGCAAAATTCCATTATGATGTCATAATGTAGAACTCCATTATGATGTCATAATGCAAAATTCCATTATGATGTCATAATGTAAAATTCCATTATGATGTCATAATGCAAAATTCCATTATGATGTCATAATGCAAAATTCCATTATGATGTCATAATGCAAAATTCCATTATGATGTCATAATGCAAAATTCCATTATGATGTCATAATGTAAAATCCCATTATGAGGTCATAATGTAACATTCCATTATGAGGTCATAATGTAAAATCCCATTATGAGGTCATAATGTAAAATTCCATTATGAGGTCATAATGCAAAATTCCATTATGAGGTCATAATGCAAAATTCCATTATGATGTCATAATGCAAAATTCCATTATGATGTCATAATGCAAAATTCCATTATGATGTCATAATGCAGAACTCCATTATGATGTCATAATGCAAAATTCCATTATGATGTCATAATGCAAAATTCCATTATGATGTCATAATGCAAAATTCCATTATGATGTCATAATGCAAAATTCCATTATGATGTCATAATGTAAAATTCCATTATGATGTCATAATGCAAAATTCCATTATGATGTCATAATGTAAAATTCCATTATGATGTCATAATGCAAAATTCCATTATGAGGTCATAATGCAAAATTCCATTATGAGGTCATAATGCAAAATTCCATTATGAGGTCATAATGCAAAATTCCATTATGAGGTCATAATGCAAAATTCCATTATGAGGTCATAATGCAAAATTCCATTATGAGGTCATAATGCAAAATTCCATTATGAGGTCATAATGCAACATTCCCTTTTGACGTCATAATGTAAAATTCCCTTTTGACGTCATAATGTAACATTCCATTATGAGGTCATAATGTAACATTCCATTATGAGGTCATAATGTAACATTCCATTATGAGGTCATAATGTAACATTCCATTATGAGGTCATAATGTAACATTCCATTATGATGTCATAATGTAACATTCCATTATGATGTCATAATGTAACATTCCATTATGATGTCATAATGTAACATTCCATTATGATGTCATAATGTAGAACTCCATTATGATGTCATAATGTAGAACTCCATTATGATGTCATAATGCAAAATTCCATTATGATGTCATAATGCAAAATTCCATTATGATGTCATAATGTAGAACTCCATTATGATGTCATAATGCAAAATTCCATTCTGATGTCATAATGTAAAATTCCATTATGATGTCATAATGCAAAATTCCATTATGATGTCATAATGTAAAATTCCATTATGATGTCATAATGCAAAATTCCATTATGAGGTCATAATGCAAAATTCCATTATGATGTCATAATGCAAAATTCCATTATGATGTCATAATGTAAAATTCCCTTTTGATGTCATAATGCAAAATTCCCTTTTGATGTCATAATGCAAAATTCCATTATGATGTCATAATGCAAAATTCCATTATGATGTCATAATGCAAAATTCCATTATGATGTCATAATGTAAAATTCCATTATGATGTCATAATGCAAAATTCCATTATGATGTCATAATGCAAAATTCCATTATGAGGTCATAATGCAAAATTCCATTATGATGTCATAATGCAAAATTCCATTATGATGTCATAATGCAAAATTCCATTATGAGGTCATAATGTAAAATTCCCTTTTGATGTCATAATGTAAAATTCCATTATGAGGTCATAATGCAAAATTCCCTTTTGATGTCATAATGCAAAATTCCCTTTTGATGTCATAATGTAAAATTCCATTATGAGGTCATAATGTAACATTCCATTATGAGGTCATAATGCAAAATTCCATTATGATGTCATAATGCAAAATTCCACTATGAGATCATAATGCAAAATTCCATTATGATGTCATAATGTAAAATTCCATTATGATGTCATAATGCAAAATTCCATTATGATGTCATAATGCAAAATTCCATTATGATGTCATAATGTAAAATTCCATTATGATGTCATAATGCAAAATTCCATTATGATGTCATAATGCAAAATTCCATTATGAGGTCATAATGCAAAATTCCATTATGAGGTCATAATGCAAAATTCCATTATGATGTCATAATGTAAAATTCCCTTTTGATGTCATAATGTAAAATTCCCTTTTGATGTCATAATGTAAAATTCCATTATGATGTCATAATGCAAAATTCCATTATGATGTCATAATGCAAAATTCCATTATGAGGTCATAATGCAAAATTCCATTATGAGGTCATAATGCAAAATTCCATTATGAGGTCATAATGCAAAATTCCATTATGAGGTCATAATGCAAAATTCCCTTTTGATGTCATAATGTAAAATTCCATTATGATGTCATAATGCAAAATTTCATTATGAGGTCATAATGCAAAATTCCATTATGAGATCATAATGCAAAATTCCATTATGAGGTCATAATGTAACATTCCATTATGATGTCATAATGTAACATTCCATTATGATGTCATAATGTAACATTCCATTATGATGTCATAATGCAACATTCCATTATGATGTCATAATGTAACATTCCATTATGATGTCATAATGTAACATTCCATTATGATGTCATAATGCAAAATTTCATTATGATGTCATAATGCAAAATTCCATTATGATGTCATAATGTAAAATTCCATTATGATGTCATAATGTAAAATTCCATTATGATGTCATAATGCAAAATTCCATTATGATGTCATAATGCAAAATTCCATTATGATGTCATAATGCAAAATTCCCTTTTGATGTCATAATGCAAAATTCCCTTTTGATGTCATAATGCAAAATTCCATTATGATGTCATAATGCAAAATTCCATTATGATGTCATAATGCAAAATTCCATTATGATGTCATAATGTAAAATTCCATTATGATGTCATAATGCAAAATTCCATTATGATGTCATAATGCAAAATTCCATTATGATGTCATAATGTAAAATTCCATTATGATGTCATAATGCAAAATTCCATTATGATGTCATAATGCAAAATTCCATTATGAGGTCATAATGCAAAATTCCATTATGAGGTCATAATGCAAAATTCCATTATGAGGTCATAATGCAAAATTCCATTATGAGGTCATAATGCAAAATTCCATTATGAGGTCATAATGCAAAATTCCATTATGAGGTCATAATGCAAAATTCCATTATGAGGTCATAATGCAAAATTCCATTATGAGATCATAATGCAAAATTCCATTATGATGTCATAATGTAACATTCCATTATGATGTCATAATGTAACATTCCATTATGATGTCATAATGTAACATTCCATTATGATGTCATAATGTAACATTCCATTATGATGTCATAATGTAACATTCCATTATGATGTCATAATGCAAAATTTCATTATGATGTCATAATGCAACATTCCATTATGATGTCATAATGTAGAACTCCATTATGATGTCATAATGTAAAATTCCATTATGATGTCATAATGCAAAATTCCATTATGATGTCATAATGCAAAATTCCATTATGATGTCATAATGTAGAACTCCATTATGATGTCATAATGTAAAATTCCATTATGATGTCATAATGCAAAATTCCATTATGATGTCATAATGCAAAATTCCATTATGATGTCATAATGTAAAATTCTATTATGATGTCATAATGTAAAATTCCATTATGATGTCATAATGCAAAATTCCATTATGATGTCATAATGCAAAATTCCCTTTTGATGTCATAATGTAACATTCCATTATGATGTCATAATGTAAAATCCCATTATGAGGTCATAATGTAAAATCCCATTATGAGGTCATAATGTAAAATCCCATTATGAGGTCATAATGTAAAATCCCATTATGAGGTCATAATGTAAAATCCCATTATGAGGTCATAATGTAAAATCCCATTATGAGGTCATAATGTAAAATCCCATTATGAGGTCAAAATGCAACATTCCATTATGATGCCATAATGCAAAATTCCATTATGATGTCATAATGCAAAATTTGATTATGATGTCATAATGCAAAATTCCATTATGATGTCATAATGCAGAACTCCATTATGATGTCATAATGTAAAATTCCATTATGATGTCATAATGCAAAATTCCATTATGATGTCATAATGCAAAATTCCATTATGATGTCATAATGCAAAATTCCATTATGATGTCATAATGTAAAATTCCATTATGATGTCATAATGTAAAATTCCATTATGATGTCATAATGCAAAATTCCATTATGATGTCATAATGCAAAATTCCATTATGATGTCATAATGTAAAATTCTATTATGATGTCATAATGTAAAATTCCCTTTTGATGTCATAATGTAAAATTCCATTATGATGTCATACTGCAAAGTTCCCTTTTGATGTCATAATGCAAAATTCCATTATGATGTCATAATGCAAAATTCCATTATGATGTCATAATGTAAAATTCCCTTTTGATGTCATAATGTAAAATTCCATTATGATGTCATAATGCAAAATTCCATTATGATGTCATAATGCAAAATTCCATTATGATGTCATAATGCAAAATTCCATTATGATGTCATAATGCAAAATTCCATTATGATGTCATAATGCAAAATTCCCTTATGATGTCATAATGCAAAATTCCATTATGATGTCATAATGCAAAATTCCCTTTTGATGTCATAATGCAAAATTCCCTTTTGAGGTCATAATGCAAAATTCCATTATGAGGTCATAATGTAAAATTCCCTTTTGATGTCATAATGTAACATTCCATTATGATGTCATAATGCAAAATTCCATTATGATGTCATAATGCAAAATTCCATTATGATGTCATAATGTAAAATTCCATTATGATGTCATAATGCAAAATTCCATTATGATGTCATAATGTAAAATTCCATTATGATGTCATAATGCAAAATTCCATTATGATGTCATAATGCAAAATTCCATTATGATGTCATAATGTAAAATTCCATTATGATGTCATAATGCAAAATTCCATTATGATGTCATAATGTAAAATTCCATTATGATGTCATAATGCAAAATTCCATTATGATGTCATAATGCAAAATTCCATTATGATGTCATAATGCAAAATTCCATTATGATGTCATAATGCAAAATTCCATTATGATGTCATAATGCAAAATTCCATTATGAGGTCATAATGCAAAATTCCATTATGATGTCATAATGCAAAATTCCATTATGATGTCATAATGTAAAATTCCCTTTTGATGTCATAATGTAAAATTCCATTATGATGTCATATTGCAAAATTCCCTTTTGAGGTCATAATGCAAAATTCCATTATGATGTCATAATGCAAAATTCCATTATGATGTCATAATGTAAAATTCCCTTTTGATGTCATAATGTAAAATTCCATTATGATGTCATAATGCAAAATTCCATTATGATGTCATAATGTAAAATTCCATTATGATGTCATAATGCAAAATTCCATTATGAGGTCATAATGCAAAATTCCATTATGAGGTCATAATGCAAAATTCCATTATGAGGTCATAATGCAAAATTCCATTATGAGGTCATAATGTAAAATTCCCTTTTGATGTCATAATGTAAAATTCCATTATGATGTCATAATGCAAAATTCCATTATGAGGTCATAATGCAAAATTCCATTATGAGATCATAATGCAAAATTCCATTATGATGTCATAATGTAACATTCCATTATGATGTCATAATGTAACATTCCATTATGATGTCATAATGTAACATTCCATTATGATGTCATAATGCAAAATTCCATTATGATGTCATAATGCAAAATTCCATTATGATGTCATAATGCAAAATTTCATTATGATGTCATAATGCAAAATTCCATTATGATGTCATAATGTAGAACTCCATTATGATGTCATAATGAAAAATTCCATTATGATGTCATAATGCAAAATTCCATTATGATGTCATAATGCAAAATTTCATTATGATGTCATAATGCAAAATTCCATTATAATGTCATAATGTAGAACTCCATTATGATGTCATAATGTAAAATTCCATTATGATGTCATAATGCAAAATTCCATTATGATGTCATAATGCAAAATTCCATTATGAGGTCATAATGCAAAATTCCATTATGAGGTCATAATGCAAAATTCCATTATGATGTCATAATGTAAAATTCCATTATGATGTCATAATGCAAAATTCCCTTTTGATGTCATAATGCAAAATTCCCTTTTGATGTCATAATGCAAAATTCCATTATGAGGTCATAATGCAAAATTCCATTATGAGGTCATAATGCAAAATTCCATTATGAGGTCATAATGTAACATTCCATTATGATGTCATAATGTAACATTCCATTATGATGTCATAATGCAAAATTCCATTTTGAGGTCATAATGCAAAATTCCATTATGAGATCATAATGCAAAATTCCATTATGATGTCATAATGTAACATTCCATTATGATGTCATAATGCAAAATTCCATTATGATGTCATAATGTAGAACTCCATTATGATGTCATAATGAAAAATTCCATTATGATGTCATAATGCAAAATTCCATTATGATGTCATAATGCAAAATTCCATTATGATGTCATAATGTAAAATTCCATTATGATGTCATAATGTAAAATTCCATTATGATGTCATAATGCAAAATTCCATTATGATGTCATAATGCAAAATTCCATTATGATGTCATAATGTAAAATTCCATTATGATGTCATAATGTAAAATTCCATTATGATGTCATAATGTAAAATTCCATTATGATGTCATAATGCAAAATTCCATTATGATGTCATAATGCAAAATTCCATTATGATGTCATAATGCAAAATTCCATTATGATGTCATAATGCAAAATTCCATTATGAGGTCATAATGCAAAATTCCCTTTTGATGTCATAATGTAACATTCCATTATGATGTCATAATGCAAAATTCCATTATGAGGTCATAATGCAAAATTCCATTATGAGGTCATAATGCAAAATTCCATTATGAGGTCATAATGCAAAATTCCATTATGAGGTCATAATGTAACATTCCATTATGAGGTCATAATGTAACATTCCATTATGATGTTATAATGTAACATTCCATTATGAGGTCATAATGCAAAATTCCATTATGATGTCATAATGCAAAATTTCATTATGATGTCATAATGCAAAATTCCATTATGATGTCATAATGTAGAACTCCATTATGATGTCATAATGTAAAATTCCATTATGATGTCATAATGCAAAATTCCATTATGATGTCATAATGTAAAATTCCATTATGATGTCATAATGCAAAATTCCATTATGATGTCATAATGCAAAATTCCATTATGATGTCATAATGCAAAATTCCATTATGATGTCATAATGCAAAATTCCATTATGATGTCATAATGCAAAATTCCATTATGAGGTCATAATGCAAAATTCCATTATGAGGTCATAATGCAAAATTCCATTATGAGGTCATAATGCAAAATTCCATTATGAGGTCATAATGCAAAATTCCATTATGATGTCATAATGCAAAATTCCATTATGATGTCATAATGTAAAATTCCCTTTTGATGTCATAATGTAAAATTCCATTATGATGTCATAATGTAAAATTCCATTATGATGTCATAATGCAAAATTCCATTATGATGTCATAATGCAAAATTCCATTATGAGGTCATAATGCAAAATTCCATTATGAGGTCATAATGCAAAATTCCATTATGAGGTCATAATGCAAAATTCCATTATGAGGTCATAATGTAAAATTCCCTTTTGAGGTCATAATGCAAAATTCCCTTTTGAGGTCATAATGCAAAATTCCCTTTTGAGGTCATAATGTAAAATTCCCTTTTGATGTCATAATGCAAAATTCCATTATGATGTCATAATGTAACATTCCATTATGAGATCATAATGTAACATTCCATTATGATGTCATAATGTAACATTCCATTATGATGTCATAATGTAACATTCCATTATGATGTCATAATGCAAAATTTCATTATGATGTCATAATGCAAAATTTCATTATGATGTCATAATGCAAAATTCCATTATGATGTCATAATGTAAAATTCCATTATGATGTCATAATGTAAAATTCCATTATGATGTCATAATGCAGAACTCCATTATGATGTCATAATGTAAAATTCCATTATGATGTCATAATGTAAAATTCCCTTTTGATGTCATAATGCAAAATTCCATTATGATGTCATAATGTAAAATCCCATTATGAGGTCATAATGTAAAATCCCATTATGAGGTCATAATGTAAAATCCCATTATGAGGTCATAATGTAAAATTCCATTATGAGGTCATAATGCAAAATTCCATTATGAGGTCATAATGCAAAATTCCATTATGAGGTCATAATGCAAAATTCCATTATGAGGTCATAATGCAAAATTCCATTATGATGTCATAATGCAAAATTCCATTATGATGTCATAATGCAGAACTCCATTATGATGTCATAATGCAAAATTCCATTATGATGTCATAATGCAAAATTCCATTATGATGTCATAATGCAGAACTCCATTATGATGTCATAATGCAAAATTCCATTATGATGTCATAATGCAAAATTCCATTATGATGTCATAATGTAAAATTCCATTATGATGTCATAATGCAAAATTCCATTATGATGTCATAATGTAAAATTCCATTATGATGTCATAATGCAAAATACCATTATGAGGTCATAATGCAAAATTCCATTATGAGGTCATAATGCAAAATTCCATTATGAGGTCATAATGCAAAATTCCATTATGAGGTCATAATGCAAAATTCCCTTTTGAGGTCATAATGTAAAATTCCCTTTTGATGTCATAATGTAAAATTCCATTATGATGTCATAATGCAAAATTCCATTATGAGGTCATAATGTAAAATTCCACTATGAGATCATAATGCAAAATTCCATTATGATGTCATAATGTAACATTCCATTATGATGTCATAATGTAACATTCCATTATGATGTCATAATGCAAAATTCCATTATGATGTCATAATGCAAAATTTCATTATGATGTCATAATGCAAAATTCCATTATGATGTCATAATGTAGAACTCCATTATGATGTCATAATGAAAAATTCCATTATGATGTCATAATGTAAAATTCCATTATGATGTCATAATGTAAAATTCCATTATGATGTCATAATGTAAAATTCCATTATGATGTCATAATGCAAAATTCCATTATGATGTCATAATGCAAAATTCCATTATGATGTCATAATGTAAAATTCTATTATGATGTCATAATGCAAAATTCCCTTTTGATGTCATAATGTAACATTCCATTATGATGTCATAATGTAAAATCCCATTATGAGGTCATAATGTAAAATCCCATTATGATGTCATAATGTAAAATCCCATTATGAGGTCATAATGTAAAATCCCATTATGAGGTCATAATGTAAAATTCCATTATGATGCCATAATGCAAAATTCCATTATGATGTCATAATGCAACATTCCATTATGATGTCAAAATGCAACATTCCATTATGATGTCAAAATGCAACATTCCATTATGATGTCAAAATGCAACATTCCATTATGATGTCAAAATGCAACATTCCATTATGATGTCATAATGTAACATTCCATTATGATGTCATAATGCAAAATTCCATTATGATGTCATAATGTAAAATTCCATTATGATGTCATAATGCAAAAATTCCCTTTTGATGTCATAATGTAACATTCCATTATGATGTCATAATGCAAAATTCCATTATGATGTCATAATGTAACATTCCATTATGATGTCATAATGTAACATTCCATTATGATGTCATAATGTAACATTCCATTATGATGTCATAATGTAACATTCCATTATGATGTCATAATGTAACATTCCATTATGATGTCTAAATGCAAAATTCCATTATGATGTCTAAATGCAAAATTCCATTATGATGTCATAATGTAACATTCCATTATGATGTCATAATGTAACATTCCATTATGATGTCATAATGTAACATTCCATTATGATGTCATAATGCAAAATTCCATTATGATGTCATAATGCAGAACTCCATTATGATGTCATAATGTAAAATTCCATTATGATGTCATAATGCAGAACTCCATTACGATGTCATAATGCAAAATTCCATTACGATGTCATAATGCAAAATTCCATTACGATGTCATAATGCAAAATTCCATTATGATGTCATAATGTAAAATTCCATTATGATGTCATAATGTAAAATTCCATTATGATGTCATAATGTAAAATTCCATTATGATGTCATAATGCAAAGTTCCATTATGATGTCATAATGTAAAATTCCATTATGATGTCATAATGCAAAGTTCCATTATGATGTCATAATGCAAAATTCCATTATGATGTCATAATGCAAAATTCCATTATGATGTCATAATGCAAAATTACCTTTTGATGTCATAATGCAAAATTACCTTTTGATGTCATAATGTAACATTCCATTATGAGGTCATAATGTAAAATCCCATTATGAGGTCATAATGTAAAATCCCATTATGAGGTCATAATGCAAAATTCCATTATGATGTCATAATGCAAAATTCCATTATGATGTCATAATGCAAAATTCCATTATGATGTCATAATGCAAAATTCCATTATGATGTCATAATGCAAAATTCCATTATGATGTCATAATGCAAAATTCCATTATGATGTCATAATGCAAAATTCCATTATGAGGTCATAATGCAAAATTCCCTTTTGATGTCATAATGCAAAATTCCCTTTTGATGTCATAATGTAACATTCCATTATGAGGTCATAATGCAAAATTCCATTATGAGGTCATAATGCAAAATTCCATTATGAGGTCATAATGCAAAATTCCATTATGAGGTCATAATGTAACATTCCATTATGAGGTCATAATGCAAAATTCCATTATGAGGTGATAATGTAACATTCCATTATGAGGTCATAATGTAACATTCCATTATGAGGTCATAATGTAACATTCCATTATGAGGTCATAATGTAACATTCCATTATGAGGTCATAATGTAGAACTCCATTATAATGTCATAATGCAAAATTCCATTATGATGTCATAATGTAGAACTCCATTATGATGTCATAATGTAAAATTCCATTATGATGTCATAATGCAAAATTCCATTATGATGTCATAATGCAAAATTCCATTATGATGTCATAATGCAAATTTCCATTATGATGTCATAATGCAAAATTCCATTATGATGTCATAATGTAAAATTCCATTATGATGTCATAATGCAAAATTCCATTATGATGTCATAATGCAAAATTCCATTATGAGGTCATAATGCAAAATTCCATTATGATGTCATAATGCAAAATTCCATTATGAGGTCATAATGCAAAATTCCCTTTTGATGTCATAATGTAAAATTCCATTATGATGTCATAATGTAAAATTCCATTATGATGTCATAATGCAAAATTCCATTATGATGTCATAATGTAAAATTCCATTATGATGTCATAATGCAAAATTCCATTATGATGTCATAATGCAAAATTCCATTATGATGTCATAATGCAAAATTCCATTATGATGTCATAATGTAAAATTCCATTATGATGTCATAATGTAAAATTCCATTATGATGTCATAATGCAAAATTCCATTATGAGGTCATAATGCAAAATTCCATTATGAGGTCATAATGCAAAATTCCATTATGAGGTCATAATGCAAAATTCCATTATGAGGTCATAATGCAAAATTCCCTTTTGAGGTCATAATGCAAAATTCCCTTTTGAGGTCATAATGTAAAATTCCCTTTTGATGTCATAATGTAAAATTCCATTATGATGTCATAATGCAAAATTCCATTATGAGGTCATAATGCAAAATTCCATTATGAGATCATAATGCAAAATTCCATTATGATGTCATAATGTAACATTCCATTATGATGTCATAATGTAACATTCCATTATGATGTCATAATGTAACATTCCATTATGATGTCATAATGTAACATTCCATTATGATGTCATAATGCAAAATTCCATTATGATGTCATAATGCAAAATTTCATTATGATGTCATAATGCAAAATTCCATTATGATGTCATAATGTAGAACTCCATTATGATGTCATAATGTAAAATTCCATTATGATGTCATAATGCAAAATTCCATTATGATGTCATAATGCAAAATTCCATTATGATGTCATAATGCAAAATTCCCTTTTGATGTCATAATGCAAAATTCCCTTTTGATGTCATAATGTAACATTCCATTATGATGTCATAATGTAAAATCCCATTATGAGGTCATAATGTAAAATCCCATTATGAGGTCATAATGTAAAATCCCATTATGAGGTCATAATGTAAAATTCCATTATGATGTCATAATGCAAAATTCCATTATGATGTCATAATGCAAAATTCCATTATGATGTCATAATGCAAAATTCCATTATGATGTCATAATGCAGAACTCCATTATGATGTCATAATGCAAAATTCCATTATGATGTCATAATGCAGAACTCCATTATGATGTCATAATGCAAAATTCCATTATGATGTCATAATGCAAAATTCCATTATGATGTCATAATGCAAAATTCCATTATGATGTCATAATGTAAAATGCCATTATGATGTCATAATGCAAAATGCCATTATGAGGTCATAATGCAAAATTCCATTATGAGGTCATAATGCAAAATTCCATTATGAGGTCATAATGCAAAATTCCCTTTTGAGGTCATAATGCAAAATTCCCTTTTGAGGTCATAATGCAAAATTCCCTTTTGATGTCATAATGCAAAATTCCATTATGAGGTCATAATGCAAAATTCCATTATGAGGTCATAATGCAAAATTCCATTATGAGGTCATAATGCAAAATTTCATTATGATGTCATAATGCAAAATTCCATTATGATGTCATAATGCAAAATTTCATTATGATGTCATAATGTAAAATTCCATTATGATGTCATAATGCAAAATTCCATTATGATGTCATAATGCAAAATTCCATTATGATGTCATAATGCAAAATTCCATTCTGATGTCATAATGTAAAATTCCATTATGATGTCATAATGCAAAATTCCATTATGATGTCATAATGTAAAATTCCATTATGATGTCATAATGCAAAATTCCATTATGAGGTCATAATGCAAAATTCCATTATGATGTCATAATGCAAAATTCCATTATGAGGTCATAATGCAAAATTCCATTATGATGTCATAATGCAAAATTCCATTATGATGTCATAATGTAAAATTCCCTTTTGATGTCATAATGTAAAATTCCATTATGATGTCATAATGCAAAATTCCATTATGATGTCATAATGTAAAATTCCATTATGATGTCATAATGCAAAATTCCATTATGATGTCATAATGCAAAATTCCATTATGAGGTCATAATGCAAAATTCCATTATGATGTCATAATGCAAAATTCCATTATGAGGTCATAATGCAAAATTCCCTTTTGATGTCATAATGTAAAATTCCCTTTTGATGTCATAATGTAAAATTCCCTTTTGATGTCATAATGTAAAATTCCCTTTTGATGTCATAATGTAACATTCCACTATGAGATCATAATGTAACATTCCACTATGAGATCATAATGTAACATTCCATTATGATGTCATAATGTAACATTCCATTATGATGTCATAATGCAAAATTCCATTATGATGTCATAATGCAAAATTTCATTATGATGTAATAATGAAAAATTCCATTATGATGTCATAATGCAAAATTCCATTATGATGTCATAATGCAAAATTCCATTATGATGTCATAATGTAAAATTCCATTATGATGTCATAATGCAAAATTCCATTATGATGTCATAATGTAAAATTCCATTATGATGTCATAATGTAAAATTCCATTATGATGTCATAATGTAAAATTCCATTATGATGTCATAATGCAAAATTCTATTATGATGTCATAATGCAAAATTCCATTATGATGTCATAATGCAATATTCCATTATGATGTCATAATGCAAAATTCCCTTTTGATGTCATAATGTAACATTCCATTATGATGTCATAATGTAAAATCCCATTATGAGGTCATAATGTAAAATCCCATTATGAGGTCATAATGTAAAATTCCATTATGAGGTCATAATGCAAAATTCCATTATGATGCCATAATGCAAAATTCCATTATGATGTCATAATGCAAAATTCCATTATGATGTCATAATGCAAAATTCCATTATGATGTCATAATGCAACATTCCATTATGATGTCAAAATGCAACATTCCATTATGATGTCAAAATGCAACATTCCATTATGATGTCATAATGTAACATTCCATTATGATGTCATAATGTAACATTCCATTATGATGTCATAATGCAAAATTCCATTATGATGTCATAATGCAAAATTCCATTATGATGTCATAATGCAAAATTCCATTATGATGTCATAATGCAAAATTCCATTATGATGTCATAATGCAAAATTCCATTATGATGTCATAATGCAAAATTCCATTATGATGTCATAATGCAAAATTCCCTTTTGATGTCATAATGCAAAATTCCCTTTTGATGTCATAATGTAAAATTCCCTTTTGATGTCATAATGCAAAATTCCATTATGAGGTCATAATGCAAAATTCCATTATGAGGTCATAATGCAAAATTCCATTATGAGGTCATAATGCAAAATTCCATTATGATGTCATAATGTAACATTCCATTATGATGTCATAATGTAACATTCCATTATGATGTCATAATGTAACATTCCATTATGAGGTCATAATGTAACATTCCATTATGATGTGATTATGCAAAATTCCATTATGATGTCATAATGTAGAACTCCATTATGATGTCATAATGTAGAACTCCATTATGATGTCATAATGCAAAATTCCATTATGATGTCATAATGCAAAATTCCATTATGATGTCATAATGTAAAATTCCATTATGATGTCATAATGCAAAATTCCATTATGATGTCATAATGCAAAATTCCATTATGATGTCATAATGTAAAATTCCATTATGATGTCATAATGTAAAATTCCCTTTTGATGTCATAATGCAAAAATTCCATTATGATGTCATAATGCAAAATTCCATTATGATGTCATAATGCAAAATTCCATTATGATGTCATAATGCAAAATTCCATTATGATGTCATAATGCAAAGTTCCATTATGATGTCATAATGTAAAATTCCATTATGATGTCATAATGTAAAATTCCATTATGATGTCATAATGCAAAGTTCCATTATGATGTCATAATGCAAAATTCCATTATGATGTCATAATGCAAAATTCCATTATGATGTCATAATGCAAAATTCCATTATGATGTCATAATGCAAAATTACCTTTTGATGTCATAATGCAAAATTCCATTATGAGGTCATAATGTAACATTCCATTATGATGTCATAATGTAAAATTCCATTATGATGTCATAATGCAAAATTCCATTATGAGGTCATAATGCAAAATTCCATTATGAGGTCATAATGCAAAATTCCATTATGATGTCATAATGCAAAATTCCATTATGATGTCATAATGCAAAATTCCATTATGATGTCATAATGCAAAATTCCATTATGATGTCATAATGCAAAATTCCATTATGATGTCATAATGTAAAATTCCATTATGATGTCATAATGCAAAATTCCCTTTTGATGTCATAATGTAACATTCCCTTTTGATGTCATAATGTAACATTCCATTATGATGTCATAATGCAAAATTCCATTATGATGTCATAATGCAAAATTCCATTATGATGTCATAATGTAACATTCCATTATGATGTCATAATGTAACATTCCATTATGATGTCATAATGTAACATTCCATTATGATGTCATAATGTAACATTCCATTATGATGTTATAATGTAACATTCCATTATGATGTCATAATGCAAAATTCCATTATGATGTCATAATGTAAAATTCCATTATGAGGTCATAATGCAAAATTCCATTATGATGTCATAATGTAAAATTCCCTTTTGATGTCATAATGTAAAATTCCATTATGATGTCATAATGCAAAATTCCATTATGAGGTCATAATGCAAAATTCCATTATGAGGTCATAATGCAAAATTCCATTATGATGTCATAATGTAACATTCCATTATGATGTCATAATGTAACATTCCATTATGAGGTCATAATGCAAAATTCCATTATGATGTCATAATGCAAAATTCCATTATGATGTCATAATGCAAAATTTCATTATGATGTCATAATGCAAAATTTCATTATGATGTCATAATGCAAAATTCCATTATGATGTGATTATGCAAAATTCCATTATGATGTCATAATGCAAAATTCCATTATGATGTCATAATGCAAAATTCCATTATGATGTCATAATGTAAAATTCCATTATGATGTCATAATGTAAAATTCCATTATGATGTCATAATGCAAAATTCCATTATGATGTCATAATGCAAAAATTCCCTTATGATGTCATAATGTAACATTCCCTTTTGATGTCATAATGCAAAATTCCATTATGATGTCATAATGTAAAATTCCATTATGATGTCATAATGTAACATTCCATTATGATGTCATAATGCAAAATTCCATTATGATGTCATAATGTAAAATTCCATTATGATGTCATAATGTAAAATTCCATTATGATGTCATAATGCAAAGTTCCATTATGATGTCATAATGCAAAATTCCATTATGATGTCATAATGCAAAATTCCATTATGATGTCATAATGCAAAATTACCTTTTGATGTCATAATGTAACATTCCATTATGATGTCATAATGTAACATTCCATTATGAGGTCATAATGTAAAATCCCATTATGAGGTCATAATGTAAAATCCCATTATGAGGTCATAATGCAAAATTCCATTATGAGGTCATAATGCAAAATTCCATTATGAGGTCATAATGTAAAATCCCATTATGAGGTCATAATGTAAAATTCCATTATGATGTCATAATGTAAAATTCCATTATGATGTCATAATGTAAAATTCCATTATGATGTCATAATGCAAAATTCCATTATGATGTCATAATGCAAAATTCCATTATGATGTCATAATGTAAAATTCCATTATGATGTCATAATGCAAAATTCCCTTTTGAGGTCATAATGCAAAATTCCCTTTTGAGGTCATAATGTAAAATTCCCTTTTGAGGTCATAATGTAAAATTCCCTTTTGATGTCATAATGTAACATTCCATTATGATGTCATAATGTAACATTCCATTATGATGTCATAATGTAACATTCCATTATGATGTCATAATGTAACATTCCATTATGATGTTATAATGTAACATTCCATTATGATGTCATAATGCAAAATTCCATTATGATGTCATAATGCAAATTTCCATTATGATGTCATAATGCAAAATTCCATTATGATGTCATAATGCAAAATTCCATTATGATGTCATAATGCAAAATTCCATTATGAGGTCATAATGCAAAATTCCATTATGATGTCATAATGTAAAATTCCCTTTTGAGGTCATAATGCAAAATTCCCTTTTGAGGTCATAATGTAAAATTCCCTTTTGATGTCATAATGTAAAATTCCATTATGATGTCATAATGCAAAATTCCATTATGATGTCATAATGTAAAATTCCATTATGATGTCATAATGCAAAATTCCATTATGATGTCATAATGTAAAATTCCATTATGATGTCATAATGCAAAATTCCATTATGATGTCATAATGCAAAATTCCATTATGATGTCATAATGCAAAATTCCATTATGATGTCATAATGCAAAATTCCCTTTTGATGTCATAATGTAAAATTCCCTTTTGATGTCATAATGTAAAATTCCATTATGAGGTCATAATGCAAAATTCCATTATGAGGTCATAATGCAAAATTCCATTATGATGTCATAATGCAAAATTCCATTATGAGGTCATAATGCAAAATTCCATTATGAGATCATAATGCAAAATTCCATTATGATGTCATAATGTAACATTCCATTATGATGTCATAATGTAACATTCCATTATGATGTCATAATGTAACATTCCATTATGATGTCATAATGTAACATTCCATTATGATGTCATAATGCAAAATTCCATTATGATGTCATAATGTAGAACTCCATTATGATGTCATAATGTAAAATTCCATTATGATGTCATAATGTAAAATTCCATTATGATGTCATAATGCAAAATTCCATTATGATGTCATAATGCAAAATTCCCTTTTGATGTCATAATGTAACATTCCATTATGATGTCATAATGCAAAATTCCATTATGAGGTCATAATGTAAAATCCCATTATGAGGTCATAATGTAACATTCCATTATGATGTCATAATGTAAAATCCCATTATGAGGTCATAATGTAAAATTCCATTATGAGGTCATAATGCAAAATCCCATTATGAGGTCATAATGCAAAATTCCATTATGAGGTCATAATGCAAAATTCCATTATGATGTCATAATGCAAAATTCCATTATGATGTCATAATGTAAAATTCCATTATGATGTCATAATGCAGAACTCCATTATGATGTCATAATGCAAAATTCCATTATGATGTCATAATGCAAAATTCCATTATGATGTCATAATGCAAAATTCCATTATGATGTCATAATGCAAAATTCCATTATGATGTCATAATGTAAAATTCCATTATGATGTCATAATGCAAAATTCCATTATGATGTCATAATGTAAAATTCCATTATGATGTCATAATGTAAAATTCCATTATGATGTCATAATGCAAAATTCCATTATGATGTCATAATGTAAAATTCCATTATGAGGTCATAATGCAAAATTCCATTATGAGGTCATAATGCAAAATTCCATTATGAGGTCATAATGCAAAATTCCCTTTTGATGTCATAATGCAAAATTCCCTTTTGATGTCATAATGTAAAATTCCATTATGAGGTCATAATGTAAAATTCCCTTTTGATGTCATAATGTAACATTCCCTTTTGATGTCATAATGTAACATTCCATTATGATGTCATAATGTAACATTCCATTATGATGTCATAATGCAAAATTCCATTATGATGTCATAATGTAACATTCCATTATGATGTCATAATGCAAAATTCCATTATGATGTCATAATGTAACATTCCATTATGATGTCATAATGTAACATTCCATTATGATGTCATAATGTAGAACTCCATTATGATGTCATAATGTAAAATTCCATTATGATGTCATAATGCAAAATTCCATTATGATGTCATAATGCAAAATTCCATTATGATGTCATAATGCAAAATTCCATTATGATGTCATAATGCAAATTTCCATTATGATGTCATAATGCAAAATTCCATTATGATGTCATAATGTAAAATTCCATTATGATGTCATAATACAAAATTCCATTATGATGTCATAATGTAAAATTCCATTATGATGTCATAATGTAAAATTCCATTATGATGTCATAATGTAAAATTCCATTATGATGTCATAATGCAAAATTCCATTATGAGGTCATAATGCAAAATTCCCTTTTGAGGTCATAATGCAAAATTCCCTTTTGATGTCATAATGTAAAATTCCCTTTTGATGTCATAATGTAAAATTCCCTTTTGATGTCATAATGTAAAATTCCATTATGATGTCATAATGCAAAATTCCATTATGATGTCATAATGTAAAATTCCATTATGATGTCATAATGCAAAATTCCATTATGATGTCATAATGTAAAATTCCATTATGATGTCATAATGTAAAATTCCATTATGAGGTCATAATGCAACATTCCATTATGAGGTCATAATGTAACATTCCATTATGATGTCATAATGTAACATTCCATTATGATGTCATAATGTAACATTCCATTATGATGTCATAATGCAAAATTCCATTATGATGTCATAATGTAACATTCCATTATGATGTCATAATGCAAAATTCCATTATGATGTCATAATGCAAAATTCCATTATGATGTCATAATGTAAAATTCCATTATGATGTCATAATGCAAAATTCCATTATGATGTCATAATGTAGAACTCCATTATGATGTCATAATGTAAAATTCCATTATGATGTCATAATGTAAAATTCCATTATGATGTCATAATGTAAAATTCCATTATGATGTCATAATGTAAAATTCCATTATGATGTCATAATGTAAAATTCCATTATGATGTCATAATGCAAAATTCCATTATGATGTCATAATGCAAAATTCCATTATGATGTCATAATGTAAAATTCCATTATGATGTCATAATGCAAAATTCCATTATGATGTCATAATGCAAAATTCCATTATGATGTCATAATGCAAAATTCCATTATGATGTCATAATGCAAAATTCCATTATGATGTCATAATGTAAAATCCCATTATGATGTCATAATGTAAAATCCCATTATGAGGTCATAATGTAAAATCCCATTATGAGGTCATAATGTAAAATTCCATTATGAGGTCATAATGTAAAATTCCATTATGATGCCATAATGCAAAATTCCATTATGATGTCATAATGCAAAATTCCATTATAATGTCATAATGCAAAATTCCATTATAATGTCATAATGCAACATTCCATTATGATGTCATAATGCAAAATTCCATTATAATGTCAAAATGCAACATTCCATTATGATGTCATAATGTAACATTCCATTATGATGTCATAATGCAAAATTCCATTATGATGTCATAATGCAAAATTCCATTATGATGTCATAATGCAAAATTCCATTATGATGTCATAATGCAAAATTCCATTATGATGTCATAATGCAAAATTCCATTATGATGTCATAATGCAAAATTCCCTTTTGATGTCATAATGTAAAATTCCATTATGATGTCATAATGCAAAATTCCCTTTTGATGTCATAATGTAAAATTCCATTATGAGGTCATAATGCAAAATTCCATTATGAGGTCATAATGTAACATTCCATTATGAGGTCATAATGTAACATTCCATTATGAGGTCCTAATGTAACATTCCATTATGAGGTCATAATGTAACATTCCATTATGAGGTCATAATGTAACATTCCATTATGATGTCATTATGCAAAATTTCATTATGATGTCATTATGCAAAATTTCATTATGATGTCATTATGCAAAATTCCATTATGATGTCATTATGCAAAATTCCATTATGATGTCATAATGCAAAATTCCATTATGATGTCATAATGTAAAATTCCATTATGATGTCATAATGTAAAATTCCATTATGATGTCATAATGTAAAATTCCATTATGATGTCATAATGTAGAACTCCATTATGATGTCATAATGTAAAATTCCATTATGATGTCATAATGCAAAATTCCATTATGATGTCATAATGCAAAATTCCATTATGATGTCATAATGCAAAATTCCATTATGATGTCATAATGCAAAATTCCATTATGATGTCATAATGCAAAATTCCATTATGATGTCATAATGCAAAATTCCATTATGATGTCATAATGCAAAATTCCATTATGATGTCATAATGTAAAATTCCATTATGATGTCATAATGCAAAATTCCATTATGAGGTCATAATGCAAAATTCCATTATGAGGTCATAATGCAAAATTCCATTATGAGGTCATAATGCAAAATTCCCTTTTGATGTCATAATGTAAAATTCCATTATGATGTCATAATGCAAAATTCCATTATGATGTCATAATGCAAAATTCCATTATGATGTCATAATGCAAAATTCCATTATGATGTCATAATGCAAAATTCCATTATGATGTCATAATGCAAAATTCCATTATGATGTCATAATGTAAAATTCCATTATGATGTCATAATGTAAAATTCCATTATGATGTCATAATGCAAAATTCCATTATGATGTCATAATGCAAAATTCCATTAAGAGGTCATAATGCAAAATTCCATTATGATGTCATAATGCAAAATTCCCTTTTGATGTCATAATGTAAAATTCCATTATGATGTCATAATGCAAAATTCCATTATGATGTCATAATGTAAAATTCCATTATGATGTCATAATGTAACATTCCATTATGATGTCATAATGCAAAATTCCATTATGATGTCATAATGCAAAATTCCATTATGATGTCATAATGCAAAATTCCATTATGATGTCATAATGTAGAACTCCATTATGATGTCATAATGAAAAATTCCATTATGATGTCATAATGAAAAATTCCATTATGATGTCATAATGCAAAATTCCATTATGATGTCATAATGCAAAATTCCATTATGATGTCATAATGTAAAATTCCATTATGATGTCATAATGTAAAATTCCATTATGATGTCATAATGTAAAAATTCCATTATGATGTCATAATGCAAAATTCCATTATGATGTCATAATGCAAAATTCCATTATGATGTCATAATGTAAAATTCCATTATGATGTCATAATGCAAAATTCCCTTTTGATGTCATAATGCAAAATTCCCTTTTGATGTCATAATGTAACATTCCATTATGAGGTCATAATGTAAAATCCCATTATGAGGTCATAATGTAAAATTCCATTATGATGCCATAGTGCAAAATTCCATTATGATGTCATAATGCAAAATTCCATTATGATGTCATAATGCAAAATTCCCTTTTGATGTCATAATGTAAAATTCCATTATGATGTCATAATGCAAAATTCCATTATGAGGTCATAATGCAAAATTCCATTATGAGGTCATAATGCAAAATTCCATTATGAGGTCATAATGTAACATTCCATTATGAGGTCATAATGTAACATTCCATTATGAGGTCATAATGTAACATTCCATTATGAGGTCATAATGTAACATTCCATTATGAGGTCATAATGTAACATTCCATTATGAGGTCATAATGTAACATTCCATTATGAGGTCATAATGCAAAATTCCATTATGATGTCATTATGCAAAATTCCATTATGATGTCATTATGCAAAATTCCATTATGATGTCATTATGCAAAATTCCATTATGATGTCATAATGTAGAACTCCATTATGATGTCATAATGCAAAATTCCATTATGATGTCATAATGCAAAATTCCATTATGATGTCATAATGCAAAATTCCATTATGATGTCATAATGCAAAATTCCATTATGATGTCATAATGCAAAATTCCATTATGATGTCATAATGTAGAACTCCATTATGATGTCATAATGCAAAATTCCATTATGATGTCATAATGCAAAATTCCATTATGATGTCATAATGCAAAATTCCATTATGATGTCATAATGCAAAATTCCATTATGATGTCATAATGCAAAATTCCATTATGATGTCATAATGCAAAATTCCATTATGATGTCATAATGTAAAATTCCATTATGATGTCATAATGCAAAATTCCATTATGAGGTCATAATGCAAAATTCCATTATGAGGTCATAATGCAAAATTCCATTATGAGGTCATAATGCAAAATTCCCTTTTGATGTCATAATGTAAAATTCCATTATGATGTCATAATGCAAAATTCCATTATGATGTCATAATGCAAAATTCCATTATGATGTCATAATGCAAAATTCCATTATGATGTCATAATGCAAAATTCCATTATGATGTCATAATGCAAAATTCCATTATGATGTCATAATGTAAAATTCCATTATGATGTCATAATGCAAAATTCCATTATGATGTCATAATGTAAAATTCCATTATGATGTCATAATGCAAAATTCCATTATGATGTCATAATGTAAAATTCCATTATGATGTCATAATGCAAAATTCCCTTTTGATGTCATAATGCAAAATTCCCTTTTGATGTCATAATGCAAAATTCCCTTTTGATGTCATAATGTAAAATTCCCTTTTGATGTCATAATGTAAAATTCCATTATGATGTCATAATGCAAAATTCCATTATGATGTCATAATGTAAAATTCCATTATGATGTCATAATGCAAAATTCCATTATGATGTCATAATGCAAAATTCCATTATGAGGTCATAATGCAAAATTCCATTATGAGGTCATAATGCAAAATTCCATTATGAGGTCATAATGCAAAATTCCATTATGAGGTCATAATGTAAAATTCCCTTTTGATGTCATAATGTAAAATTCCATTATGATGTCATAATGTAAAATTCCATTATGAGGTCATAATGCAAAATTCCATTATGAGATCATAATGCAAAATTCCATTATGAGGTCATAATGTAACATTCCATTATGATGTCATAATGTAACATTCCATTATGATGTCATAATGTAACATTCCATTATGATGTCATAATGTAACATTCCATTATGATGTCATAATGTAACATTCCATTATGATGTCATAATGCAAAATTCCATTATGATGTCATAATGTAGAACTCCATTATGATGTCATAATGAAAAATTCCATTATGATGTCATAATGCAAAATTCCATTATGATGTCATAATGCAAAATTCCATTATGATGTCATAATGTAAAATTCCATTATGATGTCATAATGTAAAATTCCATTATGATGTCATAATGTAAAATTCCATTATGATGTCATAATGCAAAATTCCATTATGATGTCATAATGCAAAATTCCATTATGATGTCATAATGCAAAATTCCATTATGATGTCATAATGCAAAATTCCATTATGATGTCATAATGTAAAATTCTATTATGATGTCATAATGAAAAATTCCATTATGATGTCATAATGCAAAATTCCCTTTTGATGTCATAATGTAACATTCCATTATGATGTCATAATGCAAAATTCCCTTTTGATGTCATAATGTAACATTCCATTATGATGCCATAGTGCAAAATTCCATTATGAGGTCATAATGCAAAATTCAATTATGATGTCATAATGCAAAATTCCATTATGATGTCATAATGCAAAATTCCATTATGATGTCATAATGCAACATTCCATTATGATGTCAAAATGCAACATTCCATTATGATGTCAAAATGCAACATTCCATTATGATGTCAAAATGCAAAATTCCATTATGATGTCATAATGCAACATTCCATTATGATGTCATAATGCAACATTCCATTATGATGTCATAATGCAAAATTCCATTATGATGTCATAATGCAAAATTCCATTATGATGTCATAATGCAAAATTCCATTATGATGTCATAATGCAAAATTCCCTTTTGATGTCATAATGTAAAATTCCATTATGATGTCATAATGCAAAATTCCATTATGAGGTCATAATGCAAAATTCCATTATGAGGTCATAATGCAAAATTCCATTATGAGGTCATAATGTAACATTCCATTATGAGGTCATAATGTAACATTCCATTATGATGTCATAATGTAACATTCCATTATGAGGTCATAATGTAACATTCCATTATGAGGTCATAATGCAAAATTCCATTATGATGTCATAATGCAAAATTTCATTATGATGTCATTATGCAAAATTTCATTATGATGTCATTATGCAAAATTCCATTATGATGTCATAATGTAAAATTCCATTATGATGTCATAATGCAAAATTCCATTATGATGTCATAATGCAAAATTCCATTATGATGTCATAATGCAAAATTCCATTATGATGTCATAACGTAAAATTCCATTATGATGTCATAATGCAAAAATTCCCTTTTGATGTCATAATGTAACATTCCATTATGATGTCATAATGTAACATTCCATTATGATGTCATAATGTAACATTCCATTATGATGTCATAATGTAACATTCCATTATGATGTCATAATGCAAAATTCCATTATGATGTCTAAATGCAAAATTCCATTATGATGTCATAATGTAACATTCCATTATGATGTCATAATGTAACATTCCATTATGATGTCTAAATGCAACATTCCATTATGATGTCATAATGTAACATTCCATTATGATGTCATAATGTAACATTCCATTATGATGTCATAATGTAACATTCCATTATGATGTCATAATGTAACATTCCATTATGATGTCATAATGCAAAATTCCATTATGATGTCATAATACAAAATTCCATAATGAGGTCATAATGCAAAATTCCCTTTTGATGTCATAATGTAACATTCCATAATGATGTCATAATGTAAAATCCCATTATGAGGTCATAATGCAAAATTCCATTATGAGGTCATAATGCAAAATTCCATTATGATGCCATAATGTAAAATCCCATTATGATGTCATAATGCAAAATTCCATTATGATGTCATAATGCAAAATTCCATTATGATGTCATGATGCAAAATTCCATTATGATGTCATAATGCAAAATTCCATTATGATGTCATAATGCAAAATTCCATTATGATGTCATGATGCAGAACTCCATTATGATGTCATAATGCAAAATTCCATTATGATGTCATAATGGAGAACTCCATTATGATGTCATAATGTAAAATTCCCTTTTGATGTCATAATGTAACATTCCATTATGATGTCATAATGCAAAATTCCATTATGAGGTCATAATGCAAAATTCCATTATGAGGTCATAATGCAAAATTTCATTATGAGGTCATAATGCAAAATTCCATTATGAGGTCATAATGCAAAATTCCATTATGAGGTCATAATGCAAAATTCCATTATGATGTCATAATGCAAAATTCCATTATGATGTCATAATGCAAAATTCCATTATGATGTCATAATGTAAAATTCCATTATGATGTCATAATGCAAAATTCCATTATGATGTCATAATGTAAAATTCCATTATGATGTCATAATGTAAAATTCCATTATGATGTCATAATGTAAAATTCCATTATGATGTCATAATGCAAAATTCCATTATGATGTCATAATGCAAAATTCCATTATGATGTCATAATGTAAAATTCCATTATGATGTCATAATGCAAAATTCCATTATGATGTCATAATGCAAAATTCCATTATGATGTCATAATGCAAAATTCCCTTTTGATGTCATAATGCAAAATTCCCTTTTGATGTCATAATGTAAAATTCCCTTTTGATGTCATAATGTAAAATTCCATTATGATGTCATAATGTAAAATTCCATTATGATGTCATAATGCAAAATTTCATTATGAGGTCATAATGCAAATTTCCATTATGATGTCATAATGCAAAATTCCATTATGATGTCATAATGTAAAATTCCATTATGATGTCATAATGCAAAATTCCATTATGATGTCATAATGCAAAATTCCATTATGATGTCATAATGCAAAATTCCATTATGAGGTCATAATGCAAAATTCCATTATGAGGTCATAATGCAAAATTCCATTATGATGTCATAATGCAAAATTCCATTATGAGGTCATAATGTAAAATTCCATTATGATGTCATAATGCAAAATTCCATTATGATGTCATAATGTAAAATTCCATTATGATGTCATAATGCAAAATTCCATTATGATGTCATAATGCAAAATTCCATTATGATGTCATAATGTAAAATTCCATTATGATGTCATAATGCAAAATTCCATTATGATGTCATAATGTAAAATTCCATTATGATGTCATAATGCAAAATTCCATTATGATGTCATAATGCAATATTCCCTTTTGAGGTCATAATGCAAAATTCCATTATGATGTCATAATGCAAAATTCCCTTTTGATGTCATAATGTAAAATTCCATTATGAGGTCATAATGCAAAATTCCATTATGAGATCATAATGCAAAATTCCATTATGAGGTCATAATGTAACATTCCATTATGATGTCATAATGTAACATTCCATTATGATGTCATAATGTAACATTCCATTATGATGTCATAATGTAACATTCCATTATGATGTCATAATGTAACATTCCATTATGATGTCATAATGTAACATTCCATTATGATGTCATAATGCAAAATTCCATTATGATGTCATAATGCAAAATTCCATTATGATGTCATAATGCAAAATTTCATTATGATGTCATAATGCAAAATTCCATTATGATGTCATAATGTAGAACTCCATTATGATGTCATAATGTAGAACTCCATTATGATGTCATAATGCAAAATTCCATTATGATGTCATAATGCAAAATTCCATTATGATGTCATAATGTAAAATTCCATTATGATGTCATAATGTAAAATTCCATAGGGATGTCATAATGTAAAATTCCATTATGATGTCATAATGCAAAATTCCATTATGATGTCATAATGCAAAATTCCATTATGATGTCATAATGCAAAATTCCATTATGATGTCATAATGCAAAATTCCATTATGATGTCATAATGCAAAATTCCATTATGATGTCATAATGTAAAATCCCATTATGAGGTCATAATGTAAAATTCCATTATGATGCCATAATGCAAAATTCCATTATGATGTCATAATGCAAAATTCAATTATGATGTCATAATGCAAAATTCCATTATAATGTCATAATGCAAAATTCCATTATGATGTCAAAATGCAACATTCCATTATGATGTCATAATGCAACATTCCATTATGATGTCAAAATGCAACATTCCATTATGATGTCATAATGCAAAATTCCATTATGATGTCATAATGCAAAATTCCATTATGATGTCATAATGCAAAATTCCATTATGATGTCATAATGCAAAATTCCATTATGATGTCATAATGCAAAATTCCATTATGATGTCATAATGCAAAATTCCATTATGATGTCATAATGCAAAATTCCATTATGATGTCATAATGCAAAATTCCATTATGATGTCATAATGCAAAATTCCCTTTTGATGTCATAATGCAAAATTCCATTATGATGTCATAATGCAAAATTCCCTTTTGATGTCATAATGTAAAATTCCATTATGAGGTCATAATGCAAAATTCCATTATGAGGTCATAATGCAAAATTCCATTATGAGGTCATAATGCAAAATTCCATTATGAGGTCATAATGTAACATTCCATTATGAGGTCATAATGTAACATTCCATTATGATGTCATAATGCAAAATTCCATTATGATGTCATAATGCAAAATTCCATTATGATGTCATAATGCAAAATTTCATTATGATGTCATAATGCAAAATTTCATTATGATGTCATAATGCAAAATTCCATTATGATGTCATAATGCAAAATTCCATTATGATGTCATAATGTAGAACTCCATTATGATGTCATAATGTAAAATTCCATTATGATGTCATAATGCAAAATTCCATTATGATGTCATAATGCAAAATTCCATTATGATGTCATAATGTAAAATTCCATTATGATGTCATAATGCAAAAATTCCCTTTTGATGTCATAATGTAACATTCCATTATGATGTCATAATGTAAAATTCCATTATGATGTCATAATGCAAAAATTCCCTTATGATGTCATAATGTAACATTCCATTATGATGTCATAATGTAACATTCCATTATGATGTCATAATGCAAAATTGCATTATGATGTCATAATGTAACATTCCATTATGATGTCATAATGTAACATTCCATTATGATGTCATAATGCAAAATTCCATTATGATGTCATAATGCAAAATTCCATTATGATGTCATAATACAAAATTCCATTATGATGTCATAATGCAAAATTCCATTATGATGTCATAATGCAAAATTCCATTATGATGTCATAATACAAAATTCCATAATGATGTCATAATGTAAAATCCCATTATGAGGTCATAATGTAAAATCCCCTTTTGATGTCATAATGTAACATTCCATAATGATGTCATAATGCAAAATTCCATTATGAGGTCATAATGCAAAATTCCATTATGATGTCATAATGCAAAATTCCATTATGATGTCATAATGCAAAATTCCATTATGATGTCATAATGCAAAATTCCATTATGATGTCATGATGCAAAATTCCATTATGATGTCATGATGCAAAATTCCATTATGATGTCATGATGCAAAATTCCATTATGATGTCATGATGCAAAATTCCATTATGATGTCATAATGCAGAACTCCATTATGATGTCATAATGCAGAACTCCATTATGATGTCATGATGCAAAATTCCATTATGATGTCATGATGCAAAATTCCATTATGATGTCATAATGCAGAACTCCATTATGATGTCATAATGTAAAATTCCATTATGATGTCATAATGCAGAACTCCCTTTTGATGTCATAATGTAACATTCCATTATGATGTCATAATGCAAAATTCCATTATGAGGTCATAATGCAACATTCCATTATGAGGTCATAATGCAAAATTCCATTATGAGGTCATAATTCAAAATTCCATTATGATGTCATAATGTAACATTCCATTATGATGTCATAATGTAACATTCCATTATGATGTCATAATGCAAAATTCCATTATGATGTCATAATGCAAAATTCCATTATGATGTCATAATGTAGAACTCCATTATGATGTCATAATGTAGAACTCCATTATGATGTCATAATGTAGAACTCCATTATGAGGTCATAATGTAAAATTCCATTATGATGTCATAATGCAAAATTCCATTATGAGGTCATAATGCAAAATTCCCTTTTGATGTCATAATGCAAAATTCCATTATGATGTCATAATGCAAAATTCCCTTTTGATGTCATAATGTAAAATTCCATTATGAGGTCATAATGCAAAATTCCATTATGAGGTCATAATGCAAAATTCCATTATGAGGTCATAATGCAAAATTCCATTATGAGGTCATAATGTAACATTCCATTATGAGGTCATAATGTAACATTCCATTATGATGTCATAATGCAAAATTCCATTATGATGTCATAATGCAAAATTCCATTATGATGTCATAATGCAAAATTTCATTATGATGTCATAATGCAAAATTTCATTATGATGTCATAATGCAAAATTCCATTATGATGTCATAATGCAAAATTCCATTATGATGTCATAATGTAGAACTCCATTATGATGTCATAATGTAAAATTCCATTATGATGTCATAATGTAAAATTCCATTATGATGTCATAATGCAAAATTCCATTATGATGTCATAATGCAAAATTCCATTATGATGTCATAATGTAAAATTCCATTATGATGTCATAATGCAAAAATTCCCTTTTGATGTCATAATGTAACATTCCATTATGATGTCATAATGTAAAATTCCATTATGATGTCATAATGCAAAAATTCCCTTATGATGTCATAATGTAACATTCCATTATGATGTCATAATGTAACATTCCATTATGATGTCATAATGCAAAATTCCATTATGATGTCATAATGTAACATTCCATTATGATGTCATAATGTAACATTCCATTATGATGTCATAATGCAAAATTCCATTATGATGTCATAATGCAAAATTCCATTATGATGTCATAATACAAAATTCCATTATGATGTCATAATGCAAAATTCCATTATGATGTCATAATGCAAAATTCCATTATGATGTCATAATACAAAATTCCATAATGATGTCATAATGTAAAATCCCATTATGAGGTCATAATGTAAAATCCCCTTTTGATGTCATAATGTAACATTCCATAATGATGTCATAATGCAAAATTCCATTATGAGGTCATAATGCAAAATTCCATTATGATGTCATAATGCAAAATTCCATTATGATGTCATAATGCAAAATTCCATTATGATGTCATAATGCAAAATTCCATTATGATGTCATGATGCAAAATTCCATTATGATGTCATGATGCAAAATTCCATTATGATGTCATGATGCAAAATTCCATTATGATGTCATAATGCAGAACTCCATTATGATGTCATAATGCAGAACTCCATTATGATGTCATGATGCAAAATTCCATTATGATGTCATGATGCAAAATTCCATTATGATGTCATAATGCAGAACTCCATTATGATGTCATAATGTAAAATTCCATTATGATGTCATAATGCAGAACTCCCTTTTGATGTCATAATGTAACATTCCATTATGATGTCATAATGCAAAATTCCATTATGAGGTCATAATGCAACATTCCATTATGAGGTCATAATGCAAAATTCCATTATGAGGTCATAATTCAAAATTCCATTATGATGTCATAATGTAACATTCCATTATGATGTCATAATGTAACATTCCATTATGATGTCATAATGCAAAATTCCATTATGATGTCATAATGCAAAATTCCATTATGATGTCATAATGTAGAACTCCATTATGATGTCATAATGTAGAACTCCATTATGATGTCATAATGTAGAACTCCATTATGAGGTCATAATGTAAAATTCCATTATGATGTCATAATGCAAAATTCCATTATGAGGTCATAATGTAAAATTCCATTATGAGGTCATAATGCAAAATTCCCTTTTGAGGTCATAATGCAAAATTCCATTATGAGGTCATAATGTAAAATTCCCTTTTGATGTCATAATGTAAAATTCCATTACGAGGTCATAATGCAAAATTCCACTATGAGGTCATAATGCAAAATTCCATTATGATGTCATAATGTAACATTCCATTATGATGTCATAATGTAACATTCCATTATGATGTCATAATGCAAAATTCCATTATGATGTCATAATGCAAAATTCCATTATGATGTCATAATGCAAAATTCCATTATGATGTCATAATGCAAAATTTCATTATGATGTCATAATGCAAAATTCCATTATGATGTCATAATGCAAAATTCCATTATGATGTCATAATGCAAAATTCCATTATGATGTCATAATGCAAAATTCCATTATGATGTCATAATGTAAAATTCCATTATGATGTCATAATGTAAAATTCCATTATGATGTCATAATGTAAAATTCCATTATGATGTCATAATGTAAAATTCCATTATGATGTCATAATGTAAAATTCCATTATGATGTCATAATGTAAAATTCCATTATGATGTCATAATGCAAAATTCCATTATGATGTCATAATGCAAAATTCCATTATGATGTCATAATGCAAAATTCCCTTTTGATGTCATAATGCAAAATTCCATTATGATGTCATAATGTAAAATCCCTTTTGATGTCATAATGTAACATTCCATTATGATGTCATAATGTAAAATCCCATTATGAGGTCATAATGTAAAATCCCATTATGAGGTCATAATGTAAAATCCCATTATGAGGTCATAATGTAAAATCCCATTATGAGGTCATAATGTAAAATCCCATTATGATGCCATAATGCAAAATTCCATTATGATGCCATAATGCAAAATTCCATTATGAGGTCATAATGTAAAATTCCATTATGATGCCATAATGCAAAATTCCATTATGATGCCATAATGCAAAATTCCATTATGATGTCATAATGCAAAATTCCATTATGATGTCATAATGCAAAATTCCATTATGATGTCAAAATGCAAAATTCCATTATGATGTCATAATGCAAAATTCCATTATGATGTCATAATGCAAAATTCCATTATGATGTCATAATGTAAAATTCCATTATGATGTCATAATGCAAAATTCCATTATGATGTCATAATGCAAAGTTCCATTATGATGTCATAATGCAAAATTCCATTATGATGTCATAATGCAAAGTTCCATTATGATGTCATAATGTAAAATTCCATTATGATGTCATAATGTAAAATTCCATTATGATGTCATACTGCAAAATTCCATTATGATGTCATAATGCAAAATTCCCTTATGATGTCATAATGTAAAATTCTATTATGATGTCATAATGTAAAATTCCATTATGATGTCATAATGCAAAATTCCATTATGATGTCATAATGTAAAATTCCATTATGATGTCATAATGCAAAATTCCCTTTTGATGTCATAATGTAACATTCCATTATGAGGTAATAATGCAAAATTCCATTATGAGGTCATAATGCAAAATTCCATTATGATGTCATAATGTAACATTCCATTATGAGGTCATAATGTAACATTCCATTATGATGTCATAATGTAACATTCCATTATGATGTCATAATGTAACATTCCATTATGATGTCATAATGTAACATTCCATTATGATGTCATAATGTAACATTCCATTATGATGTCATAATGCAAAATTTCATTATGATGTCATAATGTAAAATTCCATTATGATGTCATAATGCAAAATTCCATTATGATGTCATAATGCAAAATTCCATTATGATGTCATAATGTAGAACTCCATTATGATGTCATAATGTAAAATTCCATTATGATGTCATAATGCAAAATTCCATTATGATGTCATAATGCAAAATTCCATTATGATGTCATAATGCAAAATTCCATTATGATGTCATAATGTAAAATTCCATTATGATGTCATAATGCAAAATTCCATTATGATGTCATAATGTAAAATTCCATTATGATGTCATAATGCAAAATTCCATTATGAGGTCATAATGCAAAATTCCCTTTTGATGTCATAATGCAAAATTCCATTATGATGTCATAATGCAAAATTCCATTATGATGTCATAATGTAAAATTCCATTATGATGTCATAATGCAAAATTCCATTATGATGTCATAATGCAAAATTCCATTATGAGGTCATAATGCAAAATTCCATTATGAGGTCATAATGCAAAATTCCATTATGAGGTCATAATGCAAAATTCCATTATGAGGTCATAATGCAAAATTCCATTATGAGGTCATAATGCAAAATTCCATTATGAGGTCATAATGCAAAATTCCCTTTTGATGTCATAATGCAAAATTCCCTTTTGATGTCATAATGTAAAATTCCATTATGATGTCATAATGCAAAATTCCATTATGAGGTCATAATGCAAAATTCCATTATGAGATCATAATGTAACATTCCATTATGATGTCATAATGTAACATTCCATTATGATGTCATAATGTAACATTCCATTATGATGTCATAATGCAAAATTCCATTATGATGTCATAATGCAAAATTCCATTATGATGTCATAATGCAAAATTTCATTATGATGTCATAATGCAAAATTCCATTATAATGTCATAATGTAGAACTCCATTATGATGTCATAATGAAAAATTCCATTATGATGTCATAATGCAAAATTCCATTATGATGTCATAATGTAAAATTCCATTATGATGTCATAATGCAAAATTCCATTATGATGTCATAATGCAAAATTCCATTATGATGTCATAATGTAAAATTCCATTATGATGTCATAATGCAAAATTCCATTATGATGTCATAATGCAAAATTCCCTTTTGATGTCATAATGCAAAATTCCATTATGAGGTCATAATGCAAAATTCCCTTTTGATGTCATAATGCAAAATTCCCTTTTGATGTCATAATGTAAAATTCCCTTTTGATGTCATAATGTAAAATTCCATTATGATGTCATAATGCAAAATTCCATTTTGAGGTCATAATGCAACATTCCATTATGAGATCATAATGCAAAATTCCATTATGATGTCATAATGTAACATTTCATTATGATGTCATAATGTAACATTCCATTATGATGTCATAATGTAACATTTCATTATGATGTCATAATGCAAAATTCCATTATGATGTCATAATGCAAAATTCCATTATGATGTCATAATGCAAAATTTCATTATGATGTCATAATGCAAAATTCCATTATGATGTCATAATGTAGAACTCCATTATGATGTCATAATGCAAAATTCCATTATGATGTCATAATGCAAAATTCCATTATGATGTCATAATGCAAAATTCCATTATGATGTCATAATGTAAAATTCCATTATGATGTCATAATGCAAAATTCCATTATGATGTCATAATGTAAAATTCCATTATGATGTCATAATGTAAAATTCTATTATGATGTCATAATGCAAAATTCCATTATGATGTCATAATGCAAAATTCCATTATGATGTCATAATGCAAAATTACCTTTTGATGTCATAATGTAACATTCCATTATGATGTCATAATGCAAAATTACCTTTTGATGTCATAATGTAAAATCCCATTATGAGGTCATAATGTAAAATTCCATTATGAGGTCATAATGCAAAATTCCATTATGAGGTCATAATGCAAAATTCCATTATGAGGTCATAATGCAAAATTCCATTATGATGTCATAATGCAAAATTCCATTATGATGTCATAATGTAAAATTCCATTATGATGTCATAATGCAAAATTCCATTATGATGTCATAATGTAAAATTCCATTATGATGTCATAATGCAAAATTCCATTATGATGTCATAATGTAAAATTCCATTATGATGTCATAATGCAAAATTCCCTTTTGATGTCATAATGTAACATTCCATTATGATGTCATAATGCAAAATTCCATTATGATGTCATAATGCAAAATTCCATTATGATGTCATAATGTAAAATTCCATTATGATGTCATAATGCAAAATTCCCTTTTGATGTCATAATGTAACATTCCATTATGATGTCATAATGCAAAATTCCATTATGATGTCATAATGTAACATTCCATTATGATGTCATAATGTAACATTCCATTATGATGTCATAATGCAAAATTCCATTATGATGTCATAATGCAAAATTCCATTATGATGTCATAATACAAAATTCCATTATGATGTCATAATGCAAAATTCCATTATGATGTCATAATGCAAAATTCCATTATGATGTCATAATACAAAATTCCATAATGATGTCATAATGTAAAATCCCATTATGAGGTCATAATGTAAAATCCCCTTTTGATGTCATAATGTAACATTCCATAATGATGTCATAATGCAAAATTCCATTATGAGGTCATAATGCAAAATTCCATTATGATGTCATAATGCAAAATTCCATTATGATGTCATAATGCAAAATTCCATTATGATGTCATAATGCAAAATTCCATTATGATGTCATGATGCAAAATTCCATTATGATGTCATGATGCAAAATTCCATTATGATGTCATGATGCAAAATTCCATTATGATGTCATAATGCAGAACTCCATTATGATGTCATAATGCAGAACTCCATTATGATGTCATGATGCAAAATTCCATTATGATGTCATGATGCAAAATTCCATTATGATGTCATAATGCAGAACTCCATTATGATGTCATAATGTAAAATTCCATTATGATGTCATAATGCAGAACTCCCTTTTGATGTCATAATGTAACATTCCATTATGATGTCATAATGCAAAATTCCATTATGAGGTCATAATGCAACATTCCATTATGAGGTCATAATGCAAAATTCCATTATGAGGTCATAATTCAAAATTCCATTATGATGTCATAATGTAACATTCCATTATGATGTCATAATGTAACATTCCATTATGATGTCATAATGCAAAATTCCATTATGATGTCATAATGCAAAATTCCATTATGATGTCATAATGTAGAACTCCATTATGATGTCATAATGTAGAACTCCATTATGATGTCATAATGTAGAACTCCATTATGAGGTCATAATGTAAAATTCCATTATGATGTCATAATGCAAAATTCCATTATGAGGTCATAATGCAAAATTCCCTTTTGATGTCATAATGCAAAATTCCATTATGATGTCATAATGCAAAATTCCCTTTTGATGTCATAATGTAAAATTCCATTATGAGGTCATAATGCAAAATTCCATTATGAGGTCATAATGCAAAATTCCATTATGAGGTCATAATGCAAAATTCCATTATGAGGTCATAATGTAACATTCCATTATGAGGTCATAATGTAACATTCCATTATGATGTCATAATGCAAAATTCCATTATGATGTCATAATGCAAAATTCCATTATGATGTCATAATGCAAAATTTCATTATGATGTCATAATGCAAAATTTCATTATGATGTCATAATGCAAAATTCCATTATGATGTCATAATGCAAAATTCCATTATGATGTCATAATGTAGAACTCCATTATGATGTCATAATGTAAAATTCCATTATGATGTCATAATGCAAAATTCCATTATGATGTCATAATGCAAAATTCCATTATGATGTCATAATGTAAAATTCCATTATGATGTCATAATGCAAAAATTCCCTTTTGATGTCATAATGTAACATTCCATTATGATGTCATAATGTAAAATTCCATTATGATGTCATAATGCAAAAATTCCCTTATGATGTCATAATGTAACATTCCATTATGATGTCATAATGTAACATTCCATTATGATGTCATAATGCAAAATTCCATTATGATGTCATAATGTAACATTCCATTATGATGTCATAATGTAACATTCCATTATGATGTCATAATGCAAAATTCCATTATGATGTCATAATGCAAAATTCCATTATGATGTCATAATACAAAATTCCATTATGATGTCATAATGCAAAATTCCATTATGATGTCATAATGCAAAATTCCATTATGATGTCATAATACAAAATTCCATAATGATGTCATAATGTAAAATCCCATTATGAGGTCATAATGTAAAATCCCCTTTTGATGTCATAATGTAACATTCCATAATGATGTCATAATGCAAAATTCCATTATGAGGTCATAATGCAAAATTCCATTATGATGTCATAATGCAAAATTCCATTATGATGTCATAATGCAAAATTCCATTATGATGTCATAATGCAAAATTCCATTATGATGTCATGATGCAAAATTCCATTATGATGTCATGATGCAAAATTCCATTATGATGTCATGATGCAAAATTCCATTATGATGTCATAATGCAGAACTCCATTATGATGTCATAATGCAGAACTCCATTATGATGTCATGATGCAAAATTCCATTATGATGTCATGATGCAAAATTCCATTATGATGTCATAATGCAGAACTCCATTATGATGTCATAATGTAAAATTCCATTATGATGTCATAATGCAGAACTCCCTTTTGATGTCATAATGTAACATTCCATTATGATGTCATAATGCAAAATTCCATTATGAGGTCATAATGCAACATTCCATTATGAGGTCATAATGCAAAATTCCATTATGAGGTCATAATTCAAAATTCCATTATGATGTCATAATGTAACATTCCATTATGATGTCATAATGTAACATTCCATTATGATGTCATAATGCAAAATTCCATTATGATGTCATAATGCAAAATTCCATTATGATGTCATAATGTAGAACTCCATTATGATGTCATAATGTAGAACTCCATTATGATGTCATAATGTAGAACTCCATTATGAGGTCATAATGTAAAATTCCATTATGATGTCATAATGCAAAATTCCATTATGAGGTCATAATGTAAAATTCCATTATGAGGTCATAATGCAAAATTCCCTTTTGAGGTCATAATGCAAAATTCCATTATGAGGTCATAATGTAAAATTCCCTTTTGATGTCATAATGTAAAATTCCATTACGAGGTCATAATGCAAAATTCCACTATGAGGTCATAATGCAAAATTCCATTATGATGTCATAATGTAACATTCCATTATGATGTCATAATGTAACATTCCATTATGATGTCATAATGCAAAATTCCATTATGATGTCATAATGCAAAATTCCATTATGATGTCATAATGCAAAATTCCATTATGATGTCATAATGCAAAATTTCATTATGATGTCATAATGCAAAATTCCATTATGATGTCATAATGCAAAATTCCATTATGATGTCATAATGTAAAATTCCATTATGATGTCATAATGCAAAATTCCATTATGATGTCATAATGTAAAATTCCATTATGATGTCATAATGTAAAATTCCATTATGATGTCATAATGTAAAATTCCATTATGATGTCATAATGTAAAATTCCATTATGATGTCATAATGCAAAATTCCATTATGATGTCATAATGCAAAATTCCATTATGATGTCATAATGCAAAATTCCCTTTTGATGTCATAATGCAAAATTCCATTATGATGTCATAATGTAAAATCCCTTTTGATGTCATAATGTAACATTCCATTATGATGTCATAATGTAAAATCCCATTATGAGGTCATAATGTAAAATCCCATTATGAGGTCATAATGTAAAATCCCATTATGAGGTCATAATGTAAAATCCCATTATGAGGTCATAATGTAAAATCCCATTATGATGCCATAATGCAAAATTCCATTATGATGCCATAATGCAAAATTCCATTATGAGGTCATAATGTAAAATTCCATTATGATGCCATAATGCAAAATTCCATTATGATGCCATAATGCAAAATTCCATTATGATGTCATAATGCAAAATTCCATTATGATGTCATAATGCAAAATTCCATTATGATGTCAAAATGCAAAATTCCATTATGATGTCATAATGCAAAATTCCATTATGATGTCATAATGCAAAATTCCATTATGATGTCATAATGTAAAATTCCATTATGATGTCATAATGCAAAATTCCATTATGATGTCATAATGCAAAGTTCCATTATGATGTCATAATGCAAAATTCCATTATGATGTCATAATGCAAAGTTCCATTATGATGTCATAATGTAAAATTCCATTATGATGTCATAATGTAAAATTCCATTATGATGTCATACTGCAAAATTCCATTATGATGTCATAATGCAAAATTCCCTTATGATGTCATAATGTAAAATTCTATTATGATGTCATAATGTAAAATTCCATTATGATGTCATAATGCAAAATTCCATTATGATGTCATAATGTAAAATTCCATTATGATGTCATAATGCAAAATTCCCTTTTGATGTCATAATGTAACATTCCATTATGAGGTAATAATGCAAAATTCCATTATGAGGTCATAATGCAAAATTCCATTATGATGTCATAATGTAACATTCCATTATGAGGTCATAATGTAACATTCCATTATGATGTCATAATGTAACATTCCATTATGATGTCATAATGTAACATTCCATTATGATGTCATAATGTAACATTCCATTATGATGTCATAATGTAACATTCCATTATGATGTCATAATGCAAAATTTCATTATGATGTCATAATGTAAAATTCCATTATGATGTCATAATGCAAAATTCCATTATGATGTCATAATGCAAAATTCCATTATGATGTCATAATGTAGAACTCCATTATGATGTCATAATGTAAAATTCCATTATGATGTCATAATGCAAAATTCCATTATGATGTCATAATGCAAAATTCCATTATGATGTCATAATGCAAAATTCCA
The DNA here is from genome assembly GCF_035609145.1 of Eleutherodactylus coqui. Lineage (NCBI taxonomy): Eukaryota > Metazoa > Chordata > Amphibia > Anura > Eleutherodactylidae > Eleutherodactylus > Eleutherodactylus coqui. Next base: position 201,565,159 of record NC_089844.1, read on the forward strand.
TTATGATGTCATAATGTAAAATTCCATTATGATGTCATAATGCAAAATTCCATTATGATGTCATAATGTAAAATTCCATTATGATGTCATAATGCAAAATTCCATTATGAGGTCATAATGCAAAATTCCCTTTTGATGTCATAATGCAAAATTCCATTATGATGTCATAATGCAAAATTCCATTATGATGTCATAATGTAAAATTCCATTATGATGTCATAATGCAAAATTCCATTATGATGTCATAATGCAAAATTCCATTATGAGGTCATAATGCAAAATTCCATTATGAGGTCATAATGCAAAATTCCATTATGAGGTCATAATGCAAAATTCCATTATGAGGTCATAATGCAAAATTCCATTATGAGGTCATAATGCAAAATTCCATTATGAGGTCATAATGCAAAATTCCCTTTTGATGTCATAATGCAAAATTCCCTTTTGATGTCATAATGTAAAATTCCATTATGATGTCATAATGCAAAATTCCATTATGAGGTCATAATGCAAAATTCCATTATGAGATCATAATGTAACATTCCATTATGATGTCATAATGTAACATTCCATTATGATGTCATAATGTAACATTCCATTATGATGTCATAATGCAAAATTCCATTATGATGTCATAATGCAAAATTCCATTATGATGTCATAATGCAAAATTTCATTATGATGTCATAATGCAAAATTCCATTATAATGTCATAATGTAGAACTCCATTATGATGTCATAATGAAAAATTCCATTATGATGTCATAATGCAAAATTCCATTATGATGTCATAATGTAAAATTCCATTATGATGTCATAATGCAAAATTCCATTATGATGTCATAATGCAAAATTCCATTATGATGTCATAATGTAAAATTCCATTATGATGTCATAATGCAAAATTCCATTATGATGTCATAATGCAAAATTCCCTTTTGATGTCATAATGCAAAATTCCATTATGAGGTCATAATGCAAAATTCCCTTTTGATGTCATAATGCAAAATTCCCTTTTGATGTCATAATGTAAAATTCCCTTTTGATGTCATAATGTAAAATTCCATTATGATGTCATAATGCAAAATTCCATTTTGAGGTCATAATGCAACATTCCATTATGAGATCATAATGCAAAATTCCATTATGATGTCATAATGTAACATTTCATTATGATGTCATAATGTAACATTCCATTATGATGTCATAATGTAACATTTCATTATGATGTCATAATGCAAAATTCCATTATGATGTCATAATGCAAAATTCCATTATGATGTCATAATGCAAAATTTCATTATGATGTCATAATGCAAAATTCCATTATGATGTCATAATGTAGAACTCCATTATGATGTCATAATGCAAAATTCCATTATGATGTCATAATGCAAAATTCCATTATGATGTCATAATGCAAAATTCCATTATGATGTCATAATGTAAAATTCCATTATGATGTCATAATGCAAAATTCCATTATGATGTCATAATGTAAAATTCCATTATGATGTCATAATGTAAAATTCTATTATGATGTCATAATGCAAAATTCCATTATGATGTCATAATGCAAAATTCCATTATGATGTCATAATGCAAAATTACCTTTTGATGTCATAATGTAACATTCCATTATGATGTCATAATGCAAAATTACCTTTTGATGTCATAATGTAAAATCCCATTATGAGGTCATAATGTAAAATTCCATTATGAGGTCATAATGCAAAATTCCATTATGAGGTCATAATGCAAAATTCCATTATGAGGTCATAATGCAAAATTCCATTATGATGTCATAATGCAAAATTCCATTATGATGTCATAATGTAAAATTCCATTATGATGTCATAATGCAAAATTCCATTATGATGTCATAATGTAAAATTCCATTATGATGTCATAATGCAAAATTCCATTATGATGTCATAATGTAAAATTCCATTATGATGTCATAATGCAAAATTCCCTTTTGATGTCATAATGTAACATTCCATTATGATGTCATAATGTAAAATTCCCTTTTGATGTCATAATGTAACATTCCATTATGAGGTCATAATGCAAAATTCCATTATGAGGTCATAATGCAAAATTCCATTATGAGGTCATAATGTAAAATTCCCTTTTGATGTCATAATGTAAAATTCCATTATGATGTCATAATGCAAAATTCCATTATGATGTCAATGTAAAATTCCATTATGATGTCATAATGCAAAATTCCATTATGATGTCATAATGTAAAATTCCATTATGAGGTCATAATGCAAAATTCCATTATGAGGTCATAATGCAAAATTCCATTATGAGGTCATAATGCAAAATTCCATTATGAGGTCATAATGCAAAATTCCATTATGAGGTCATAATGTAAAATTCCCTTTTGATGTCATAATGTAAAATTCCCTTTTGATGTCATAATGTAAAATTCCATTATGAGGTCATAATGCAAAATTCCATTATGAGATCATAATGCAAAATTCCATTATGATGTCATAATGTAACATTCCATTATGATGTCATAATGTAACATTCCATTATGATGTCATAATGTAACATTCCATTATGATGTCATAATGTAACATTCCATTATGATGTCATAATGCAAAATTCCATTATGATGTCATAATGCAAAATTTCATTATGATGTCATAATGCAAAATTCCATTATGATGTCATAATGCAAAATTCCATTATGATGTCATAATGTAAAATTCCATTATGATGTCATAATGCAAAATTCCATTATGATGTCATAATGCAAAATTCCATTATGATGTCATAATGCAAAATTCCATTATGATGTCATAATGCAAAATTCCATTATGATGTCATAATGTAACATTCCATTATGAGGTCATAATGTAAAATCCCATTATGAGGTCATAATGTAAAATCCCATTATGAGGTCATAATGTAAAATTCCATTATGAGGTCATAATGCAAAATTCCATTATGATGTCATAATGCAAAATTCCATTATGATGTCATAATGCAAAATTCCATTATGATGTCATAATGCAGAACTCCATTATGATGTCATAATGCAGAACTCCATTATGATGTCATAATGCAAAATTCCATTATGATGTCATAATGCAGAACTCCATTATGATGTCATAATGCAAAATTCCATTATGATGTCATAATGCAAAATTCCATTATGATGTCATAATGCAAAATTCCATTATGATGTCATAATGTAAAATTCCATTATGATGTCATAATGCAAAATTCCATTATGATGTCATAATGCAAAATTCCATTATGATGTCATAATGCAAAATTCCATTATGAGGTCATAATGCAAAATTCCATTATGAGGTCATAATGCAAAATTCCATTATGAGGTCATAATGCAAAATTCCATTATGAGGTCATAATGCAAAATTCCATTATGAGGTCATAATGCAAAATTCCCTTTTGACGTCATAATGTAACATTCCCTTTTGATGTCATAATGCAAAATTCCATTATGAGGTCATAATGCAAAATTCCATTATGAGGTCATAATGCAAAATTCCATTATGAGGTCATAATGTAACATTCCATTATGATGTCATAATGTAACATTCCATTATGATGTCATAATGTAACATTCCATTATGATGTCATAATGTAACATTCCATTATGATGTCATAATGCAAAATTCCATTATGATGTCATAATGCAAAATTCCATTATGATGTCATAATGCAAAATTCCATTATGATGTCATAATGTAGAACTCCATTATGATGTCATAATGTAAAATTCCATTATGATGTCATAATGCAAAATTCCATTATGATGTCATAATGCAAAATTCCATTATGATGTCATAATGCAAATTTCCATTATGATGTCATAATGCAAAATTCCATTCTGATGTCATAATGCAAAATTCCATTATGATGTCATAATGCAAAATTCCATTATGATGTCATAATGTAAAATTCCATTATGATGTCATAATGCAAAATTCCATTATGAGGTCATAATGCAAAATTCCATTATGAGGTCATAATGCAAAATTCCATTATGATGTCATAATGCAAAATTCCATTATGATGTCATAATGTAAAATTCCCTTTTGATGTCATAATGTAAAATTCCATTATGATGTCATAATGTAAAATTCCATTATGATGTCATAATGCAAAATTCCATTATGATGTCATAATGCAAAATTCCATTATGATGTCATAATGTAAAATTCCATTATGATGTCATAATGCAAAATTCCATTATGATGTCATAATGCAAAATTCCATTATGAGGTCATAATGCAAAATTCCATTATGAGGTCATAATGCAAAATTCCATTATGAGGTCATAATGCAAAATTCCATTATGAGGTCATAATGCAAAATTCCATTATGAGGTCATAATGTAAAATTCCCTTTTGATGTCATAATGTAAAATTCCCTTTTGATGTCATAATGCAAAATTCCATTATGAGGTCATAATGCAAAATTCCACTATGAGATCATAATGCAAAATTCCATTATGATGTCATAATGCAAAATTCCATTATGATGTCATAATGCAAAATTCCATTATGATGTCATAATGCAAAATTCCATTATGATGTCATAATGCAAAATTCCATTATGATGTCATAATGTAAAATTCCATTATGATGTCATAATGTAAAATTCCATTATGATGTCATAATGCAAAATTCCATTATGATGTCATAATGCAAAATTCCATTATGATGTCATAATGTAAAATTCCCTTTTGATGTCATAATGCAAAATTCCATTATGATGTCATAATGTAAAATTCCCTTTTGATGTCATAATGTAAAATTCCATTATGATGTCATAATGCAAAATTCCATTATGATGTCATAATGTAAAATTCCATTATGATGTCATAATGCAAAATTCCATTATGAGGTCATAATGTAAAATTCCATTATGATGTCATAATGCAAAATTCCATTATGATGTCATAATGCAAAATTCCATTATGAGGTCATAATGCAAAATTCCCTTTTGATGTCATAATGCAAAATTCCCTTTTGATGTCATAATGTAAAATTCCCTTTTGATGTCATAATGCAAAATTTCATTATGAGGTCATAATGCAAAATTCCATTATGATGTCATAATGCAAAATTTCATTATGAGATCATAATGCAAAATTCCATTATGAGATCATAATGCAACATTCCATTATGATGTCATAATGTAACATTCCATTATGATGTCATAATGTAACATTCCATTATGATGTCATAATGCAAAATTCCATTATGATGTCATAATGCAAAATTTCATTATGATGTCATAATGCAAAATTCCATTATGATGTCATAATGCAAAATTTCATTATGATGTCATAATGTAAAATTCCATTATGATGTCATAATGTAAAATTCCATTATGATGTCATAATGCAAAATTCCATTATGATGTCATAATGCAAAATTCCATTATGATGTCATAATGCAAAATTCCATTATGATGTCATAATGCAAAATTCCCTTTTGATGTCATAATGCAAAATTCCCTTTTGATGTCATAATGTAGAACTCCATTATGATGTCATAATGTAGAACTCCATTATGATGTCATAATGCAAAATTCCATTATGATGTCATAATGCAAAATTCCATTATGATGTCATAATGCAAAATTCCATTATGATGTCATAATGTAAAATTCCATTATGATGTCATAATGTAAAATTCCATTATGAGGTCATAATGCAAAATTCCATAATGAGGTCATAATGCAAAATTCCATTATGAGGTCATAATGCAAAATTCCCTTTTGATGTCATAATGCAAAATTCCCTTTTGATGTCATAATGTAAAATTCCCTTTTGATGTCATAATGTAAAATTCCATTATGATGTCATAATGCAAAATTCCACTATGAGGTCATAATGCAAAATTCCATTATGAGGTCATAATGTAACATTCCATTATGATGTAATAATGTAACATTCCATTATGATGTCATAATGTAACATTCCATTATGATGTCATAATGTAACATTCCATTATGATGTCATAATGTAACATTCCATTATGATGTCATAATGCAAAATTTCATTATGATGTCATAATGCAAAATTTCATTATGATGTCATAATGCAAAATTCCATTATGATGTCATAATGTAGAACTCCATTATGATGTCATAATGTAAAATTCCATTATGATGTCATAATGCAAAATTCCATTATGATGTCATAATGTAAAATTCCATTATGATGTCATAATGTAAAATTCCATTATGATGTCATAATGTAAAATTCCATTATGATGTCATAATGCAAAATTCCATTATGATGTCATAATGCAAAATTCTATTATGATGTCATAATGTAAAATTCTATTATGATGTCATAATGCAAAATTCCATTATGATGTCATAATGCAAAATTCCCTTTTGATGTCATAATGTAACATTCCATTATGATGTCATAATGTAACATTCCATTATGATGTCATAATGTAACATTCCATTATGATGTCATAATGTAAAATCCCATTATGAGGTCATAATGTAAAATCCCATTATGAGGTCATAATGTAAAATCCCATTATGAGGTCATAATGTAAAATCCCATTATGATGCCATAATGCAAAATCCCATTATGATGTCATAATGCAAAATTCCATTATGATGTCAAAATGCAACATTCCATTATGATGTCAAAATGCAAAATTCCATTATGATGTCAAAATGCAAAATTCCATTATGATGTCATAATGCAAAATTCCATTATGATGTCATAATGCAGAACTCCATTATGATGTCATAATGTAAAATTCCATTATGATGTCATAATGCAAAATTCCATTATGATGTCATAATGCAAAATTCCATTATGATGTCATAATGCAAAATTCCATTATGATGTCATAATGTAAAATTCCATTATGATGTCATAATGTAAAATTCCATTATGATGTCATAATGCAAAGTTCCATTATGATGTCATAATGCAAAGTTCCATTATGATGTCATAATGTAAAATTCTATTATGATGTCATAATGTAAAATTCCCTTTTGATGTCATACTGTAAAATTCCATTATGATGTCATACTGCAAAATTCCATTATGATGTCATAATGTAAAATTCCATTATGATGTCATAATGCAAAATTCCATTATGATGTCATAATGTAAAATTCCATTATGATGTCATAATGCAAAATTCCATTATGATGTCATAATGCAAAATTCCATTATGATGTCATAATGCAAAATTCCATTATGATGTCATAATGCAAAATTCCATTATGAGGTCATAATGCAAAATTCCATTATGAGGTCATAATGTAAAATTCCCTTTTGATGTCATAATGTAACATTCCATTATGATGTCATAATGCAAAATTCCATTATGAGGTCATAATGCAAAATTCCATTATGAGGTCATAATGCAAAATTCCATTATGATGTCATAATGTAACATTCCATTATGATGTCATAATGTAACATTCCATTATGATGTCATAATGTAACATTCCATTATGATGTCATAATGCAAAATTTCATTATGATGTCATAATGTAGAACTCCATTATGATGTCATAATGTAAAATTCCATTATGATGTCATAATGTAAAATTCCATTATGATGTCATAATGCAAAATTCCATTATGATGTCATAATGCAAAATTCCATTATGATGTCATAATGCAAATTTCCATTATGATGTCATAATGCAAAATTCCATTATGATGTCATAATGTAAAATTCCATTATGATGTCATAATGCAAAATTCCATTATGATGTCATAATGCAAAATTCCATTATGATGTCATAATGCAAAATTCCATTATGATGTCATAATGTAAAATTCCATTATGATGTCATAATGCAAAATTCCATTATGATGTCATAATGCAAAATTCCATTATGATGTCATAATGTAAAATTCCCTTTTGATGTCATAATGTAAAATTCCCTTTTGATGTCATAATGTAAAATTCCATTATGATGTCATAATGCAAAATTCCATTATGATGTCATAATGCAAAATTCCATTATGATGTCATAATGCAAAATTCCATTATGATGTCATAATGCAAAATTCCATTATGATGTCATAATGCAAAATTCCATTATGAGGTCATAATGCAAAATTCCATTATGAGGTCATAATGCAAAATTCCATTATGAGGTCATAATGCAAAATTCCATTATGAGGTCATAATGCAAAATTCCCTTTTGATGTCATAATGTAAAATTCCCTTTTGATGTCATAATGCAAAATTCCATTATGAGGTCATAATGCAAAATTCCATTATGAGATCATAATGCAAAATTCCATTATGAGATCATAATGCAAAATTCCATTATGATGTCATAATGTAACATTCCATTATGATGTCATAATGTAACATTCCATTATGATGTCATAATGTAACATTCCATTATGATGTCATAATGCAAAATTTCATTATGATGTCATAATGCAAAATTCCATTATAATGTCATAATGTAGAACTCCATTATGATGTCATAATGCAAAATTCCATTATAATGTCATAATGTAGAACTCCATTATGATGTCATAATGAAAAATTCCATTATGATGTCATAATGCAAAATTCCATTATGATGTCATAATGCAAAATTCCATTATGATGTCATAATGTAGAACTCCATTATGATGTCATAATGCAAAATTCCATTATGATGTCATAATGCAAAATTCCATTATGATGTCATAATGCAAAATTCCATTATGATGTCATAATGTAAAATTCCATTATGATGTCATAATGCAAAATTCCATTATGATGTCATAATGTAAAATTCCATTATGATGTCATAATGTAAAATTCTATTATGATGTCATAATGCAAAATTCCATTATGATGTCATAATGCAAAATTCCATTATGATGTCATAATGCAAAATTACCTTTTGATGTCATAATGTAACATTCCATTATGATGTCATAATGCAAAATTACCTTTTGATGTCATAATGTAAAATCCCATTATGAGGTCATAATGTAAAATTCCATTATGAGGTCATAATGCAAAATTCCATTATGAGGTCATAATGCAAAATTCCATTATGAGGTCATAATGCAAAATTCCATTATGATGTCATAATGCAAAATTCCATTATGATGTCATAATGCAAAATTCCATTATGATGTCATAATGTAAAATTCCATTATGATGTCATAATGTAAAATTCCATTATGATGTCATAATGTAAAATTCCATTATGATGTCATAATGTAAAATTCCATTATGATGTCATAATGCAAAATTCCATTATGATGTCATAATGCAAAATTCCATTATGATGTCATAATGCAAAATTCCATTATGATGTCATAATGCAAAATTCCATTATGATGTCATAATGCAAAATTCCATTATGATGTCATAATGCAAAATTCCATTATGAGGTCATAATGTAAAATTCCCTTTTGATGTCATAATGTAACATTCCATTATGAGGTCATAATGTAAAATTCCCTTTTGATGTCATAATGTAACATTCCATTATGATGTCATAATGCAAAATTCCATTATGAGGTCATAATGCAAAATTCCATTATGAGGTCATAATGCAAAATTCCATTATGAGGTCATAATGTAACATTCCATTATGATGTCATAATGTAACATTCCATTATGATGTCATAATGTAACATTCCATTATGATGTCATAATGTAACATTCCATTATGATGTCATAATGCAAAATTCCATTATGATGTCATAATGCAAAATTCCATTATGATGTCATAATGTAGAACTCCATTATGATGTCATAATGTAGAACTCCATTATGATGTCATAATGCAAAATTCCATTATGATGTCATAATGCAAAATTCCATTATGATGTCATAATGCAAAATTCCATTATGATGTCATAATGCAAAATTCCATTATGATGTCATAATGTAAAATTCCATTATGATGTCATAATGCAAAATTCCATTATGATGTCATAATGCAAAATTCCATTATGATGTCATAATGCAAAATTCCATTATGAGGTCATAATGCAAAATTCCATTATGAGGTCATAATGCAAAATTCCCTTTTGATGTCATAATGTAAAATTCCATTATGATGTCATAATGCAAAATTCCATTATGATGTCATAATGTAAAATTCCATTATGATGTCATAATGCAAAATTCCATTATGATGTCATAATGTAAAATTCCATTATGATGTCATAATGCAAAATTCCATTATGATGTCATAATGCAAAATTCCATTATGAGGTCATAATGCAAAATTCCATTATGAGGTCATAATGCAAAATTCCATTATGAGGTCATAATGCAAAATTCCATTATGAGGTCATAATGTAAAATTCCATTATGAGGTCATAATGTAAAATTCCCTTTTGATGTCATAATGTAAAATTCCCTTTTGATGTCATAATGCAAAATTCCATTATGAGATCATAATGCAAAATTCCATTATGAGATCATAATGCAAAATTCCATTATGATGTCATAATGTAACATTCCATTATGATGTCATAATGTAACATTCCATTATGATGTCATTATGCAAAATTCCATTATGATGTCATTATGCAAAATTCCATTATGATGTCATTATGCAAAATTCCATTATGATGTCATTATGCAAAATTCCATTATGATGTCATAATGTAGAACTCCATTATGATGTCATAATGTAAAATTCCATTATGATGTCATAATGTAAAATTCCATTATGATGTCATAATGCAAAATTCCATTATGATGTCATAATGCAAAATTCCATTATGATGTCATAATGCAAAATTCCCTTTTGATGTCATAATGCAACATTCCATTATGATGTCATAATGTAAAATCCCATTATGAGGTCATAATGTAAAATCCCATTATGAGGTCATAATGTAAAATCCCATTATGAGGTCATAATGTAAAATTCCATTATGAGGTCATAATGCAAAATTCCATTATGATGTCATAATGCAAAATTCCATTATGATGTCATAATGCAAAATTCCATTATGATGTCATAATGCAGAACTCCATTATGATGTCATAATGCAAAATTCCATTATGATGTCATAATGCAGAACTCCATTATGATGTCATAATGCAAAATTCCATTATGATGTCATAATGCAAAATTCCATTATGATGTCATAATGCAAAATTCCATTATGATGTCATAATGCAAAATTCCATTATGATGTCATAATGTAAAATTCCATTATGATGTCATAATGTAAAATTCCATTATGATGTCATAATGCAAAATACCATTATGAGGTCATAATGCAAAATTCCATTATGAGGTCATAATGCAAAATTCCATTATGAGGTCATAATGCAAAATTCCCTTTTGAGGTCATAATGCAAAATTCCCTTTTGAGGTCATAATGTAACATTCCATTATGATGTCATAATGCAAAATACCATTATGAGGTCATAATGCAAAATTCCATTATGAGGTCATAATGCAAAATTCCATTATGAGGTCATAATGCAAAATTCCATTATGAGGTCATAATGCAAAATTCCATTATGAGGTCATAATGCAAAATTCTATTATGAGGTCATAATGCAAAATTCCATTATGAGGTCATAATGCAAAATTCCATTATGATGTCATAATGTAACATTCCATTATGATGTCATAATGTAACATTCCATTATGATGTCATAATGTAACATTCCATTATGATGTCATAATGTAACATTCCATTATGATGTCATAATGCAAAATTCCATTATGATGTCATAATGCAAAATTCCATTATGATGTCATAATGCAAAATTTCATTATGATGTCATAATGCAAAATTCCATTATGATGTCATAATGTAGAACTCCATTATGATGTCATAATGCAAAATTCCATTATGATGTCATAATGCAAAATTCCATTATGATGTCATAATGCAAAATTCCATTATGATGTCATAATGCAAATTTCCATTATGATGTCATAATGCAAAATTCCATTCTGATGTCATAATGCAAAATTCCATTATGATGTCATAATGCAAAATTCCATTATGATGTCATAATGCAAAATTCCATTATGAGGTCATAATGCAAAATTCCATTATGAGGTCATAATGCAAAATTCCATTATGAGGTCATAATGCAAAATTCCATTATGAGGTCATAATGCAAAATTCCATTATGATGTCATAATGCAAAATTCCATTATGATGTCATAATGTAAAATTCCATTATGATGTCATAATGCAAAATTCCATTATGATGTCATAATGCAAAATTCCATTATGATGTCATAATGCAAAATTCCATTATGATGTCATAATGCAAAATTCCATTATGATGTCATAATGCAAAATTCCATTATGAGGTCATAATGCAAAATTCCATTATGAGGTCATAATGCAAAATTCCATTATGAGGTCATAATGCAAAATTCCATTATGATGTCATAATGCAAAATTCCCTTTTGAGGTCATAATGTAAAATTCCCTTTTGATGTCATAATGTAAAATTCCATTATGATGTCATAATGCAAAATTCCATTATGAGGTCATAATGCAAAATTCCACTATGAGATCATAATGCAACATTCCATTATGATGTCATAATGCAAAATTCCATTATGATGTCATAATGCAAAATTCCATTATGATGTCATAATGCAAAATTCCATTATGATGTCATAATGTAAAATTCCATTATGATGTCATAATGCAAAATTCCATTATGATGTCATAATGCAAAATTCCATTATGAGGTCATAATGCAAAATTCCATTATGAGGTCATAATGCAAAATTCCATTATGATGTCATAATGCAAAATTCCATTATGATGTCATAATGTAAAATTCCATTATGATGTCATAATGCAAAATTCCATTATGATGTCATAATGCAAAATTCCATTATGATGTCATAATGCAAAATTCCATTATGATGTCATAATGTAAAATTCCATTATGATGTCATAATGCAAAATTCCATTATGATGTCATAATGCAAAATTCCATTATGAGGTCATAATGCAAAATTCCATTATGAGGTCATAATGCAAAATTCCATTATGAGGTCATAATGCAAAATTCCATTATGAGGTCATAATGTAAAATTCCATTATGAGGTCATAATGTAAAATTCCATTATGATGTCATAATGCAAAATTCCATTATGATGTCATAATGCAAAATTCCATTATGAGATCATAATGCAAAATTCCATTATGATGTCATAATGTAACATTCCATTATGATGTCATAATGTAACATTCCATTATGATGTCATAATGTAACATTCCATTATGATGTCATAATGTAACATTCCATTATGATGTCATAATGTAACATTCCATTATGATGTCATAATGTAACATTCCATTATGATGTCATAATGCAAAATTCCATTATGATGTCATAATGCAAAATTCCATTATGATGTCATAATGTAGAACTCCATTATGATGTCATAATGTAGAACTCCATTATGATGTCATAATGTAAAATTCCATTATGATGTCATAATGTAAAATTCCATTATGATGTCATAATGCAAAATTCCATTATGATGTCATAATGCAAAATTCCCTTTTGATGTCATAATGTAACATTCCATTATGATGTCATAATGTAAAATCCCCTTTTGATGTCATAATGTAACATTCCATTATGAGGTCATAATGTAAAATCCCATTATGAGGTCATAATGTAAAATTCCATTATGAGGTCATAATGCAAAATTCCATTATGATGTCATAATGCAAAATTCCATTATGATGTCATAATGCAAAATTCCATTATGATGTCATAATGCAAAATTCCATTATGATGTCATAATGCAGAACTCCATTATGATGTCATAATGCAAAATTCCATTATGATGTCATAATGCAGAACTCCATTATGATGTCATAATGCAAAATTCCATTATGATGTCATAATGCAAAATTCCATTATGATGTCATAATGCAAAATTCCATTATGATGTCATAATGTAAAATTCCATTATGATGTCATAATGTAAAATTCCATTATGATGTCATAATGCAAAATTCCATTATGAGGTCATAATGCAAAATTCCATTATGAGGTCATAATGCAAAATTCCATTATGAGGTCATAATGCAAAATTCCATTATGAGGTCATAATGCAAAATTCCATTATGAGGTCATAATGCAAAATTCCATTATGAGGTCATAATGCAAAATTCCCTTTTGAGGTCATAATGTAACATTCCATTATGATGTCATAATGCAAAATTCCATTATGAGGTCATAATGCAAAATTCCATTATGAGGTCATAATGCAAAATTCCATTATGAGGTCATAATGCAAAATTCCATTATGATGTCATAATGTAACATTCCATTATGATGTCATAATGTAACATTCCATTATGATGTCATAATGTAACATTCCATTATGATGTCATAATGTAACATTCCATTATGATGTCATAATGTAACATTCCATTATGATGTCATAATGTAACATTCCATTATGATGTCATAATGCAAAATTTCATTATGATGTCATAATGCAAAATTCCATTATGATGTCATAATGCAAAATTTCATTATGATGTCATAATGTAAAATTCCATTATGATGTCATAATGCAAAATTCCATTATGATGTCATAATGCAAAAGTCCATTATGATGTCATAATGCAAATTTCCATTATGATGTCATAATGCAAAATTCCATTCTGATGTCATAATGTAAAATTCCATTATGATGTCATAATGTAAAATTCCATTATGATGTCATAATGTAAAATTCCATTATGATGTCATAATGCAAAATTCCATTATGAGGTCATAATGCAAAATTCCATTATGAGGTCATAATGCAAAATTCCATTATGAGGTCATAATGTAAAATTCCCTTTTGATGTCATAATGTAAAATTCCATTATGATGTCATAATGTAAAATTCCATTATGATGTCATAATGCAAAATTCCATTATGATGTCATAATGCAAAATTCCATTATGATGTCATAATGCAAAATTCCATTATGATGTCATAATGTAAAATTCCATTATGATGTCATAATGCAAAATTCCATTATGATGTCATAATGCAAAATTCCATTATGAGGTCATAATGCAAAATTCCATTATGAGGTCATAATGCAAAATTCCATTATGAGGTCATAATGCAAAATTCCATTATGAGGTCATAATGCAAAATTCCATTATGAGGTCATAATGCAAAATTCCATTATGAGGTCATAATGCAAAATTCCATTATGAGGTCATAATGCAAAATTCCCTTTTGATGTCATAATGTAAAATTCCCTTTTGATGTCATAATGTAAAATTCCATTATGATGTCATAATGCAAAATTCCATTATGAGGTCATAATGTAAAATTCCACTATGAGATCATAATGCAAAATTCCATTATGATGTCATAATGCAAAATTCCATTATGATGTCATAATGCAAAATTCCATTATGATGTCATAATGCAAAATTTCATTATGATGTCATAATGCAAAATTTCATTATGATGTCATAATGTAGAACTCCATTATGATGTCATCATGTAGAACTCCATTATGATGTCATCATGCAAAATTCCATTATGATGTCATAATGCAAAATTCCATTATGATGTCATAATGCAAAATTCCATTATGATGTCATAATGTAAAATTCCATTATGATGTCATAATGTAAAATTCCATTATGATGTCATAATGCAAAATTCCATTATGATGTCATAATGCAAAATTCCATTATGATGTCATAATGCAAAATTCCATTATGATGTCATAATGTAAAATTCCATTATGATGTCATAATGCAAAATTCCATTATGATGTCATAATGCAATATTCCCTTTTGATGTCATAATGTAACATTCCCTTTTGATGTCATAATGTAACATTCCATTATGATGTCATAATGTAAAATCCCATTATGAGGTCATAATGTAAAATCCCATTATGAGGTCATAATGTAAAATTCCATTATGATGCCATAATGCAAAATTCCATTATGATGTCATAATGCAAAATTCAATTATGATGTCATAATGCAAAATTCCATTATGATGTCAAAATGCAACATTCCATTATGATGTCAAAATGCAACATTCCATTATGATGTCATAATGCAACATTCCATTATGATGTCATAATGTAACATTCCATTATGATGTCATAATGTAACATTCCATTATGATGTCATAATGTAACATTCCATTATGATTTCATAATGTAACATTCCATTATGATGTCATAATGTAAAATTCCATTATGATGTCATAATGCAAAAATTCCATTATGATGTCATAATGCAAAAATTCCCTTTTGATGTCATAATGCAAAATTCCATTATGATGTCATAATGTAACATTCCATTATGATGTCATAATGTAACATTCCATTATGATGTCATAATGTAACATTCCATTATGATGTCATAATGTAACATTCCATTATGATGTCATAATGCAAAATTCCATTATTATGTCTAAATGCAAAATTCCATTATGATGTCATAATGTAACATTCCATTATGATGTCATAATGTAACATTCCATTATGATGTCATAATGCAAAATTCCATTATGATGTCATAATGCAAAATTTCATTATGATGTCATAATGCAAAATTCTATTATGATGTCATAATGCAGAACTCCATTATGATGTCATAATGCAGAACTCCATTATGATGTCATAATGCAAAATTCCATTACGATGTCATAATGCAAAATTCCATTATGATGTCATAATGCAAAATTCCATTATGATGTCATAATGCAAAATTCCATTATGATGTCATAATGCAAAATTCCATTATGATGTCATAATGTAAAATTCCATTATGATGTCATAATGTAAAATTCCATTATGATGTCATAATGCAAAGTTCCATTATGATGGCATAATGCAAAATTCCATTATGATGGCATAATGTAAAATTCTATTATGATGTCATAATGCAAAATTCCATTATGATGTCATAATGCAAAATTCCATTATGATGTCATAATGCAAAATTACCTTTTGATGTCATAATGTAACATTCCATTATGATGTCATAATGTAACATTCCATTATGAGGTCATAATGTAAAATCCCATTATGAGGTCATAATGTAAAATCCCATTATGAGGTCATAATGTAAAATTCCATTATGATGTCATAATGCAAAATTCCATTATGATGTCATAATGCAAAATTCCATTATGATGTCATAATGCAAAATTCCATTATGATGTCATAATGCAAAATTCCATTATGATGTCATAATGTAAAATTCCATTATGATGTCATAATGTAAAATTCCATTATGATGTCATAATGCAAAATTCCATTATGATGTCATAATGCAAAATTCCATTATGATGTCATAATGCAAAATTCCATTATGAGGTCATAATGCAAAATTCCCTTTTGAGGTCATAATGTAACATTCCATTATGATGTCATAATGCAAAATTCAATTATGAGGTCATAATGCAAAATTCCATTATGAGGTCATAATGCAAAATTCCATTATGAGGTCATAATGTAACATTCCATTATGAGGTCATAATGTAACATTCCATTATGAGGTCATAATGTAACATTCCATTATGAGGTCATAATGTAACATTCCATTATGAGGTCATAATGTAACATTCCATTATGATGTCATAATGCAAAATTTCATTATGATGTCATAATGCAAAATTCCATTATGATGTCATAATGCAAAATTCCATTATGATGTCATAATGTAGAACTCCATTATGATGTCATAATGTAAAATTCCATTATGATGTCATAATGCAAAATTCCATTATGATGTCATAATGCAAAATTCCATTATGATGTCATAATGCAAATTTCCATTATGATGTCATAATGCAAAATTCCATTATGATGTCATAATGTAAAATTCCATTATGATGTCATAATGCAAAATTCCATTATGAGGTCATAATGCAAAATTCCATTATGATGTCATAATGCAAAATTCCATTATGAGGTCATAATGCAAAATTCCCTTTTGATGTCATAATGCAAAATTCCATTATGATGTCATAATGTAAAATTCCCTTTTGATGTCATAATGTAAAATTCCCTTTTGATGTCATAATGTAAAATTCCATTATGATGTCATAATGCAAAATTCCATTATGATGTCAATGTAAAATTCCATTATGATGTCATAATGCAAAATTCCATTATGATGTCATAATGTAAAATTCCATTATGATGTCATAATGCAAAATTCCATTATGATGTCATAATGCAAAATTCCATTATGAGGTCATAATGCAAAATTCCATTATGAGGTCATAATGCAAAATTCCATTATGAGGTCATAATGCAAAATTCCATTATGAGGTCATAATGTAAAATTCCCTTTTGATGTCATAATGTAAAATTCCATTATGATGTCATAATGCAAAATTCCATTATGAGATCATAATGCAAAATTCCATTATGATGTCATAATGTAACATTCCATTATGATGTCATAATGTAACATTCCATTATGATGTCATAATGTAACATTCCATTATGATGTCATAATGTAACATTCCATTATGATGTCATAATGCAAAATTCCATTATGATGTCATAATGCAAAATTTCATTATGATGTCATAATGCAAAATTCCATTATGATGTCATAATGTAGAACTCCATTATGATGTCATAATGCAAAATTCCATTATGATGTCATAATGTAAAATTCCATTATGATGTCATAATGCAAAATTCCATTATGATGTCATAATGCAAAATTCCATTATGATGTCATAATGCAAAATTCCCTTTTGATGTCATAATGTAACATTCCATTATGAGGTCATAATGTAAAATCCCATTATGAGGTCATAATGTAAAATCCCATTATGAGGTCATAATGTAAAATCCCATTATGAGGTCATAATGTAAAATTCCATTATGATGTCATAATGCAAAATTCCATTATGATGTCATAATGCAAAATTCCATTATGATGTCATAATGCAAAATTCCATTATGATGTCATAATGCAGAACTCCATTATGATGTCATAATGCAAAATTCCATTATGATGTCATAATGCAGAACTCCATTATGATGTCATAATGCAAAATTCCATTATGATGTCATAATGCAAAATTCCATTATGATGTCATAATGCAAAATTCCATTATGATGTCATAATGCAAAATTCCATTATGATGTCATAATGTAAAATGCCATTATGATGTCATAATGCAAAATTCCATTATGATGTCATAATGTAAAATTCCATTATGATGTCATAATGCAAAATTCCATTATGAGGTCATAATGCAAAATTCCATTATGAGGTCATAATGCAAAATTCCATTATGAGGTCATAATGCAAAATTCCATTATGAGGTCATAATGTTCAATTCCCTTTTGATGTCATAATGTAACATTCCATTATGATGTCATAATGCAAAATTCCATTATGAGGTCATAATGCAAAATTCCATTATGAGGTCATAATGCAAAATTCCATTATGATGTCATAATGTAACATTCCATTATGATGTCATAATGTAACATTCCATTATGATGTCATAATGTAACATTCCATTATGATGTCATAATGTAACATTCCATTATGATGTCATAATGTAACATTCCATTATGATGTCATAATGCAAAATTCCATTATGATGTCATAATGCAAAATTCCATTATGATGTCATAATGCAAAATTCCATTATGATGTCATAATGTAGAACTCCATTATGATGTCATAATGTAAAATTCCATTATGATGTCATAATGCAAAATTCCATTATGATGTCATAATGCAAAATTCCATTATGATGTCATAATGCAAATTTCCATTATGATGTCATAATGCAAAATTCCATTCTGATGTCATAATGTAAAATTCCATTATGATGTCATAATGCAAAATTCCATTATGATGTCATAATGTAAAATTCCATTATGATGTCATAATGCAAAATTCCATTATGAGGTCATAATGCAAAATTCCATTATGAGGTCATAATGCAAAATTCCATTATGATGTCATAATGTAAAATTCCCTTTTGATGTCATAATGTAAAATTCCATTATGATGTCATAATGCAAAATTCCATTATGATGTCATAATGTAAAATTCCATTATGATGTCATAATGCAAAATTCCATTATGATGTCATAATGTAAAATTCCATTATGATGTCATAATGCAAAATTCCATTATGATGTCATAATGCAAAATTCCATTATGAGGTCATAATGCAAAATTCCATTATGATGTCATAATGCAAAATTCCATTATGAGGTCATAATGTAAAATTCCCTTTTGATGTCATAATGTAAAATTCCATTATGATGTCATAATGCAAAATTCCATTATGAGGTAATAATGCAAAATTCCACTATGAGATCATAATGCAAAATTCCATTATGATGTCATAATGTAACATTCCATTATGATGTCATAATGCAAAATTCCATTATGATGTCATAATGCAAAATTTCATTATGATGTCATAATGCAAAATTTCATTATGATGTCATAATGTAGAACTCCATTATGATGTCATAATGAAAAATTCCATTATGATGTCATAATGCAAAATTCCATTATGATGTCATAATGCAAAATTCCATTATGATGTCATAATGTAAAATTCCATTATGATGTCATAATGTAAAATTCCATTATGATGTCATAATGTAAAATTCCATTATGATGTCATAATGCAAAATTTCATTATGATGTCATAATGCAAAATTCCATTATGATGTCATAATGTAAAATTCTATTATGATGTCATAATGCAAAATTCCATTATGATGTCATAATGCAATATTCCATTATGATGTCATAATGCAAAATTCCATTATGATGTCATAATGCAATATTCCATTATGAGGTCATAATGCAAAATTCCATTATGAGGTCATAATGTAAAATTCCCTTTTGATGTCATAATGCAAAATTCCATTATGATGTCATAATGTAACATTCCATTATGATGTCATAATGTAACATTCCATTATGATGTCATAATGTAACATTCCATTATGATGTCATAATGTAACATTCCATTATGATGTCATAATGCAAAATTCCATTATGATGTCATAGTGTAAAATTCCATTATGATGTCATAATGTAAAATTCCATTATCATGTCATAATGCAAAATTCCATTATGAGGTCATAATGCAAAATTCCCTTTTGATGTCATAATGTAAAATTCCCTTTTGATGTCATAATGTAAAATTCCCTTTTGATGTCATAATGTAAAATTCCATTATGATGTCATAATGCAAAATTCCATTATGATGTCATAATGTAAAATTCCATTATGATGTCATAATGCAAAATTCCATTATGATGTCATAATGTAAAATTCCATTATGATGTCATAATGCAAAATTCCATTATGATGTCATAATGCAAAATTCCATTATGATGTCATAATGCAAAATTCCATTATGAGGTCATAATGCAAAATTCCATTATGAGGTCATAATGCAAAATTCCATTATGAGGTCATAATGTAAAATTCCCTTTTGATGTCATAATGTAAAATTCCATTATGATGTCATAATGCAAAATTCCATTATGAGGTCATAATGCAAAATTCCATTATGAGGTCATAATGCAAAATTCCATTATGATGTCATAATGTAACATTCCATTATGATGTCATAATGTAACATTCCATTATGATGTCATAATGTAACATTCCATTATGATGTCATAATGTAACATTCCATTATGATGTCATAATGCAAAATTCCATTATGATGTCATAATGCAAAATTTCATTATGATGTCATAATGCAAAATTCCATTATGAGGTCATAATGCAAAATTCCATTATGAGATCATAATGCAAAATTCCATTATGATGTCATAATGTAACATTCCATTATGATGTCATAATGTAACATTCCATTATGATGTCATAATGTAACATTCCATTATGATGTCATAATGTAACATTCCATTATGATGTCATAATGTAACATTCCATTATGATGTCATAATGCAAAATTTCATTATGATGTCATAATGCAAAATCCCATTATGATGTCATAATGTAGAACTCCATTATGATGTCATAATGTAAAATTCCATTATGATGTCATAATGTAAAATTCCATTATGATGTCATAATGCAAAATTCCATTATGATGTCATAATGCAAAATTCCAATATGATGTCATAATGCAAAATTCCCTTTTGATGTCATAATGTAACATTCCATTATGATGTCATAATGTAAAATCCCATTATGAGGTCATAATGTAAAATCCCATTATGAGGTCATAATGTAAAATCCCATTATGAGGTCATAATGTAAAATCCCATTATGAGGTCATAATGTAAAATTCCATTATGATGTCATAATGCAAAATTCCATTATGATGTCATAATGCAAAATTCCATTATGATGTCATAATGCAAAATTCCATTATGATGTCATAATGCAGAACTCCATTATGATGTGCTTAATGTAAAATTCCATTATGATGTCATAATGCAGAACTCCATTATGATGTCATAATGCAAAATTCCATTATGATGTCATAATGCAAAATTCCATTATGATGTCATAATGCAAAATTCCATTATGATGTCATAATGCAAAATTCCATTATGATGTCATAATGTAAAATTCCATTATGATGTCATAATGCAAAATTCCATTATGATGTCATAATGTAAAATTCCATTATGATGTCATAATGTAAAATTCCATTATGATGTCATAATGTAAAATTCCATTATGATGTCATAATGCAAAATTCCATTATGAGGTCATAATGCAAAATTCCATTATGAGGTCATAATGCAAAATTCCATTATGAGGTCATAATGCAAAATTCCATTATGAGGTCATAATGTAAAATTCCCTTTTGATGTCATAATGTAAAATTCCATTATGATGTCATAATGCAAAATTCCATTATGAGGTCATAATGCAAAATTCCATTATGAGATCATAATGCAAAATTCCATTATGATGTCATAATGTAACATTCCATTATGATGTCATAATGTAACATTCCATTATGATGTCATAATGTAACATTCCATTATGATGTCATAATGTAACATTCCATTATGATGTCATAATGCAAAATTCCATTATGGTGTCATAATGCAAAATTCCATTATGATGTCATAATGCAAAATTCCATTATGATGTCATAATGCAAAATTCCATTATGATGTCATAATGTAGAACTCCATTATGATGTCATAATGTAAAATTCCATTATGATGTCATAATGTAAAATTCCATTATGATGTCATAATGCAAAATTCCATTATGATGTCATAATGCAAAATTCCATTATGATGTCATAATGCAAAATTCCCTTTTGATGTCATAATGTAACATTCCATTATGATGTCATAATGTAAAATCCCATTATGAGGTCATAATGTAAAATCCCATTATGAGGTCATAATGTAAAATCCCATTATGAGGTCATAATGTAAAATTCCATTATGATGTCATAATGCAAAATTCCATTATGATGTCATAATGCAAAATTCCATTATGATGTCATAATGCAAAATTCCATTATGATGTCATAATGCAGAACTCCATTATGATGTCATAATGCAAAATTCCATTATGATGTCATAATGCAGAACTCCATTATGATGTCATAATGCAAAATTCCATTATGATGTCATAATGCAAAATTCCATTATGATGTCATAATGCAAAATTCCATTATGATGTCATAATGCAAAATTCCATTATGATGTCATAATGTAAAATTCCATTATGATGTCATAATGCAAAATTCCATTATGATGTCATAATGCAAAATTCCATTATGATGTCATAATGTAAAATTCCATTATGAGGTCATAATGCAAAATTCCATTATGAGGTCATAATGCAAAATTCCATTATGAGGTCATAATGCAAAATTCCATTATGAGGTCATAATGCAAAATTCCCTTTTGATGTCATAATGTAACATTCCCTTTTGATGTCATAATGCAAAATTCCATTATGATGTCATAATGCAAAATTCCATTATGAGGTCATAATGCAAAATTCCATTATGAGGTCATAATGCAAAATTCCATTATGATGTCATAATGTAACATTCCATTATGATGTCATAATGTAACATTCCATTATGATGTCATAATGTAACATTCCATTATGATGTCATAATGTAACATTCCATTATGATGTCATAATGTAACATTCCATTATGATGTCATAATGCAAAATTTCATTATGATGTCATAATGCAAAATTTCATTATGATGTCATAATGCAAAATTCCATTATGATGTCATAATGCAGAACTCCATTATGATGTCATAATGTAAAATTCCATTATGATGTCATAATGCAAAATTCCATTATGATGTCATAATGCAAAATTCCATTATGATGTCATAATGCAAATTTCCATTATGATGTCATAATGCAAAATTCCATTCTGATGTCATAATGTAAAATTCCATTATGATGTCATAATGCAAAATTCCTTATGATGTCATAATGTAAAATTCCATTATGAGGTCATAATGCAAAATTCCATTATGAGGTCATAATGCAAAATTCCATTATGAGGTCATAATGCAAAATTCCATTATGATGTCATAATGTAAAATTCCCTTTTGATGTCATAATGTAAAATTCCCTTTTGATGTCATAATGCAAAATTCCATTATGATGTCATAATGTAAAATTCCATTATGATGTCATAATGCAAAATTCCATTATGATGTCATAATGTAAAATTCCATTATGATGTCATAATGCAAAATTCCATTATGATGTCATAATGCAAAATTCCATTATGAGGTCATAATGCAAAATTCCATTATGAGGTCATAATGCAAAATTCCCTTTTGATGTCATAATGTAAAATTCCCTTTTGATGTCATAATGCAAAATTCCATTATGAGGTCATAATGCAAAATTCCACTATGAGATCATAATGCAAAATTCCATTATGATGTCATAATGTAACATTCCATTATGATGTCATAATGCAAAATTCCATTATGATGTCATAATGCAAAATTCCATTATGATGTCATAATGCAAAATTTCATTATGATGTCATAATGCAAAATTCCATTATGATGTCATAATGTAGAACTCCATTATGATGTAATAATGAAAAATTCCATTATGATGTCATAATGCAAAATTCCATTATGATGTCATAATGCAAAATTCCATTATGATGTCATAATGCAAAATTCCATTATGATGTCATAATGTAAAATTCCATTATGATGTCATAATGTAAAATTCCATTATGATGTCATAATGCAAAATTCCATTATGATGTCATAATGCAAAATTCTATTATGATGTCATAATGCAAAATTCCATTATGATGTCATAATGCAAAATTCCATTATGATGTCATAATGCAATATTCCCTTTTGATGTCATAATGTAACATTCCATTATGATGTCATAATGTAACATTCCATTATGATGTCATAATGTAAAATCCCATTATGAGGTCATAATGTAAAATCCCATTATGAGGTCATAATGTAAAATTCCATTATGAGGTCATAATGCAAAATTCCATTATGATGTCATAATGCAAAATTCAATTATGATGTCATAATGCAAAATTCCATTATGATGTCATAATGCAAAATTCCATTATGATGTCAAAATGCAACATTCCATTATGATGTCAAAATGCAACATTCCATTATGATGTCATAATGTAACATTCCATTATGATGTCATAATGTAACATTCCATTATGAGGTCATAATGCAAAATTCCATTATGAGGTCATAATGCAAAATTCCATTATGAGGTCATAATGCAAAATTCCATTATGAGGTCATAATGCAAAATTCCATTATGAGGTCATAATGTAAAATTCCCTTTTGATGTCATAATGTAACATTCCATTATGATGTCATAATGCAAAATTCCATTATGAGGTCATAATGCAAAATTCCATTATGAGGTCATAATGCAAAATTCCATTATGAGGTCATAATGTAACATTCCATTATGATGTCATAATGTAACATTCCATTATGATGTCATAATGTAACATTCCATTATGATGTCATAATGTAACATTCCATTATGATGTCATAATGCAAAATTCCATTATGATGTCATAATGCAAAATTCCATTATGATGTCATAATGCAAAATTCCATTATGATGTCATAATGCAAAATTCCATTATGATGTCATAATGTAAAATTCCATTATGATGTCATAATGCAAAATTCCATTATGATGTCATAATGCAAAATTCCATTATGATGTCATAATGCAAAATTCCATTCTGATGTCATAATGCAAAATTCCATTCTGATGTCATAATGTAAAATTCCATTATGATGTCATAATGCAAAATTCCATTATGATGTCATAATGTAAAATTCCATTATGATGTCATAATGCAAAATTCCATTATGAGGTCATAATGCAAAATTCCATTATGAGGTCATAATGCAAAATTCCCTTTTGATGTCATAATGTAAAATTCCCTTTTGATGTCATAATGTAAAATTCCATTATGATGTCATAATGTAAAATTCCATTATGATGTCATAATGCAAAATTCCATTATGATGTCATAATGCAAAATTCCATTATGATGTCATAATGCAAAATTCCATTATGATGTCATAATGCAAAATTCCATTATGAGGTCATAATGCAAAATTCCATTATGAGGTCATAATGCAAAATTCCATTATGATGTCATAATGCAAAATTCCATTATGATGTCATAATGCAAAATTCCATTATGATGTCATAATGCAAAATTCCATTATGATGTCATAATGTAAAATTCCATTATGAGGTCATAATGCAAAATTCCATTATGAGGTCATAATGCAAAATTCCATTATGAGGTCATAATGCAAAATTCCATTATGAGGTCATAATGCAAAATTCCATTATGAGGTCATAATGCAAAATTCCCTTTTGATGTCATAATGTAACATTCCATTATGATGTCATAATGCAAAATTCCATTATGAGGTCATAATGCAAAATTCCATTATGAGGTCATAATGCAAAATTCCATTATGAGGTCATAATGCAAAATTCCATTATGATGTCATAATGTAACATTCCATTATGATGTCATAATGTAACATTCCATTATGATGTCATAATGTAACATTCCATTATGATGTCATAATGTAACATTCCATTATGATGTCATAATGCAAAATTCCATTATGATGTCATAATGCAAAATTTCATTATGATGTCATAATGCAAAATTTCATTATGATGTCATAATGCAAAATTCCATTATGATGTCATAATGTAGAACTCCATTATGATGTCATAATGTAAAATTCCATTATGATGTCATAATGCAAAATTCCATTATGATGTCATAATGCAAAATTCCATTATGATGTCATAATGCAAAATTCCATTCTGATGTCATAATGTAAAATTCCATTCTGATGTCATAATGCAAAATTCCATTATGATGTCATAATGTAAAATTCCATTATGATGTCATAATGTAAAATTCCATTATGATGTCATAATGCAAAATTCCATTATGAGGTCATAATGCAAAATTCCATTATGAGGTCATAATGCAAAATTCCCTTTTGATGTCATAATGTAAAATTCCATTATGATGTCATAATGCAAAATTCCATTATGATGTCATAATGTAAAATTCCATTATGATGTCATAATGCAAAATTCCATTATGATGTCATAATGTAAAATTCCATTATGATGTCATAATGTAAAATTCCATTATGATGTCATAATGCAAAATTCCATTATGAGGTCATAATGCAAAATTCCATTATGAGGTCATAATGCAAAATTCCATTATGATGTCATAATGCAAAATTCCATTATGAGGTCATAATGTAAAATTCCCTTTTGATGTCATAATGTAAAATTCCCTTTTGATGTCATAATGCAAAATTCCATTATGAGGTCATAATGCAAAATTCCACTATGAGATCATAATGCAAAATTCCATTATGATGTCATAATGTAACATTCCATTATGATGTCATAATGCAAAATTCCATTATGATGTCATAATGCAAAATTCCATTATGATGTCATAATGCAAAATTTCATTATGATGTCATAATGCAAAATTCCATTATGATGTCATAATGTAGAACTCCATTATGATGTCATAATGAAAAATTCCATTATGATGTCATAATGCAAAATTCCATTATGATGTCATAATGTAAAATTCCATTATGATGTCATAATGTAAAATTCCATTATGATGTCATAATGCAAAATTCCATTATGATGTCATAATGCAAAATTCCATTATGAGGTCATAATGCAAAATTCCATTATGAGGTCATAATGCAAAATTCCATTATGAGGTCATAATGCAAAATTCCATTATGAGGTCATAATGCAAAATTCCCTTTTGATGTCATAATGTAAAATTCCCTTTTGATGTCATAATGCAAAATTCCATTATGAGGTCATAATGCAAAATTCCATTATGAGATCATAATGCAAAATTCCACTATGAGATCATAATGTAACATTCCATTATGATGTCATAATGCAAAATTCCATTATGATGTCATAATGCAAAATTCCATTATGATGTCATAATGCAAAATTCCATTATGATGTCATAATGCAAAATTCCATTATGATGTCATAATG
Organism: Eleutherodactylus coqui; assembly: GCF_035609145.1. Lineage (NCBI taxonomy): Eukaryota > Metazoa > Chordata > Amphibia > Anura > Eleutherodactylidae > Eleutherodactylus > Eleutherodactylus coqui. The sequence continues at coordinate 201,593,721 of NC_089844.1, forward strand.
TAGAACTCCATTATGATGTCATAATGCAAAATTCCATTATGATGTCATAATGAAAAATTCCATTATGATGTCATAATGCAAAATTCCATTATGATGTCATAATGTAAAATTCCATTATGATGTCATAATGTAAAATTCCATTATGATGTCATAATGTAAAATTCCATTATGATGTCATAATGTAAAATTCCATTATGATGTCATAATGCAAAATTCCATTATGATGTCATAATGCAAAATTCCATTATGATGTCATAATGTAAAATTCTATTATGATGTCATAATGCAAAATTCCATTATGATGTCATAATGCAAAATTCCCTTTTGATGTCATAATGTAACATTCCCTTTTGATGTCATAATGTAACATTCCATTATGAGGTCATAATGTAAAATCCCATTATGAGGTCATAATGTAAAATCCCATTATGAGGTCATAATGCAAAATTCCATTATGATGCCATAATGCAAAATTCCATTATGATGTCATAATGCAAAATTCAATTATGATGTCATAATGCAACATTCCATTATGATGTCAAAATGCAACATTCCATTATGATGTCATAATGTAACATTCCATTATGATGTCATAATGTAACATTCCATTATGATGTCATAATGTAACATTCCATTATGATGTCATAATGCAAAATTCCATTATGATGTCATAATGTAACATTCCATTATGATGTCATAATGCAAAATTCCATTATGATGTCATAATGCAAAATTCCATTATGATGTCATAATGCAAAATTCCATTATGATGTCATAATGCAAAATTCCATTATGATGTCATAATGCAAAATTCCATTATGATGTCATAATGTAAAATTCCATTATGATGTCATAATGCAAAATTCCATTATGATGTCATAATGCAAAATTCCATTATGATGTCATAATGCAAAATTCCATTATGATGTCATAATGTAACATTCCATTATGAGGTCATAATGCAAAATTCCATTATGATGTCATAATGTAACATTCCATTATGATGTCATAATGCAAAATTCCATTATGAGGTCATAATGTAACATTCCATTATGATGTCATAATGCAAAATTCCATTATGATGTGATTATGCAAAATTTCATTATGATGTCATAATGCAAAATTCCATTATGATGTCATAATGCAAAATTCCATTATGATGTCATAATGTAAAATTCCATTATGATGTCATAATGCAAAATTCCATTATGATGTCATAATGTAAAATTCCATTATGATGTCATAATGCAAAAATTCCCTTTTGATGTCATAATGCAAAAATTCCCTTTTGATGTCATAATGCAAAATTCCATTATGATGTCATAATGTAAAATTCCATTATGATGTCATAATGCAAAATTCCATTATGATGTCATAATGTAAAATTCCATTATGATGTCATAATGTAAAATTCCATTATGATGTCATAATGTAAAATTCTATTATGATGTTATAATGCAAAATTCCATTATGATGTCATAATGTAAAATTCTATTATGATGTCATAATGCAAAATTCCATTATGATGTCATAATGCAAAATTCCATTATGATGTCATAATGCAAAATTACCTTTTGATGTCATAATGTAACATTCCATTATGATGTCATAATGTAACATTCCATTATGAGGTCATAATGTAAAATTCCATTATGAGGTCATAATGCAAAATTCCATTATGAGGTCATAATGCAAAATTCCATTATGATGTCATAATGCAAAATTCCATTATGATGTCATAATGCAAAATTCCATTATGATGTCATAATGTAAAATTCCATTATGATGTCATAATGCAAAATTCCATTATGATGTCATAATGTAAAATTCCATTATGATGTCATAATGCAAAATTCCATTATGAGGTCATAATGCAAAATTCCCTTTTGATGTCATAATGCAAAATTCCCTTTTGATGTCATAATGTAAAATTCCCTTTTGAGGTCATAATGCAAAATTCCCTTTTGATGTCATAATGTAACATTCCATTATGATGTCATAATGTAACATTCCATTATGATGTCATAATGTAACATTCCATTATGATGTCATAATGTAACATTCCATTATGATGTCATAATGTAACATTCCATTATGATGTCATAATGTAACATTCCATTATGATGTCATAATGTAACATTCCATTATGATGTTATAATGTAACATTCCATTATGATGTCATAATGCAAAATTCCATTATGATGTCATAATGCAAAATTCCATTATGATGTCATAATGTAAAATTCCATTATGATGTCATAATGCAAAATTCCATTATGATGTCATAATGTAAAATTCCATTATGATGTCAATGTAAAATTCCCTTTTGATGTCATAATGTAAAATTCCCTTTTGATGTCATAATGTAAAATTCCATTATGATGTCATAATGTAAAATTCCATTATGATGTCATAATGTAAAATTCCATTATGATGTCATAATGCAAAATTCCATTATGATGTCATAATGTAAAATTCCATTATGATGTCATAATGCAAAATTCCATTATGAGGTCATAATGTAAAATTCCATTATGATGTCATAATGCAAAATTCCATTATGAGGTCATAATGCAAAATTCCCTTTTGAGGTCATAATGCAAAATTCCCTTTTGATGTCATAATTTAAAATTCCCTTTTGATGTCATAATTTAAAATTCCATTATGAGATCATAATGCAAAATTCCATTATGAGGTCATAATGCAAAATTCCATTATGAGGTCATAATGCAAAATTCCATTATGATGTCATAATGTAACATTCCATTATGATGTCATAATGTAACATTCCATTATGATGTCATAATGTAACATTCCATTATGATGTCATAATGTAACATTCCATTATGATGTCATAATGCAAAATTCCATTATGATGTCATAATGTAAAATTCCATTATGATGTCATAATGCAAAATTCCATTATGATGTCATAATGTAAAATTCCATTATGATGTCATAATGCAAAATTCCATTATGATGTCATAATGCAAAATTCCATTATGATGTCATAATGCAAAATTCCATTATGATGTCATAATGCAAAATTCCCTTTTGATGTCATAATGTAACATTCCATTATGATGTCATAATGTAAAATCCCATTATGAGGTCATAATGTAAAATCCCATTATGAGGTCATAATGTAAAATCCCATTATGAGGTCATAATGTAAAATCCCATTATGAGGTCATAATGTAAAATCCCATTATGAGGTCATAATGTAAAATTCCATTATGATGTCATAATGCAGAACTCCATTATGATGTCATAATGTAAAATTCCATTATGATGTCATAATGCAAAATTCCATTATGATGTCATAATGCAGAACTCCATTATGATGTCATAATGTAAAATTCCATTATGATGTCATAATGCAAAATTCCATTATGATGTCATAATGCAAAATTCCATTATGATGTCATAATGTAAAATTCCATTATGATGTCATAATGCAAAATTCCATTATGATGTCATAATGTAAAATTCCATTATGATGTCATAATGTAAAATTCCATTATGATGTCATAATGCAAAATTCCATTATGAGGTCATAATGCAAAATTACATTATGAGGTCATAATGCAAAATTCCATTATGAGGTCATAATGCAAAATTCCATTATGAGGTCATAATGCAAAATTCCCTTTTGAGGTCATAATGTAACATTCCATTATGAGGTCATAATGCAAAATTCCATTATGAGGTCATAATGCAAAATTCCATTATGAGGTAATAATGCAAAATTCCATTATGATGTCATAATGTAACATTCCATTATGATGTCATAATGTAACATTCCATTATGATGTCATAATGTAACATTCCATTATGATGTCATAATGTAACATTCCATTATGATGTCATAATGTAACATTCCATTATGATGTCATAATGTAACATTCCATTATGATGTCATAATGCAAAATTCCATTATGATGTCATAATGTAGAACTCCATTATGATGTCATAATGTAGAACTCCATTATGATGTCATAATGTAGAACTCCATTATGATGTCATAATGCAAAATTCCATTATGATGTCATAATGTAAAATTCCATTATGATGTCATAATGCAAAATTCCATTATGATGTCATAATGCAAATTTCCATTATGATGTCATAATACAAAATTCCATTATGATGTCATAATGTAAAATTCCATTATGATGTCATAATGCAAAATTCCATTATGATGTCATAATGTAAAATTCCATTATGATGTCATAATGTAAAATTCCATTATGAGGTCATAATGCAAAATTCCCTTTTGAGGTCATAATGCAAAATTCCCTTTTGAGGTCATAATGCAAAATTCCATTATGATGTCATAATGTAAAATTCCCTTTTGATGTCATAATGCAAAATTCCATTATGATGTCATAATGTAAAATTCCATTATGATGTCATAATGTAAAATTCCATTATGATGTCATAATGTAAAATTCCATTATGAGGTCATAATGCAAAATTCCATTATGATGTCATAATGTAAAATTCCATTATGAGATCATAATGCAAAATTCCATTATGAGGTCATAATGCAAAATTCCATTATGAGGTCATAATGCAAAATTCCATTATGATGTCATAATGCAAAATTCCATTATGATGTCATAATGTAACATTCCATTATGATGTCATAATGCAAAATTCCATTATGATGTCATAATGCAAAATTCCATTATGATGTCATAATGCAAAATTCCATTATGATGTCATAATGCAAAATTCCATTATGATGTCATAATGTAGAACTCCATTATGATGTCATAATGCAAAATTCCATTATGATGTCATAATGTAAAATTCCATTATGATGTCATAATGTAAAATTCCATTATGATGTCATAATGTAAAATTCCATTATGATGTCATAATGTAAAATTCCATTATGATGTCATAATGTAAAATTCCATTATGATGTCATAATGTAAAATTCCATTATGATGTCATAATGTAAAATTCCATTATGATGTCATAATGTAAAATTCCATTATGATGTCATAATGCAAAATTCCATTATGATGTCATAATGCAAAATTCCATTATGATGTCATAATGCAAAATTCCATTATGATGTCATAATGCAAAATTCCATTATGATGTCATAATGCAAAATTCCCTTTTGATGTCATAATGTAAAATCCCATTATGAGGTCATAATGTAAAATCCCATTATGATGTCATAATGTAAAATCCCATTATGAGGTCATAATGTAAAATCCCATTATGAGGTCATAATGTAAAATTCCATTATGAGGTCATAATGCAAAATTCCATTATGATGTCATAATGCAAAATTCCATTATAATGTCAAAATGCAACATTCCATTATGATGTCAAAATGCAACATTCCATTATGATGTCAAAATGCAAAATTCCATTATGATGTCAAAATGCAACATTCCATTATGATGTCATAATGCAACATTCCATTATGATGTCATAATGCAAAATTCCATTATGATGTCATAATGCAAAATTCCATTATGATGTCATAATGCAAAATTCCATTATGATGTCATAATGCAAAATTCCATTATGATGTCATAATGCAAAATTCCATTATGATGTCATAATGCAAAATTCCCTTATGATGTCATAATGCAAAATTCCATTATGATGTCATAATGCAAAATTCCCTTTTGATGTCATAATGTAAAATTCCATTATGAGGTCATAATGCAAAATTCCATTATGAGGTCATAATGCAAAATTCCATTATGAGGTCATAATGTAACATTCCATTATGAGGTCATAATGTAACATTCCATTATGAGGTCATAATGTAACATTCCATTATGAGGTCATAATGTAACATTCCATTATGAGGTCATAATGTAACATTCCATTATGAGGTCATAATGTAGAACTCCATTATGATGTCATAATGCAAAATTCCATTATGATGTCATAATGCAAAATTCCATTATGATGTCATAATGCAAAATTCCATTATGATGTCATAATGCAAAATTCCATTATGATGTCATAATGCAAAATTCCATTATGATGTCATAATGCAAAATTCCATTATGATGTCATAATGTAAAATTCCATTATGATGTCATAATGCAAAATTCCATTATGATGTCATAATGCAAAATTCCATTATGATGTCATAATGCAAAATTCCATTATGATGTCATAATGCAAAATTCCATTATGATGTCATAATGCAAAATTCCATTATGATGTCATAATGTAAAATTCCATTATGATGTCATAATGCAAAATTCCATTATGATGTCATAATGCAAAATTCCATTATGAGGTCATAATGCAAAATTCCATTATGAGGTCATAATGCAAAATTCCATTATGAGGTCATAATGCAAAATTCCATTATGAGGTCATAATGCAAAATTCCATTATGAGGTCATAATGTAACATTCCATTATGAGGTCATAATGTAACATTCCATTATGAGGTCATAATGCAACATTCCATTATGAGGTCATAATGCAAAATTTCATTATGAGGTCATTATGCAAAATTCCATTATGAGGTCATTATGCAAAATTCCATTATGATGTCATTATGCAAAATTCCATTATGATGTCATAATGCAAAATTCCATTATGATGTCATAATGTAAAATTCCATTATGATGTCATAATGTAAAATTCCATTATGATGTCATAATGTAAAATTCCATTATGATGTCATAATGTAAAATTCCATTATGATGTCATAATGTAAAATTCCATTATGATGTCATAATGCAAAAATTCCCTTTTGATGTCATAATGCAAAAATTCCCTTTTGATGTCATAATGTAACATTCCATTATGATGTCATAATGCAAAATTCCATTATGATGTCATAATGTAACATTCCATTATGATGTCTAAATGCAAAATTCCATTATGATGTCTAAATGCAAAATTCCATTATGATGTCTAAATGCAAAATTCCATTATGATGTCATAATGCAAAATTCCATTATGATGTCATAATGCAAAATTCCATTATGATGTCATGATGCAAAATTCCATTATGATGTCATGATGCAAAATTCCATTATGATGTCATAATGCAAAATTCCCTTTTGATGTCATAATGTAACATTCCATAATGATGTCATAATGTAAAATCCCATTATGAGGTCATAATGTAAAATCCCATTATGATACCATAATGCAAAATTCCATTATGATGTCATAATGCAAAATTCCATTATGATGTCATAATGCAAAATTCCATTATGATGTCATAATGCAAAATTCCATTATGATGTCATAATGCAAAATTCCATTATGATGTCATGATGCAAAATTCCATTATGATGTCATAATGCAAAATTCCATTATGATGTCATGATGCAAAATTCCATTATGATGTCATAATGCAGAACTCCATTATGAGGTCATAATGCAAAATTCCATTATGAGGTCATAATGTAAAATTCCCTTTTGATGTCATAATGTAAAATTCCCTTTTGATGTCATAATGTAAAATTCCCTTTTGATGTCATAATGTAAAATTCCCTTTTGAGGTCATAATGCAAAATTCCCTTTTGAGGTCATAATGCAAAATTCCCTTTTGAGGTCATAATGCAAAATTCCATTATGAGGTCATAATTCAAAATTCCATTATGAGGTCATAATGCAAAATTCCATTATGATGTCATAATGTAACATTCCATTATGATGTCATAATGCAAAATTCCATTATGATGTCATAATGTAACATTCCATTATGATGTCATAATGTAACATTCCATTATGATGTCATAATGCAAAATTCCATTATGATGTCATAATGCAAAATTCCATTATGATGTCATAATGCAAAATTCCATTATGATGTCATAATGCAAAATTCCATTATGATGTCATAATGCAAAATTCCATTATGATGTCATAATGCAAAATTCCATTATGATGTCATAATGCAAAATTCCATTATGATGTCATAATGCAAAATTCCATTATGATGTCATAATGCAAAATTCCATTATGATGTCATAATGTAAAATTCCATTATGATGTCATAATGCAAAATTCCATTATGAGGTCATAATGCAAAATTCCTTTATGAGGTCATAATGCAAAATTCCTTTATGAGGTCATAATGCAAAATTCCCTTTTGATGTCATAATGTAAAATTCCACTATGAGGTCATAATGCAAAATTCCACTATGAGGTCATAATGCAAAATTCCACTATGAGGTCATAATGTAACATTCCATTATGATGTCATAATGTAACATTCCATTATGATGTCATAATGTAACATTCCATTATGATGTCATAATGTAACATTCCATTATGATGTCATAATGCAAAATTTCATTATGATGTCATAATGTAACATTCCATTATGATGTCATAATGCAAAATTCCATTATGATGTCATAATGCAAAATTTCATTATGATGTCATAATGCAAAATTCCATTATGATGTCATAATGTAAAATTCCATTATGATGTCATAATGCAAAATTCCATTATGATGTCATAATGCAAAATTCCATTATGATGTCATAATGTAAAATTCCATTATGATGTCATAATGCAAAATTCCATTATGATGTCATAATGCAAAATTCCATTATGATGTCATAATGTAAAATTCCATTATGATGTCATAATGCAAAATTCCATTATGATGTCATAATGCAAAATTCCATTATGATGTCATAATGCAAAATTCCATTATGATGTCATAATGCAAAATTCCATTATGATGTCATAATGCAAAATTCCATTATGATGTCATAATGCAAAATTCCCGTTTGATGTCATAATGTAACATTCCATTATGAGGTCATAATGTAAAATCCCATTATGAGGTCATAATGTAAAATCCCATTATGAGGCCATAATGCAAAATTCCATTATGAGGTCATAATGTAAAATCCCATTATGATGCCATAATGCAAAATTCCATTATGATGCCATAATGCAACATTTCATTATGATGTCATAATGCAACATTCCATTATGATGTCATAATGCAACATTCCATTATGATGTCAAAATGCAAAATTCCATTATGATGTCATAATGCAAAATTCCATTATGATGTCATAATGCAAAATTCCATTATGATGTCATAATGTAAAATTCCATTATGATGTCATAATGCAAAATTCCATTATGATGTCATAATGTAAAATTCCATTATGATGTCATAATGCAAAATTCCATTATGATGTCATAATGTAAAATTCCATTATGATGTCATAATGTAAAATTCCATTATGATGTCATAATGCAAAGTTCCCTTTTGATGTCATAATGCAAAATTCCCTTTTGATGTCATAATGTAAAATTCTATTATGATGTCATAATGTAAAATTCCCTTTTGATGTCATAATGTAAAATTCCATTATGATGTCATACTGCAAAATTCCATTATGATGTCATAATGCAAAATTCCATTATGATGTCATAATGCAAAATTCCATTATGATGTCATAATGTAAAATTCCATTATGATGTCATAATGCAAAATTCCCTTTTGATGTCATAATGCAAAATTCCCTTTTGATGTCATAATGCAAAATTCCCTTTTGATGTCATAATGCAAAATTCCCTTTTGATGTCATAATGCAAAATTCCATTATGAGGTCATAATGCAAAATTCCATTATGAGGTCATAATGTAACATTCCATTATGAGGTCATAATGCAACATTCCATTATGAGGTCATAATGCAAAATTCCATTATGAGGTCATAATGTAACATTCCATTATGATGTCATAATGTAACATTCCATTATGATGTCATAATGTAACATTCCATTATGATGTCATAATGTAAAATTCCATTATGATGTCATAATGCAAAATTCCATTATGATGTCATAATGCAAAATTCCATTATGATGTCATAATGCAAATTTCCATTATGATGTCATAATGCAAATTTCCATTATGATGTCATAATGTAAAATTCCATTATGATGTCATAATGCAAAATTCCATTATGATGTCATAATGCAAAATTCCATTATGATGTCATAATGCAAATTTCCATTATGATGTCATAATGCAAAATTCCATTATGATGTCATAATGCAAAATTCCCTTTTGATGTCATAATGCAAAATTCCCTTTTGATGTCATAATTTAAAATTCCATTATGAGATCATAATGCAAAATTCCATTATGAGGTCATAATGCAAAATTCCATTATGAGGTCATAATGCAAAATTCCATTATGATGTCATAATGTAACATTCCATTATGATGTCATAATGTAACATTCCATTATGATGTCATAATGTAACATTCCATTATGATGTCATAATGTAACATTCCATTATGATGTCATAATGCAAAATTCCATTATGATGTCATAATGTAAAATTCCATTATGATGTCATAATGCAAAATTCCATTATGATGTCATAATGTAAAATTCCATTATGATGTCATAATGCAAAATTCCATTATGATGTCATAATGCAAAATTCCATTATGATGTCATAATGCAAAATTCCATTATGATGTCATAATGCAAAATTCCCTTTTGATGTCATAATGTAACATTCCATTATGATGTCATAATGTAAAATCCCATTATGAGGTCATAATGTAAAATCCCATTATGAGGTCATAATGTAAAATCCCATTATGAGGTCATAATGTAAAATCCCATTATGAGGTCATAATGTAAAATCCCATTATGAGGTCATAATGTAAAATTCCATTATGATGTCATAATGCAGAACTCCATTATGATGTCATAATGTAAAATTCCATTATGATGTCATAATGCAAAATTCCATTATGATGTCATAATGCAGAACTCCATTATGATGTCATAATGTAAAATTCCATTATGATGTCATAATGCAAAATTCCATTATGATGTCATAATGCAAAATTCCATTATGATGTCATAATGTAAAATTCCATTATGATGTCATAATGCAAAATTCCATTATGATGTCATAATGTAAAATTCCATTATGATGTCATAATGTAAAATTCCATTATGATGTCATAATGCAAAATTCCATTATGAGGTCATAATGCAAAATTACATTATGAGGTCATAATGCAAAATTCCATTATGAGGTCATAATGCAAAATTCCATTATGAGGTCATAATGCAAAATTCCCTTTTGAGGTCATAATGTAACATTCCATTATGAGGTCATAATGCAAAATTCCATTATGAGGTCATAATGCAAAATTCCATTATGAGGTAATAATGCAAAATTCCATTATGATGTCATAATGTAACATTCCATTATGATGTCATAATGTAACATTCCATTATGATGTCATAATGTAACATTCCATTATGATGTCATAATGTAACATTCCATTATGATGTCATAATGTAACATTCCATTATGATGTCATAATGTAACATTCCATTATGATGTCATAATGCAAAATTCCATTATGATGTCATAATGTAGAACTCCATTATGATGTCATAATGTAGAACTCCATTATGATGTCATAATGCAGAACTCCATTATGATGTCATAATGCAAAATTCCATTATGATGTCATAATGTAAAATTCCATTATGATGTCATAATGCAAAATTCCATTATGATGTCATAATGCAAATTTCCATTATGATGTCATAATACAAAATTCCATTATGATGTCATAATGTAAAATTCCATTATGATGTCATAATGCAAAATTCCATTATGATGTCATAATGTAAAATTCCATTATGATGTCATAATGTAAAATTCCATTATGAGGTCATAATGCAAAATTCCCTTTTGAGGTCATAATGCAAAATTCCCTTTTGAGGTCATAATGCAAAATTCCATTATGATGTCATAATGTAAAATTCCCTTTTGATGTCATAATGCAAAATTCCATTATGATGTCATAATGTAAAATTCCATTATGATGTCATAATGTAAAATTCCATTATGATGTCATAATGTAAAATTCCATTATGAGGTCATAATGCAAAATTCCATTATGATGTCATAATGTAAAATTCCATTATGAGATCATAATGCAAAATTCCATTATGAGGTCATAATGCAAAATTCCATTATGAGGTCATAATGCAAAATTCCATTATGATGTCATAATGCAAAATTCCATTATGATGTCATAATGTAACATTCCATTATGATGTCATAATGCAAAATTCCATTATGATGTCATAATGCAAAATTCCATTATGATGTCATAATGCAAAATTCCATTATGATGTCATAATGCAAAATTCCATTATGATGTCATAATGTAGAACTCCATTATGATGTCATAATGCAAAATTCCATTATGATGTCATAATGTAAAATTCCATTATGATGTCATAATGTAAAATTCCATTATGATGTCATAATGTAAAATTCCATTATGATGTCATAATGTAAAATTCCATTATGATGTCATAATGTAAAATTCCATTATGATGTCATAATGTAAAATTCCATTATGATGTCATAATGTAAAATTCCATTATGATGTCATAATGTAAAATTCCATTATGATGTCATAATGCAAAATTCCATTATGATGTCATAATGCAAAATTCCATTATGATGTCATAATGCAAAATTCCATTATGATGTCATAATGCAAAATTCCATTATGATGTCATAATGCAAAATTCCCTTTTGATGTCATAATGTAAAATCCCATTATGAGGTCATAATGTAAAATCCCATTATGATGTCATAATGTAAAATCCCATTATGAGGTCATAATGTAAAATCCCATTATGAGGTCATAATGTAAAATTCCATTATGAGGTCATAATGCAAAATTCCATTATGATGTCATAATGCAAAATTCCATTATAATGTCAAAATGCAACATTCCATTATGATGTCAAAATGCAACATTCCATTATGATGTCAAAATGCAAAATTCCATTATGATGTCAAAATGCAACATTCCATTATGATGTCATAATGCAACATTCCATTATGATGTCATAATGCAAAATTCCATTATGATGTCATAATGCAAAATTCCATTATGATGTCATAATGCAAAATTCCATTATGATGTCATAATGCAAAATTCCATTATGATGTCATAATGCAAAATTCCATTATGATGTCATAATGCAAAATTCCCTTATGATGTCATAATGCAAAATTCCATTATGATGTCATAATGCAAAATTCCCTTTTGATGTCATAATGTAAAATTCCATTATGAGGTCATAATGCAAAATTCCATTATGAGGTCATAATGCAAAATTCCATTATGAGGTCATAATGTAACATTCCATTATGAGGTCATAATGTAACATTCCATTATGAGGTCATAATGTAACATTCCATTATGAGGTCATAATGTAACATTCCATTATGAGGTCATAATGTAACATTCCATTATGAGGTCATAATGTAGAACTCCATTATGATGTCATAATGCAAAATTCCATTATGATGTCATAATGCAAAATTCCATTATGATGTCATAATGCAAAATTCCATTATGATGTCATAATGCAAAATTCCATTATGATGTCATAATGCAAAATTCCATTATGATGTCATAATGCAAAATTCCATTATGATGTCATAATGTAAAATTCCATTATGATGTCATAATGCAAAATTCCATTATGATGTCATAATGCAAAATTCCATTATGATGTCATAATGCAAAATTCCATTATGATGTCATAATGCAAAATTCCATTATGATGTCATAATGCAAAATTCCATTATGATGTCATAATGTAAAATTCCATTATGATGTCATAATGCAAAATTCCATTATGATGTCATAATGCAAAATTCCATTATGAGGTCATAATGCAAAATTCCATTATGAGGTCATAATGCAAAATTCCATTATGAGGTCATAATGCAAAATTCCATTATGAGGTCATAATGCAAAATTCCATTATGAGGTCATAATGTAACATTCCATTATGAGGTCATAATGTAACATTCCATTATGAGGTCATAATGCAACATTCCATTATGAGGTCATAATGCAAAATTTCATTATGAGGTCATTATGCAAAATTCCATTATGAGGTCATTATGCAAAATTCCATTATGATGTCATTATGCAAAATTCCATTATGATGTCATAATGCAAAATTCCATTATGATGTCATAATGTAAAATTCCATTATGATGTCATAATGTAAAATTCCATTATGATGTCATAATGTAAAATTCCATTATGATGTCATAATGTAAAATTCCATTATGATGTCATAATGTAAAATTCCATTATGATGTCATAATGCAAAAATTCCCTTTTGATGTCATAATGCAAAAATTCCCTTTTGATGTCATAATGTAACATTCCATTATGATGTCATAATGCAAAATTCCATTATGATGTCATAATGTAACATTCCATTATGATGTCTAAATGCAAAATTCCATTATGATGTCTAAATGCAAAATTCCATTATGATGTCTAAATGCAAAATTCCATTATGATGTCATAATGCAAAATTCCATTATGATGTCATAATGCAAAATTCCATTATGATGTCATGATGCAAAATTCCATTATGATGTCATGATGCAAAATTCCATTATGATGTCATAATGCAAAATTCCCTTTTGATGTCATAATGTAACATTCCATAATGATGTCATAATGTAAAATCCCATTATGAGGTCATAATGTAAAATCCCATTATGATACCATAATGCAAAATTCCATTATGATGTCATAATGCAAAATTCCATTATGATGTCATAATGCAAAATTCCATTATGATGTCATAATGCAAAATTCCATTATGATGTCATAATGCAAAATTCCATTATGATGTCATGATGCAAAATTCCATTATGATGTCATAATGCAAAATTCCATTATGATGTCATGATGCAAAATTCCATTATGATGTCATAATGCAGAACTCCATTATGAGGTCATAATGCAAAATTCCATTATGAGGTCATAATGTAAAATTCCCTTTTGATGTCATAATGTAAAATTCCCTTTTGATGTCATAATGTAAAATTCCCTTTTGATGTCATAATGTAAAATTCCCTTTTGAGGTCATAATGCAAAATTCCCTTTTGAGGTCATAATGCAAAATTCCCTTTTGAGGTCATAATGCAAAATTCCATTATGAGGTCATAATTCAAAATTCCATTATGAGGTCATAATGCAAAATTCCATTATGATGTCATAATGTAACATTCCATTATGATGTCATAATGCAAAATTCCATTATGATGTCATAATGTAACATTCCATTATGATGTCATAATGTAACATTCCATTATGATGTCATAATGCAAAATTCCATTATGATGTCATAATGCAAAATTCCATTATGATGTCATAATGCAAAATTCCATTATGATGTCATAATGCAAAATTCCATTATGATGTCATAATGCAAAATTCCATTATGATGTCATAATGCAAAATTCCATTATGATGTCATAATGCAAAATTCCATTATGATGTCATAATGCAAAATTCCATTATGATGTCATAATGCAAAATTCCATTATGATGTCATAATGTAAAATTCCATTATGATGTCATAATGCAAAATTCCATTATGAGGTCATAATGCAAAATTCCTTTATGAGGTCATAATGCAAAATTCCTTTATGAGGTCATAATGCAAAATTCCCTTTTGATGTCATAATGTAAAATTCCACTATGAGGTCATAATGCAAAATTCCACTATGAGGTCATAATGCAAAATTCCACTATGAGGTCATAATGTAACATTCCATTATGATGTCATAATGTAACATTCCATTATGATGTCATAATGTAACATTCCATTATGATGTCATAATGTAACATTCCATTATGATGTCATAATGTAACATTCCATTATGATGTCATAATGCAAAATTTCATTATGATGTCATAATGTAACATTCCATTATGATGTCATAATGCAAAATTCCATTATGATGTCATAATGCAAAATTTCATTATGATGTCATAATGCAAAATTCCATTATGATGTCATAATGTAAAATTCCATTATGATGTCATAATGCAAAATTCCATTATGATGTCATAATGCAAAATTCCATTATGATGTCATAATGTAAAATTCCATTATGATGTCATAATGCAAAATTCCATTATGATGTCATAATGCAAAATTCCATTATGATGTCATAATGTAAAATTCCATTATGATGTCATAATGCAAAATTCCATTATGATGTCATAATGCAAAATTCCATTATGATGTCATAATGCAAAATTCCATTATGATGTCATAATGCAAAATTCCATTATGATGTCATAATGCAAAATTCCATTATGATGTCATAATGCAAAATTCCCGTTTGATGTCATAATGTAACATTCCATTATGAGGTCATAATGTAAAATCCCATTATGAGGTCATAATGTAAAATCCCATTATGAGGCCATAATGCAAAATTCCATTATGAGGTCATAATGTAAAATCCCATTATGATGCCATAATGCAAAATTCCATTATGATGCCATAATGCAACATTTCATTATGATGTCATAATGCAACATTCCATTATGATGTCATAATGCAACATTCCATTATGATGTCAAAATGCAAAATTCCATTATGATGTCATAATGCAAAATTCCATTATGATGTCATAATGCAAAATTCCATTATGATGTCATAATGTAAAATTCCATTATGATGTCATAATGCAAAATTCCATTATGATGTCATAATGTAAAATTCCATTATGATGTCATAATGCAAAATTCCATTATGATGTCATAATGTAAAATTCCATTATGATGTCATAATGTAAAATTCCATTATGATGTCATAATGCAAAGTTCCCTTTTGATGTCATAATGCAAAATTCCCTTTTGATGTCATAATGTAAAATTCTATTATGATGTCATAATGTAAAATTCCCTTTTGATGTCATAATGTAAAATTCCATTATGATGTCATACTGCAAAATTCCATTATGATGTCATAATGCAAAATTCCATTATGATGTCATAATGCAAAATTCCATTATGATGTCATAATGTAAAATTCCATTATGATGTCATAATGCAAAATTCCCTTTTGATGTCATAATGCAAAATTCCCTTTTGATGTCATAATGCAAAATTCCCTTTTGATGTCATAATGCAAAATTCCCTTTTGATGTCATAATGCAAAATTCCATTATGAGGTCATAATGCAAAATTCCATTATGAGGTCATAATGTAACATTCCATTATGAGGTCATAATGCAACATTCCATTATGAGGTCATAATGCAAAATTCCATTATGAGGTCATAATGTAACATTCCATTATGATGTCATAATGTAACATTCCATTATGATGTCATAATGTAACATTCCATTATGATGTCATAATGTAAAATTCCATTATGATGTCATAATGCAAAATTCCATTATGATGTCATAATGCAAAATTCCATTATGATGTCATAATGCAAATTTCCATTATGATGTCATAATGCAAATTTCCATTATGATGTCATAATGTAAAATTCCATTATGATGTCATAATGCAAAATTCCATTATGATGTCATAATGCAAAATTCCATTATGATGTCATAATGCAAATTTCCATTATGATGTCATAATGCAAAATTCCATTATGATGTCATAATGCAAAATTCCCTTTTGATGTCATAATGCAAAATTCCCTTTTGATGTCATAATGCAAAATTCCCTTATGAGGTCATAATGCAAAATTCCATTATGAGGTCATAATGCAAAATTCCATTATGATGTCATAATGCAAAATTCCATTATGATGTCATAATGTAAAATTCCATTATGATGTCATAATGTAAAATTCCATTATGAGGTCATAATGCAAAATTCCATTATGAGGTCATAATGCAAAATTCCATTATGAGGTCATAATGCAAAATTCCATTATGAGGTCATAATGCAAAATTCCATTATGAGGTCATAATGCAAAATTCCATTATGATGTCATAATGCAAAATTCCATTATAATGTCATAATGCAAAATTCCATTATAATGTCATAATGTAGAACTCCATTATGATGTCATAATGTAGAACTCCATTATGATGTCATAATGCAAAATTCCATTATGATGTCATAATGTAAAATTCCATTATGATGTCATAATGCAAAATTCCATTATGATGTCATAATGTAAAATTCCATTATGATGTCATAATGCAAAATTCCATTATGATGTCATAATGCAAAATTCCATTATGATGTCATAATGCAAAATTCCATTATGAGGTCATAATGCAAAATTCCATTATGAGGTCATAATGCAAAATTCCATTATGAGGTCATAATGCAAAATTCCATTATGAGGTCATAATGCAAAATTCCATTATGATGTCATAATGCAAAATTCCCTTTTGAGGTCATAATGTAAAATTCCCTTTTGATGTCATAATGCAAAATTCCATTTTGAGGTCATAATGCAAAATTCCATTTTGAGGTCATAATGCAAAATTCCATTATGAGATCATAATGTAACATTCCATTATGATGTCATAATGTAACATTTCATTATGATGTCATAATGTAACATTTCATTATGATGTCATAATGCAAAATTCCATTTTGATGTCATAATGTAGAACTCCATTATGATGTCATAATGCAAAATTCCATTATGATGTCATAATGCAAAATTCCATTATGATGTCATAATGCAAAATTCCATTATGATGTCATAATGCAAAATTCCATTATGATGTCATAATGTAAAATTCCATTATGATGTCATAATGTAAAATTCCATTATGATGTCATAATGTAAAATTCCATTATGATGTCATAATGCAAAATTCCATTATGATGTCATAATGCAAAATTCCATTATGATGTCATAATGCAAAATTCCATTATGATGTCATAATGTAAAATTCTATTATGATGTCATAATGCAAAATTCCATTATGATGTCATAATGCAATATTCCCTTATGATGTCATAATGCAAAATTCCCTTATGATGTCATAATGTAACATTCCATTATGAGGTCATAATGTAAAATCCCATTATGAGGTCATAATGTAAAATCCCATTATGAGGTCATAATGCAAAATTCCATTATAATGTCATAATGCAACATTCCATTATAATGTCAAAATGCAACATTCCATTATGATGTCATAATGTAACATTCCATTATGATGTCATAATGCAAAATTCCATTATGATGTCATAATGCAAAATTCCATTATGATGTCATAATGCAAAATTCCATTATGATGTCATAATGCAAAATTCCATTATGATGTCATAATGCAAAATTCCATTATGATGTCATAATGCAAAATTCCATTATGATGTCATAATGCAAAATTCCATTATGATGTCATAATGCAAAATTCCATTATGATGTCATAATGCAAAATTCCCTTTTGATGTCATAATGCAAAATTCCCTTTTGATGTCATAATGCAAAATTCCATTATGAGGTCATAATGCAAAATTCCATTATGAGGTCATAATGCAAAATTCCATTATGAGGTCATAATGCAAAATTCCATTATGAGGTCATAATGCAAAATTCCATTATGAGGTCATAATGCAAAATTCCATTATGAGGTCATAATGTAACATTCCATTATGAGGTCATAATGCAAAATTCCATTATGAGGTCATAATGTAACATTCCATTATGATGTCATTATGCAAAATTCCATTATGATGTCATTATGCAAAATTCCATTATGATGTCATAATGTAAAATTCCATTATGATGTCATAATGTAGAACTCCATTATGATGTCATAATGTAAAATTCCATTATGATGTCATAATGTAAAATTCCATTATGATGTCATAATGTAAAATTCCATTATGATGTCATAATGCAAAATTCCATTATGATGTCATAATGTAAAATTCCATTATGATGTCATAATGTAAAATTCCATTATGATGTCATAATGTAAAATTCCATTATGATGTCATAATGCAAAAATTCCCTTTTGATGTCATAATGTAACATTCCATTATGATGTCATAATGTAACATTCCATTATGATGTCATAATGCAAAATTCCATTATGATGTTTAAATGCAAAATTCCATTATGATGTCATAATGTAACATTCCATTATGATGTCATAATGTAACATTCCATTATGATGTCATAATGTAACATTCCATTATGATGTCATAATGCAAAATTCCATTATGATGTCATAATGTAACATTCCATTATGATGTCATAATACAAAATTCCATTATGATGTCATAATGCAAAATTCCCTTTTGATGTCATAATGCAAAATTCCCTTTTGATGTCATAATGTAAAATCCCATTATGAGGTCATAATGCAAAATTCCATTATGAGGTCATAATGCAAAATTCCATTATGTCATAATGCAAAATTCCATTATGATGTCATAATGCAAAATTCCATTATGATGTCATGATGCAAAATTCCATTATGATGTCATAATGCAAAATTCCATTATGATGTCATAATGCAAAATTCCATTATGATGTCATGATGCAAAATTCCATTATGATGTCATGATGCAAAATTCCATTATGATGTCATAATGCAAAATTCCATTATGATGTCATAATGCAGAACTCCATTATGATGTCATAATGTAAAATTCCATTATGATGTCATAATGTAAAATTCCATTATGATGTCATAATGTAAAATTCCATTATGATGTCATAATGTAACATTCCCTTTTGATGTCATAATGCAAAATTCCATTATGAGGTCATAATGCAAAATTCCATTATGATGTCATAATGCAAAATTCCATTATGAGGTCATAATGCAAAATTCCATTATGAGGTCATAATGTAACATTCCATTATGAGGTCATAATGTAACATTCCATTATGATGTCATAATGTAACATTCCATTATGATGTCATAATGTAACATTCCATTATGATGTCATAATGTAACATTCCATTATGATGTCATAATGTAACATTCCATTATGATGTCATAATGCAAAATTCCATTATGATGTCATAATGTAGAACTCCATTATGATGTCATAATGTAAAATTCCATTATGATGTCATAATGCAAAATTCCATTATGATGTCATAATGTAAAATTCCATTATGATGTCATAATGCAAAATTCCATTATGAGGTCATAATGCAAAATTCCATTATGAGGTCATAATGCAAAATTCCATTATGAGGTCATAATGCAAAATTCCCTTTTGAGGTCATAATGTAAAATTCCACTATGAGGTCATAATGCAAAATTCCCTTTTGAGGTCATAATGCAAAATTCCCTTTTGAGGTCATAATGCAAAATTCCACTATGAGGTCATAATGTAACATTCCATTATGATGTCATAATGTAACATTCCATTATGATGTCATAATGTAACATTCCATTATGATGTCATAATGTAACATTCCATTATGATGTCATAATGTAACATTCCATTATGATGTCATAATGTAACATTCCATTATGATGTCATAATGCAAAATTTCATTATGATGTCATAATGCAAAATTTCATTATGATGTCATAATGTAACATTCCATTATGATGTCATAATGCAAAATTTCATTATGATGTCATAATGCAAAATTCCATTATGATGTCATAATGCAAAATTCCATTATGATGTCATAATGCAAAATTCCATTATGATGTCATAATGTAAAATTCCATTATGATGTCATAATGTAAAATTCCATTATGATGTCATAATGCAAAATTCCATTATGATGTCATAATGCAAAATTCCATTATGATGTCATAATGTAAAATTCTATTATGATGTCATAATGTAAAATTCCATTATGATGTCATAATGTAACATTCCATTATGAGGTCATAATGTAAAATCCCATTATGAGGTCATAATGTAAAATCCCATTATGAGGTCATAATGTAAAATCCCATTATGAGGTCATAATGTAAAATTCCATTATGAGGTCATAATGCAAAATTCCATTATGAGGTCATAATGCAAAATTCCATTATGATGCCATAATGCAAAATTCCATTATGATGCCATAATGCAACATTCCATTATGATGTCAAAATGCAACATTCCATTATGATGTCAAAATGCAACATTCCATTATGATGTCAAAATGCAACATTCCATTATGATGTCAAAATGCAACATTCCATTATGATTTCATAATGCAAAATTCCATTATGATGTCATAATGCAAAATTCCCTTTTGATGTCATAATGCAAAATTCCCTTTTGATGTCATAATGTAAAATTCCATTATGAGGTCATAATGCAAAATTCCATTATGAGGTCATAATGCAAAATTCCATTATGAGGTCATAATGCAAAATTCCATTATGAGGTCATAATGCAAAATTCCATTATGATGTCATAATGTAAAATTCCATTATGATGTCATAATCTAAAATTCCATTATGATGTCATAATGCAAAAATTCCATTATGATGTCATAATGCAAAAATTCCATTATGATGTCATAATGCAAAAATTCCATTATGATGTCATAATGCAACATTCCATTATGATGTCATAATGCAAAATTCCATTATGATGTCATAATGCAAAATTCCATTATGATGTCATAATGCAAAATTCCATTATGATGTCATAATGCAAAATTCCATTATGATGTCATAATGCAAAATTCCATTATGATGTCATAATGCAAAATTCCATTATGATGTCATAATGCAAAATTCCATTATGATGTCATAATGTAAAATTCCATTATGATGTCATAATGCAAAATTCCATTATGATGTCATAATGCAAAATTCCATTATGAGGTCATAATGTAAAATTCCATTATGATGTCATAATGCAAAATTCCATTATGATGTCATAATGTAAAATTCCCTTTTGATGTCATAATGCAAAATTCCATTATGATGTCATAATGAAAAATTCCATTATGATGTCATAATGTAAAATTCCATTATGATGTCATAATGCAAAATTCCATTATGATGTCATAATGTAAAATTCCATTATGATGTCATAATGCAAAATTCCATTATGATGTCATAATGCAAAATTCCATTATGATGTCATAATGCAAAATTCCCTTTTGAGGTCATAATGTAAAATTCCCTTTTGAGGTCATAATGTAAAATTCCATTATGATGTCATAATGTAAAATTCCATTATGATGTCATAATGCAGAACTCCATTATGATGTCATAATGCAAAATTCCCTTATGAGGTCATAATGCAAAATTCCCTTATGAGGTCATAATGTAACATTCCATTATGAGGTCATAATGCAAAATTCCATTATGAGGTCATAATGCAAAATTCCATTATGAGGTCATAATGCAAAATTCCATTATGAGGTCATAATGCAAAATTCCATTATGATGTCATAATGTAACATTCCATTATGATGTCATAATGTAACATTCCATTATGATGTCATAATGTAACATTCCATTATGATGTCATAATGCAAAATTCCATTATGATGTCATAATGCAAAATTCCATTATGATGTCATAATGCAAAATTCCATTATGATGTCATAATGCAAAATTTCATTATGATGTCATAATGCAAAATTCCATTATGATGTCATAATGCAAAATTCCATTATGATGTCATAATGCAAAATTCCATTATGATGTCATAATGTAAAATTCCATTATGATGTCATAATGCAAAATTCCATTATGATGTCATAATGTAAAATTCCATTATGATGTCATAATGCAAAATTCCATTATGATGTCATAATGCAAAATTCCATTATGAGGTCATAATGTAAAATTCCCTTTTGATGTCATAATGTAAAATTCCACTATGAGGTCATAATGTAAAATTCCACTATGAGGTCATAATGCAAAATTCCATTATGAGGTCATAATGTAACATTCCATTATGATGTCATAATGTAACATTCCATTATGATGTAATAATGTAACATTCCATTATGATGTCATAATGCAAAATTCCATTATGATGTCATAATGCAAAATTCCATTATGATGTCATAATGCAAAATTCCATTATGATGTCATAATGCAAAATTCCATTATGATGTCATAATGCAAAATTCCATTATGATGTCATAATGCAAAATTCCATTATGATGTCATAATGTAGAACTCCATTATGATGTCATAATGTAGAACTCCATTATGATGTCATAATGTAAAATTCCATTATGATGTCATAATGTAAAATTCCATTATGATGTCATAATGCAAAATTCCATTATGATGTCATAATGTAAAATTCCATTATGATGTCATAATGCAAAATTCCATTATGATGTCATAATGCAAAATTCCATTATGATGTCATAATGCAAAATTCCATTATGATGTCATAATGCAAAATTCCCTTTTGATGTCATGATGCAAAATTCCCTTTTGATGTCATGATGCAAAATTCCCTTTTGATGTCATGATGCAAAATTCCCTTTTGATGTCATGATGCAAAATTCCCTTTTGAGGTCATGATGCAAAATTCCCTTTTGAGGTCATAATGTAAAATCCCATTATGAGGTCATAATGCAAAATTCCATTATGATGTCATAATGCAGAACTCCATTATGATGTCATAATGCAAAATTTCATTATGATGTCATAATGCAAAATTCCATTATGATGTCATAATGTAGAACTCCATTATGATGTCATAATGTAGAACTCCATTATGATGTCATAATGTAAAATTCCATTATGATGTCATAATGCAAAATTCCATTATGATGTCATAATGCAAAATTCCATTATGATGTCATAATGCAAAATTCCATTATGATGTCATAATGCAAAATTCCATTATGATGTCATAATGTAAAATTCCATTATGATGTCATAATGTAAAATTCCCTTTTGAGGTCATAATGTAAAATTCCCTTTTGATGTCATAATGTAAAATTCCCTTTTGATGTCATAATGTAAAATTCCCTTTTGAGGTCATAATGCAAAATTCCCTTTTGAGGTCATAATGCAAAATTCCCTTTTGAGGTCATAATGCAAAATTCCATTATGAGGTCATAATTCAAAATTCCATTATGAGGTCATAATGCAAAATTCCATTATGATGTCATAATGTAACATTCCATTATGATGTCATAATGCAAAATTCCATTATGATGTCATAATGTAACATTCCATTATGATGTCATAATGTAACATTCCATTATGATGTCATAATGCAAAATTCCATTATGATGTCATAATGCAAAATTCCATTATGATGTCATAATGCAAAATTCCATTATGATGTCATAATGCAAAATTCCATTATGATGTCATAATGCAAAATTCCATTATGATGTCATAATGCAAAATTCCATTATGATGTCATAATGCAAAATTCCATTATGATGTCATAATGCAAAATTCCATTATGATGTCATAATGCAAAATTCCATTATGATGTCATAATGTAAAATTCCATTATGATGTCATAATGCAAAATTCCATTATGAGGTCATAATGCAAAATTCCTTTATGAGGTCATAATGCAAAATTCCTTTATGAGGTCATAATGCAAAATTCCCTTTTGATGTCATAATGTAAAATTCCACTATGAGGTCATAATGCAAAATTCCACTATGAGGTCATAATGCAAAATTCCACTATGAGGTCATAATGTAACATTCCATTATGATGTCATAATGTAACATTCCATTATGATGTCATAATGTAACATTCCATTATGATGTCATAATGTAACATTCCATTATGATGTCATAATGTAACATTCCATTATGATGTCATAATGCAAAATTTCATTATGATGTCATAATGTAACATTCCATTATGATGTCATAATGCAAAATTCCATTATGATGTCATAATGCAAAATTTCATTATGATGTCATAATGCAAAATTCCATTATGATGTCATAATGTAAAATTCCATTATGATGTCATAATGCAAAATTCCATTATGATGTCATAATGCAAAATTCCATTATGATGTCATAATGTAAAATTCCATTATGATGTCATAATGCAAAATTCCATTATGATGTCATAATGCAAAATTCCATTATGATGTCATAATGTAAAATTCCATTATGATGTCATAATGCAAAATTCCATTATGATGTCATAATGCAAAATTCCATTATGATGTCATAATGCAAAATTCCATTATGATGTCATAATGCAAAATTCCATTATGATGTCATAATGCAAAATTCCATTATGATGTCATAATGCAAAATTCCCGTTTGATGTCATAATGTAACATTCCATTATGAGGTCATAATGTAAAATCCCATTATGAGGTCATAATGTAAAATCCCATTATGAGGCCATAATGCAAAATTCCATTATGAGGTCATAATGTAAAATCCCATTATGATGCCATAATGCAAAATTCCATTATGATGCCATAATGCAACATTTCATTATGATGTCATAATGCAACATTCCATTATGATGTCATAATGCAACATTCCATTATGATGTCAAAATGCAAAATTCCATTATGATGTCATAATGCAAAATTCCATTATGATGTCATAATGCAAAATTCCATTATGATGTCATAATGTAAAATTCCATTATGATGTCATAATGCAAAATTCCATTATGATGTCATAATGTAAAATTCCATTATGATGTCATAATGCAAAATTCCATTATGATGTCATAATGTAAAATTCCATTATGATGTCATAATGTAAAATTCCATTATGATGTCATAATGCAAAGTTCCCTTTTGATGTCATAATGCAAAATTCCCTTTTGATGTCATAATGTAAAATTCTATTATGATGTCATAATGTAAAATTCCCTTTTGATGTCATAATGTAAAATTCCATTATGATGTCATACTGCAAAATTCCATTATGATGTCATAATGCAAAATTCCATTATGATGTCATAATGCAAAATTCCATTATGATGTCATAATGTAAAATTCCATTATGATGTCATAATGCAAAATTCCCTTTTGATGTCATAATGCAAAATTCCCTTTTGATGTCATAATGCAAAATTCCCTTTTGATGTCATAATGCAAAATTCCCTTTTGATGTCATAATGCAAAATTCCATTATGAGGTCATAATGCAAAATTCCATTATGAGGTCATAATGTAACATTCCATTATGAGGTCATAATGCAACATTCCATTATGAGGTCATAATGCAAAATTCCATTATGAGGTCATAATGTAACATTCCATTATGATGTCATAATGTAACATTCCATTATGATGTCATAATGTAACATTCCATTATGATGTCATAATGTAAAATTCCATTATGATGTCATAATGCAAAATTCCATTATGATGTCATAATGCAAAATTCCATTATGATGTCATAATGCAAATTTCCATTATGATGTCATAATGCAAATTTCCATTATGATGTCATAATGTAAAATTCCATTATGATGTCATAATGCAAAATTCCATTATGATGTCATAATGCAAAATTCCATTATGATGTCATAATGCAAATTTCCATTATGATGTCATAATGCAAAATTCCATTATGATGTCATAATGCAAAATTCCCTTTTGATGTCATAATGCAAAATTCCCTTTTGATGTCATAATGCAAAATTCCCTTATGAGGTCATAATGCAAAATTCCATTATGAGGTCATAATGCAAAATTCCATTATGATGTCATAATGCAAAATTCCATTATGATGTCATAATGTAAAATTCCATTATGATGTCATAATGTAAAATTCCATTATGAGGTCATAATGCAAAATTCCATTATGAGGTCATAATGCAAAATTCCATTATGAGGTCATAATGCAAAATTCCATTATGAGGTCATAATGCAAAATTCCATTATGAGGTCATAATGCAAAATTCCATTATGATGTCATAATGCAAAATTCCATTATAATGTCATAATGCAAAATTCCATTATAATGTCATAATGTAGAACTCCATTATGATGTCATAATGTAGAACTCCATTATGATGTCATAATGCAAAATTCCATTATGATGTCATAATGTAAAATTCCATTATGATGTCATAATGCAAAATTCCATTATGATGTCATAATGTAAAATTCCATTATGATGTCATAATGCAAAATTCCATTATGATGTCATAATGCAAAATTCCATTATGATGTCATAATGCAAAATTCCATTATGAGGTCATAATGCAAAATTCCATTATGAGGTCATAATGCAAAATTCCATTATGAGGTCATAATGCAAAATTCCATTATGAGGTCATAATGCAAAATTCCATTATGATGTCATAATGCAAAATTCCCTTTTGAGGTCATAATGTAAAATTCCCTTTTGATGTCATAATGCAAAATTCCATTTTGAGGTCATAATGCAAAATTCCATTTTGAGGTCATAATGCAAAATTCCATTATGAGATCATAATGTAACATTCCATTATGATGTCATAATGTAACATTTCATTATGATGTCATAATGTAACATTTCATTATGATGTCATAATGCAAAATTCCATTTTGATGTCATAATGTAGAACTCCATTATGATGTCATAATGCAAAATTCCATTATGATGTCATAATGCAAAATTCCATTATGATGTCATAATGCAAAATTCCATTATGATGTCATAATGCAAAATTCCATTATGATGTCATAATGTAAAATTCCATTATGATGTCATAATGTAAAATTCCATTATGATGTCATAATGTAAAATTCCATTATGATGTCATAATGCAAAATTCCATTATGATGTCATAATGCAAAATTCCATTATGATGTCATAATGCAAAATTCCATTATGATGTCATAATGTAAAATTCTATTATGATGTCATAATGCAAAATTCCATTATGATGTCATAATGCAATATTCCCTTATGATGTCATAATGCAAAATTCCCTTATGATGTCATAATGTAACATTCCATTATGAGGTCATAATGTAAAATCCCATTATGAGGTCATAATGTAAAATCCCATTATGAGGTCATAATGCAAAATTCCATTATAATGTCATAATGCAACATTCCATTATAATGTCAAAATGCAACATTCCATTATGATGTCATAATGTAACATTCCATTATGATGTCATAATGCAAAATTCCATTATGATGTCATAATGCAAAATTCCATTATGATGTCATAATGCAAAATTCCATTATGATGTCATAATGCAAAATTCCATTATGATGTCATAATGCAAAATTCCATTATGATGTCATAATGCAAAATTCCATTATGATGTCATAATGCAAAATTCCATTATGATGTCATAATGCAAAATTCCATTATGATGTCATAATGCAAAATTCCCTTTTGATGTCATAATGCAAAATTCCCTTTTGATGTCATAATGCAAAATTCCATTATGAGGTCATAATGCAAAATTCCATTATGAGGTCATAATGCAAAATTCCATTATGAGGTCATAATGCAAAATTCCATTATGAGGTCATAATGCAAAATTCCATTATGAGGTCATAATGCAAAATTCCATTATGAGGTCATAATGTAACATTCCATTATGAGGTCATAATGCAAAATTCCATTATGAGGTCATAATGTAACATTCCATTATGATGTCATTATGCAAAATTCCATTATGATGTCATTATGCAAAATTCCATTATGATGTCATAATGTAAAATTCCATTATGATGTCATAATGTAGAACTCCATTATGATGTCATAATGTAAAATTCCATTATGATGTCATAATGTAAAATTCCATTATGATGTCATAATGTAAAATTCCATTATGATGTCATAATGCAAAATTCCATTATGATGTCATAATGTAAAATTCCATTATGATGTCATAATGTAAAATTCCATTATGATGTCATAATGTAAAATTCCATTATGATGTCATAATGCAAAAATTCCCTTTTGATGTCATAATGTAACATTCCATTATGATGTCATAATGTAACATTCCATTATGATGTCATAATGCAAAATTCCATTATGATGTTTAAATGCAAAATTCCATTATGATGTCATAATGTAACATTCCATTATGATGTCATAATGTAACATTCCATTATGATGTCATAATGTAACATTCCATTATGATGTCATAATGCAAAATTCCATTATGATGTCATAATGTAACATTCCATTATGATGTCATAATACAAAATTCCATTATGATGTCATAATGCAAAATTCCCTTTTGATGTCATAATGCAAAATTCCCTTTTGATGTCATAATGTAAAATCCCATTATGAGGTCATAATGCAAAATTCCATTATGAGGTCATAATGCAAAATTCCATTATGTCATAATGCAAAATTCCATTATGATGTCATAATGCAAAATTCCATTATGATGTCATGATGCAAAATTCCATTATGATGTCATAATGCAAAATTCCATTATGATGTCATAATGCAAAATTCCATTATGATGTCATGATGCAAAATTCCATTATGATGTCATGATGCAAAATTCCATTATGATGTCATAATGCAAAATTCCATTATGATGTCATAATGCAGAACTCCATTATGATGTCATAATGTAAAATTCCATTATGATGTCATAATGTAAAATTCCATTATGATGTCATAATGTAAAATTCCATTATGATGTCATAATGTAACATTCCCTTTTGATGTCATAATGCAAAATTCCATTATGAGGTCATAATGCAAAATTCCATTATGATGTCATAATGCAAAATTCCATTATGAGGTCATAATGCAAAATTCCATTATGAGGTCATAATGTAACATTCCATTATGAGGTCATAATGTAACATTCCATTATGATGTCATAATGTAACATTCCATTATGATGTCATAATGTAACATTCCATTATGATGTCATAATGTAACATTCCATTATGATGTCATAATGTAACATTCCATTATGATGTCATAATGCAAAATTCCATTATGATGTCATAATGTAGAACTCCATTATGATGTCATAATGTAAAATTCCATTATGATGTCATAATGCAAAATTCCATTATGATGTCATAATGTAAAATTCCATTATGATGTCATAATGCAAAATTCCATTATGAGGTCATAATGCAAAATTCCATTATGAGGTCATAATGCAAAATTCCATTATGAGGTCATAATGCAAAATTCCCTTTTGAGGTCATAATGTAAAATTCCACTATGAGGTCATAATGCAAAATTCCCTTTTGAGGTCATAATGCAAAATTCCCTTTTGAGGTCATAATGCAAAATTCCACTATGAGGTCATAATGTAACATTCCATTATGATGTCATAATGTAACATTCCATTATGATGTCATAATGTAACATTCCATTATGATGTCATAATGTAACATTCCATTATGATGTCATAATGTAACATTCCATTATGATGTCATAATGTAACATTCCATTATGATGTCATAATGCAAAATTTCATTATGATGTCATAATGCAAAATTTCATTATGATGTCATAATGTAACATTCCATTATGATGTCATAATGCAAAATTTCATTATGATGTCATAATGCAAAATTCCATTATGATGTCATAATGCAAAATTCCATTATGATGTCATAATGCAAAATTCCATTATGATGTCATAATGTAAAATTCCATTATGATGTCATAATGTAAAATTCCATTATGATGTCATAATGCAAAATTCCATTATGATGTCATAATGCAAAATTCCATTATGATGTCATAATGTAAAATTCTATTATGATGTCATAATGTAAAATTCCATTATGATGTCATAATGTAACATTCCATTATGAGGTCATAATGTAAAATCCCATTATGAGGTCATAATGTAAAATCCCATTATGAGGTCATAATGTAAAATCCCATTATGAGGTCATAATGTAAAATTCCATTATGAGGTCATAATGCAAAATTCCATTATGAGGTCATAATGCAAAATTCCATTATGATGCCATAATGCAAAATTCCATTATGATGCCATAATGCAACATTCCATTATGATGTCAAAATGCAACATTCCATTATGATGTCAAAATGCAACATTCCATTATGATGTCAAAATGCAACATTCCATTATGATGTCAAAATGCAACATTCCATTATGATTTCATAATGCAAAATTCCATTATGATGTCATAATGCAAAATTCCCTTTTGATGTCATAATGCAAAATTCCCTTTTGATGTCATAATGTAAAATTCCATTATGAGGTCATAATGCAAAATTCCATTATGAGGTCATAATGCAAAATTCCATTATGAGGTCATAATGCAAAATTCCATTATGAGGTCATAATGCAAAATTCCATTATGATGTCATAATGTAAAATTCCATTATGATGTCATAATCTAAAATTCCATTATGATGTCATAATGCAAAAATTCCATTATGATGTCATAATGCAAAAATTCCATTATGATGTCATAATGCAAAAATTCCATTATGATGTCATAATGCAACATTCCATTATGATGTCATAATGCAAAATTCCATTATGATGTCATAATGCAAAATTCCATTATGATGTCATAATGCAAAATTCCATTATGATGTCATAATGCAAAATTCCATTATGATGTCATAATGCAAAATTCCATTATGATGTCATAATGCAAAATTCCATTATGATGTCATAATGCAAAATTCCATTATGATGTCATAATGTAAAATTCCATTATGATGTCATAATGCAAAATTCCATTATGATGTCATAATGCAAAATTCCATTATGAGGTCATAATGTAAAATTCCATTATGATGTCATAATGCAAAATTCCATTATGATGTCATAATGTAAAATTCCCTTTTGATGTCATAATGCAAAATTCCATTATGATGTCATAATGAAAAATTCCATTATGATGTCATAATGTAAAATTCCATTATGATGTCATAATGCAAAATTCCATTATGATGTCATAATGTAAAATTCCATTATGATGTCATAATGCAAAATTCCATTATGATGTCATAATGCAAAATTCCATTATGATGTCATAATGCAAAATTCCCTTTTGAGGTCATAATGTAAAATTCCCTTTTGAGGTCATAATGTAAAATTCCATTATGATGTCATAATGTAAAATTCCATTATGATGTCATAATGCAGAACTCCATTATGATGTCATAATGCAAAATTCCCTTATGAGGTCATAATGCAAAATTCCCTTATGAGGTCATAATGTAACATTCCATTATGAGGTCATAATGCAAAATTCCATTATGAGGTCATAATGCAAAATTCCATTATGAGGTCATAATGCAAAATTCCATTATGAGGTCATAATGCAAAATTCCATTATGATGTCATAATGTAACATTCCATTATGATGTCATAATGTAACATTCCATTATGATGTCATAATGTAACATTCCATTATGATGTCATAATGCAAAATTCCATTATGATGTCATAATGCAAAATTCCATTATGATGTCATAATGCAAAATTCCATTATGATGTCATAATGCAAAATTTCATTATGATGTCATAATGCAAAATTCCATTATGATGTCATAATGCAAAATTCCATTATGATGTCATAATGCAAAATTCCATTATGATGTCATAATGTAAAATTCCATTATGATGTCATAATGCAAAATTCCATTATGATGTCATAATGTAAAATTCCATTATGATGTCATAATGCAAAATTCCATTATGATGTCATAATGCAAAATTCCATTATGAGGTCATAATGTAAAATTCCCTTTTGATGTCATAATGTAAAATTCCACTATGAGGTCATAATGTAAAATTCCACTATGAGGTCATAATGCAAAATTCCATTATGAGGTCATAATGTAACATTCCATTATGATGTCATAATGTAACATTCCATTATGATGTAATAATGTAACATTCCATTATGATGTCATAATGCAAAATTCCATTATGATGTCATAATGCAAAATTCCATTATGATGTCATAATGCAAAATTCCATTATGATGTCATAATGCAAAATTCCATTATGATGTCATAATGCAAAATTCCATTATGATGTCATAATGCAAAATTCCATTATGATGTCATAATGTAGAACTCCATTATGATGTCATAATGTAGAACTCCATTATGATGTCATAATGTAAAATTCCATTATGATGTCATAATGTAAAATTCCATTATGATGTCATAATGCAAAATTCCATTATGATGTCATAATGTAAAATTCCATTATGATGTCATAATGCAAAATTCCATTATGATGTCATAATGCAAAATTCCATTATGATGTCATAATGCAAAATTCCATTATGATGTCATAATGCAAAATTCCCTTTTGATGTCATGATGCAAAATTCCCTTTTGATGTCATGATGCAAAATTCCCTTTTGATGTCATGATGCAAAATTCCCTTTTGATGTCATGATGCAAAATTCCCTTTTGAGGTCATGATGCAAAATTCCCTTTTGAGGTCATAATGTAAAATCCCATTATGAGGTCATAATGCAAAATTCCATTATGATGTCATAATGCAGAACTCCATTATGATGTCATAATGCAAAATTTCATTATGATGTCATAATGCAAAATTCCATTATGATGTCATAATGTAGAACTCCATTATGATGTCATAATGTAGAACTCCATTATGATGTCATAATGTAAAATTCCATTATGATGTCATAATGCAAAATTCCATTATGATGTCATAATGCAAAATTCCATTATGATGTCATAATGCAAAATTCCATTATGATGTCATAATGCAAAATTCCATTATGATGTCATAATGTAAAATTCCATTATGATGTCATAATGTAAAATTCCCTTTTGAGGTCATAATGCAAAATTCCCTTTTGATGTCATAATGTAAAATTCCCTTTTGATGTCATAATGCAAAATTCCCTTTTGATGTCATAATGCAAAATTCCATTATGATGTCATAATGCAAAATTCCATTATGATGTCATAATGTAAAATTCCATTATGATGTCATAATGCAAAATTCCATTATGATGTCATAATGCAAAATTCCATTATGATGTCATAATGCAAAATTCCCTTTTGATGTCATAATGCAAAATTCCCTTTTGATGTCATAATGTAAAATTCCATTATGATGTCATAATGCAAAATTCCATTATGATGTCATAATGCAAAATTCCATTATGATGTCATAATGTAACATTCCATTATGATGTCATAATGTAACATTCCATTATGAGATCATAATGTAACATTCCATTATGATGTCATAATGTAACATTCCATTATGATGTCATAATGTAACATTCCATTATGATGTCATAATGTAACATTCCATTATGATGTCATAATGCAAAATTCCATTATGATGTCATAATGTAGAACTCCATTATGATGTCATAATGTAGAACTCCATTATGATGTCATAATGTAAAATTCCATTATGATGTCATAATGCAAAATTCCATTATGATGTCATAATGTAAAATTCCATTATGATGTCATAATACAAAATTCCATTATGATGTCATAATGCAAAATTCCATTATGATGTCATAATGCAAAATTCCATTATGATGTCATAATGCAAAATTCCATTATGATGTCATGATGTAACATTCCATTATGATGTCATAATGTAACATTCCATTATGATGTCATAATGTAACATTCCATTATGATGTCATGATGCAAAATTCCCTTTTGATGTCATAATGTAACATTCCATAATGATGTCATAATGTAACATTCCATAATGATGTCATAATGTAAAATCCCATTATGATGTCATAATGCAAAATTCCATTATGATGTCATAATGCAAAATTCCATTATGAGGTCATAATGTAAAATTCCCTTTTGATGTCATAATGTAAAATTCCACTATGAGGTCATAATGTAAAATTCCACTATGAGGTCATAATGCAAAATTCCATTATGAGGTCATAATGCAAAATTCCATTATGAGGTCATAATGTAAAATTCCCTTTTGATGTCATAATGTAAAATTCCACTATGAGGTCATAATGTAAAATTCCACTATGAGGTCATAATGCAAAATTCCATTATGAGGTCATAATGCAAAATTCCATTATGAGGTCATAATGTAAAATTCCCTTTTGATGTCATAATGTAACATTCCATTATGATGTCATAATGTAACATTCCATTATGATGTCATAATGTAACATTCCATTATGATGTCATAATGCAAAATTCCATTATGATGTCATAATGCAAAATTCCATTATGATGTCATAATGCAAAATTCCATTATGATGTCATAATGCAAAATTTCATTATGATGTCATAATGCAAAATTCCATTATGATGTCATAATGCAAAATTCCATTATGATGTCATAATGCAAAATTCCATTATGATGTCATAATGTAAAATTCCATTATGATGTCATAATGCAAAATTCCATTATGATGTCATAATGTAAAATTCCATTATGATGTCATAATGCAAAATTCCATTATGATGTCATAATGCAAAATTCCATTATGAGGTCATAATGTAAAATTCCCTTTTGATGTCATAATGTAAAATTCCACTATGAGGTCATAATGTAAAATTCCACTATGAGGTCATAATGCAAAATTCCATTATGAGGTCATAATGTAACATTCCATTATGATGTCATAATGTAACATTCCATTATGATGTAATAATGTAACATTCCATTATGATGTCATAATGCAAAATTCCATTATGATGTCATAATGCAAAATTCCATTATGATGTCATAATGCAAAATTCCATTATGATGTCATAATGCAAAATTCCATTATGATGTCATAATGCAAAATTCCATTATGATGTCATAATGCAAAATTCCATTATGATGTCATAATGTAGAACTCCATTATGATGTCATAATGTAGAACTCCATTATGATGTCATAATGTAAAATTCCATTATGATGTCATAATGTAAAATTCCATTATGATGTCATAATGCAAAATTCCATTATGATGTCATAATGTAAAATTCCATTATGATGTCATAATGCAAAATTCCATTATGATGTCATAATGCAAAATTCCATTATGATGTCATAATGCAAAATTCCATTATGATGTCATAATGCAAAATTCCCTTTTGATGTCATGATGCAAAATTCCCTTTTGATGTCATGATGCAAAATTCCCTTTTGATGTCATGATGCAAAATTCCCTTTTGATGTCATGATGCAAAATTCCCTTTTGAGGTCATGATGCAAAATTCCCTTTTGAGGTCATAATGTAAAATCCCATTATGAGGTCATAATGCAAAATTCCATTATGATGTCATAATGCAGAACTCCATTATGATGTCATAATGCAAAATTTCATTATGATGTCATAATGCAAAATTCCATTATGATGTCATAATGTAGAACTCCATTATGATGTCATAATGTAGAACTCCATTATGATGTCATAATGTAAAATTCCATTATGATGTCATAATGCAAAATTCCATTATGATGTCATAATGCAAAATTCCATTATGATGTCATAATGCAAATTTCCATTATGATGTCATAATGCAAAATTCCATTATGATGTCATAATGTAAAATTCCATTATGATGTCATAATGTAAAATTCCCTTTTGAGGTCATAATGCAAAATTCCCTTTTGATGTCATAATGTAAAATTTCCTTTTGATGTCATAATGCAAAATTCCCTTTTGATGTCATAATGCAAAATTCCATTATGATGTCATAATGCAAAATTCCATTATGATGTCATAATGTAAAATTCCATTATGATGTCATAATGCAAAATTCCATTATGATGTCATAATGCAAAATTCCATTATGATGTCATAATGCAAAATTCCCTTTTGATGTCATAATGCAAAATTCCCTTTTGATGTCATAATGTAAAATTCCATTATGATGTCATAATGCAAAATTCCATTATGATGTCATAATGCAAAATTCCATTATGATGTCATAATGTAACATTCCATTATGATGTCATAATGTAACATTCCATTATGAGATCATAATGTAACATTCCATTATGATGTCATAATGTAACATTCCATTATGATGTCATAATGTAACATTCCATTATGATGTCATAATGTAACATTCCATTATGATGTCATAATGCAAAATTCCATTATGATGTCATAATGTAGAACTCCATTATGATGTCATAATGTAGAACTCCATTATGATGTCATAATGTAAAATTCCATTATGATGTCATAATGCAAAATTCCATTATGATGTCATAATGTAAAATTCCATTATGATGTCATAATACAAAATTCCATTATGATGTCATAATGCAAAATTCCATTATGATGTCATAATGCAAAATTCCATTATGATGTCATAATGCAAAATTCCATTATGATGTCATGATGTAACATTCCATTATGATGTCATAATGTAACATTCCATTATGATGTCATAATGTAACATTCCATTATGATGTCATGATGCAAAATTCCCTTTTGATGTCATAATGTAACATTCCATAATGATGTCATAATGTAACATTCCATAATGATGTCATAATGTAAAATCCCATTATGATGTCATAATGTAAAATTCCATTATGATGTCATAATGTAAAATTCCATTATGATGTCATAATGCAAAATTCCATTATGATGTCATAATGTAAAATTCCATTATGATGTCATAATGCAAAATTCCATTATGATGTCATAATGCAAAATTCCATTATGATGTCATAATGCAAAATTCCATTATGATGTCATAATGCAAAATTCCCTTTTGATGTCATGATGCAAAATTCCCTTTTGATGTCATGATGCAAAATTCCCTTTTGATGTCATGATGCAAAATTCCCTTTTGATGTCATGATGCAAAATTCCCTTTTGAGGTCATGATGCAAAATTCCCTTTTGAGGTCATAATGTAAAATCCCATTATGAGGTCATAATGCAAAATTCCATTATGATGTCATAATGCAGAACTCCATTATGATGTCATAATGCAAAATTTCATTATGATGTCATAATGCAAAATTCCATTATGATGTCATAATGTAGAACTCCATTATGATGTCATAATGTAGAACTCCATTATGATGTCATAATGTAAAATTCCATTATGATGTCATAATGCAAAATTCCATTATGATGTCATAATGCAAAATTCCATTATGATGTCATAATGCAAATTTCCATTATGATGTCATAATGCAAAATTCCATTATGATGTCATAATGTAAAATTCCATTATGATGTCATAATGTAAAATTCCCTTTTGAGGTCATAATGCAAAATTCCCTTTTGATGTCATAATGTAAAATTCCCTTTTGATGTCATAATGCAAAATTCCCTTTTGATGTCATAATGCAAAATTCCATTATGATGTCATAATGCAAAATTCCATTATGATGTCATAATGTAAAATTCCATTATGATGTCATAATGCAAAATTCCATTATGATGTCATAATGCAAAATTCCATTATGATGTCATAATGCAAAATTCCCTTTTGATGTCATAATGCAAAATTCCCTTTTGATGTCATAATGTAAAATTCCATTATGATGTCATAATGCAAAATTCCATTATGATGTCATAATGCAAAATTCCATTATGATGTCATAATGTAACATTCCATTATGATGTCATAATGTAACATTCCATTATGAGATCATAATGTAACATTCCATTATGATGTCATAATGTAACATTCCATTATGATGTCATAATGTAACATTCCATTATGATGTCATAATGTAACATTCCATTATGATGTCATAATGCAAAATTCCATTATGATGTCATAATGTAGAACTCCATTATGATGTCATAATGTAGAACTCCATTATGATGTCATAATGTAAAATTCCATTATGATGTCATAATGCAAAATTCCATTATGATGTCATAATGTAAAATTCCATTATGATGTCATAATACAAAATTCCATTATGATGTCATAATGCAAAATTCCATTATGATGTCATAATGCAAAATTCCATTATGATGTCATAATGCAAAATTCCATTATGATGTCATGATGTAACATTCCATTATGATGTCATAATGTAACATTCCATTATGATGTCATAATGTAACATTCCATTATGATGTCATGATGCAAAATTCCCTTTTGATGTCATAATGTAACATTCCATAATGATGTCATAATGTAACATTCCATAATGATGTCATAATGTAAAATCCCATTATGATGTCATAATGCAAAATTCCATTATGATGTCATAATGCAAAATTCCATTATGATGTCATAATGCAAAATTCCATTATGAGGTCATAATGCAAAATTCCCTTTTGAGGTCATAATGCAAAATTCCCTTTTGAGGTCATAATGCAAAATTCCCTTTTGAGGTCATAATGCAAAATTCCCTTATGATGTCATAATGTAAAATTCCCTTTTGATGTCATAATGTAAAATTCCCTTTTGATGTCATAATGTAAAATTCCCTTTTGATGTCATAATGTAAAATTCCATTATGATGTCATAATGTAAAATTCCCTTTTGATGTCATAATGTAAAATTCCATTATGAGGTCATAATGCAAAATTCCATTATGAGGTCATAATGCAAAATTCCATTATGAGGTCATAATGCAAAATTCCCTTTTGAGGTCATAATGTAAAATTCCCTTTTGATGTCATAATGTAAAATTCCCTTTTGATGTCATAATGTAAAATTCCCTTTTGATGTCATAATGCAAAATTCCATTATGAGGTCATAATGCAAAATTCCATTATGATGTCATAATGTAACATTCCATTATGATGTCATAATGTAACATTCCATTATGATGTCATAATGTAACATTCCATTATGATGTCATAATGCAAAATTCCATTATGATGTCATAATGTAGAACTCCATTATGATGTCATAATGTAGAACTCCATTATGATGTCATAATGTAGAACTCCATTATGATGTCATAATGTAAAATTCCATTATGATGTCATAATGTAAAATTCCATTATGATGTCATAATGCAAAATTCCATTATGATGTCATAATACAAAATTCCATTATGATGTCATAATGCAAAATTCCATTATGATGTCATGATGCAAAATTCCATTATGATGTCATGATGTAGAACTCCATTATGATGTCATAATACAAAATTCCATTATGATGTCATAATGCAAAATTCCATTATGATGTCATGATGCAAAATTCCATTATGATGTCATGATGCAAAATTCCATTATGATGTCATAATGTAAAATCCCATTATGAGGTCATAATGTAAAATCCCATTATGAGGTCATAATGTAAAATCCCATTATGATACCATAATGCAAAATTCCATTATGTCATAATGCGAAATTCCATTATGATGTCATAATGCGAAATTCCATTATGATGTCATAATGCAAAATTCCATTATGATGTCATGATGCAAAATTCCATTATGATGTCATGATGCAAAATTCCATTATGATGTCATAATGCAAAATTCCATTATGATGTCATAATGCAAAATTCCATTATGATGTCATAATGCAGAACTCCATTATGAGGTCATAATGCAAAATTCCATTATGAGGTCATAATGCAAAATTCCATTATGAGGTCATAATGCAAAATTCCATTATGATGTCATAATGCAACATTCCATTATGATGTCATAATGTAACATTCCATTATGATGTCATAATGCAAAATTCCATTACGAGGTCATAATGCAAAATTCCAT
This sequence comes from Eleutherodactylus coqui, assembly GCF_035609145.1. Lineage (NCBI taxonomy): Eukaryota > Metazoa > Chordata > Amphibia > Anura > Eleutherodactylidae > Eleutherodactylus > Eleutherodactylus coqui. Next base: position 201,635,023 of record NC_089844.1, read on the forward strand.
TACGAGGTCATAATGCAAAATTCCATTACGAGGTCATAATGCAACATTCCATTATGAGGTCATAATGTAACATTCCATTATGATGTCATAATGTAACATTCCATTATGATGTCATAATGCAAAATTTCATTATGATGTCATAATGTAAAATTCCATTATGATGTCATAATGTAAAATTCCATTATGATGTCATAATGTAAAATTCCATTATGATGTCATAATGTAAAATTCCATTATGATGTCATAATGTAAAATTCCATTATGATGTCATAATGTAAAATTTCATTATGATGTCATAATGTAAAATTTCCTTTTGATGTCATAATGTAAAATTCCCTTTTGATGTCATAATGCAAAATTCCCTTTTGATGTCATAATGCAAAATTCCCTTTTGATGTCATAATGTAAAATTCCATTATGATGTCATAATGCAAAATTCCATTATGATGTCATAATGCAAAATTCCATTATGATGTCATAATGCAAAATTCCATTATGATGTCATAATGCAAAATTCCATTATGATGTCATAATGCAAAATTCCCTTTTGATGTCATAATGCAAAATTCCCTTTTGAGGTCATAATGCAAAATTCCCTTTTGAGGTCATAATGCAAAATTCCCTTTTGAGGTCATAATGCAAAATTCCCTTTTGAGGTCATAATGCAAAATTCCATTATGAGGTCATAATGCAAAATTCCATTATGAGGTCATAATGCAAAATTCCATTATGAGGTCATAATGTAACATTCCATTATGATGTCATAATGTAACATTCCATTATGATGTCATAATGTAACATTCCATTATGATGTCATAATGCAAAATTCCATTATGATGTCATAATGTAACATTCCATTATGATGTCATAATGTAGAACTCCATTATGATGTCATAATGTAGAACTCCATTATGATGTCATAATGTAGAACTCCATTATGATGTCATAATGCAAAATTCCATTATGATGTCATGATGTAGAACTCCATTATGATGTCATGATGTAGAACTCCATTATGATGTCATGATGTAACATTCCATAATGATGTCATAATGTAAAATCCCATTATGATGTCATAATGCAAAATTCCATTATGATGTCATAATGCAAAATTCCATTATGATGTCATAATGCAAAATTCCCTTTTGAGGTCATAATGCAAAATTCCCTTTTGAGGTCATAATGTAAAATTCCCTTTTGAGGTCATAATGTAAAATTCCCTTTTGATGTCATAATGTAAAATTCCCTTTTGATGTCATAATGTAAAATTCCCTTTTGATGTCATAATGCAAAATTCCATTATGATGTCATAATGCAAAATTCCATTATGATGTCATAATGTAAAATTCCATTATGATGTCATAATGCAAAATTCCCTTTTGAGGTCATAATGTAAAATTCCCTTTTGAGGTCATAATGCAAAATTCCCTTTTGAGGTCATAATGCAAAATTCCCTTTTGATGTCATAATGCAAAATTCCATTATGAGGTCATAATGCAAAATTCCATTATGAGGTCATAATGTAACATTCCATTATGAGATCATAATGCAAAATTCCATTATGATGTCATAATGTAACATTCCATTATGATGTCATAATGTAACATTCCATTATGATGTCATAATGTAACATTCCATTATGATGTCATAATGTAACATTCCATTATGATGTCATAATGTAGAACTCCATTATGATGTCATAATGTAGAACTCCATTATGATGTCATAATGTAGAACTCCATTATGCTGTCATAATGTAGAACTCCATTATGATGTCATAATACAAAATTCCATTATGATGTCATAATACAAAATTCCATTATGATGTCATAATACAAAATTCCATTATGATGTCATGATGCAGAACTCCATTATGATGTCATGATGCAGAACTCCATTATGATGTCATGATGCAGAACTCCATTATGATGTCATAATGTAACATTCCATTATGATGTCATAATACAAAATTCCATTATGATGTCATAATGCAAAATTCCATTATGATGTCATAATGCAAAATTCCATTATGATGTCATAATGCAAAATTCCCTTTTGATGTCATAATGCAAAATTCCCTTTTGATGTCATAATGTAACATTCCATTATGAGGTCATAATGTAAAATCCCATTATGAGGTCATAATGTAAAATCCCATTATGATGTCATAATGCAAAATTCCATTATGATGTCATGATGCAAAATTCCATTATGATGTCATAATGCAAAATTCCATTATGATGTCATAATGCAAAATTCCATTATGAGGTCATGATGCAGAACTCCATTATGAGGTCATAATGCAGAACTCCATTATGATGTCATAATGCAGAACTCCATTATGATGTCATAATGCAGAACTCCATTATGAGGTCATAATGTAACATTCCCTTTTGATGTCATAATGTAACATTCCATTATGAGGTCATAATGCAAAATTCCATTATGAGGTCATAATGCAAAATTCCATTATGAGGTCATAATGTAACATTCCATTACGAGGTCATAATGTAACATTCCATTATGATGTCATAATGTAACATTCCATTATGATGTCATAATGCAAAATTCCATTATGATGTCATAATGCAAAATTCCATTATGATGTCATAATGTAGAACTCCATTATGATGTCATAATGTAGAACTCCATTATGATGTCATAATGTAGAACTCCATTATGATGTCATAATGCAAAATTCCATTATGATGTCATAATGCAAAATTCCATTATGATGTCATAATGCAAAATTCCATTATGATGTCATAATGCAAAATTCCGTTATGAGGTCATAATGCAAAATTCCATTATGAGGTCATAATGCAAAATTCCATTATGAGGTCATAATGCAAAATTCCATTATGAGGTCATAATGTAAAATTCCATTATGAGGTCATAATGCAAAATTCCATTATGATGTCATAATGTAAAATTCCATTATGAGGTCATAATGCAAAATTCCATTATGAGGTCATAATGCAAAATTCCATTATGAGATCATAATGCAAAATTCCATTATGAGGTCATAATGTAACATTCCATTATGATGTCATAATGTAACATTCCATTATGATGTCATAATGTAACATTCCATTATGATGTCATAATGTAACATTCCATTATGATGTCATAATGTAACATTCCATTATGATGTCATAATGTAGAACTCCATTATGATGTCATAATGTAGAACTCCATTATGATGTCATAATGTAGAACTCCATTATGATGTCATAATGTAGAACTCCATTATGATGTCATAATGTAGAACTCCATTATGATGTCATAATGTAAAATTCCATTATGATGTCATAATGCAAAATTCCATTATGATGTCATAATGTAGAACTCCATTATGATGTCATAATGCAAAATTCAATTATGATGTCATAATGTAAAATTCCATTATGATGTCATAATGTAAAATTCCATTATGATGTCATAATGTAAAATTCCATTATGATGTCATAATGCAAAATTCCATTATGATGTCATAATGCAAAATTCCATTATGATGTCATAATGCAAAATTCCATTATGATGTCATAATGTAAAATTCCCTTTTGATGTCATAATGTAACATTCCCTTTTGATGTCATAATGTAAAATCCCATTATGAGGTCATAATGTAAAATCCCATTATGAGGTCATAATGTAAAATCCCATTATGAGGCCATAATGCAAAATTCCATTATGAGGTCATAATGCAAAATTCCATTATGATGTCAAAATGCAACATTCCATTATGATGTCAAAATGCAACATTCCATTATGATGTCAAAATGCAACATTCCATTATGATGTCAAAATGCAAAATTCCATTATGATGTCATAATGCAACATTCCATTATGATGTCAAAATGCAACATTCCATTATGATGTCATAATGCAAAATTCCATTATGATGTCATAATGCAAAATTCCATTATGATGTCATAATGCAAAATTCCATTATGATGTCATAATGCAAAATTCCATTATGATGTCATAATGCAAAATTCCATTATGATGTCATAATGTAAAATTCCATTATGATGTCATAATGCAAAATTCCATTATGATGTCATAATGCAAAATTCCATTATGATGTCATAATGCAAAATTCCATTATGAGGTCATAATGCAAAATTCCATTATGAGGTCATAATGCAAAATTTCATTATGAGGTCATAATGTAACATTCCCTTTTGAGGTCATAATGTAACATTCCCTTTTGATGTCATAATGCAAAATTCCATTATGAGGTCATAATGCAAAATTCCATTATGAGGTCATAATGCAAAATTCCATTATGAGGTCATAATGTAACATTCCATTATGAGGTCATAATGTAACATTCCATTATGAGGTCATAATGTAACATTCCATTATGATGTCATAATGTAACATTCCATTATGATGTCATAATGTAACATTCCATTATGATGTCATAATGCAAAATTCCATTATGATGTCATAATGCAAAATTCCATTATGATGTCATAATGCAAAATTTCATTATGATGTCATAATGCAAAATTTCATTATGATGTCATAATGCAAAATTCCATTATGATGTCATAATGCAAAATTCCATTATGATGTCATAATGCAAAATTCCATTATGATGTCATAATGCAAAATTCCATTATGATGTCATAATGCAAATTTCCATTATGATGTCATAATGCAAAATTCCATTATGATGTCATAATGCAAAATTCCATTATGATGTCATAATGCAAAATTCCATTATGATGTCATAATGCAAAATTCCATTATGATGTCATAATGTAAAATTCCATTATGATGTCATAATGCAAAATTCCATTATGATGTCATAATGCAAAATTCCCTTATGAGGTCATAATGCAAAATTCCCTTTTGATGTCATAATGTAAAATTCCATTATGATGTCATAATGCAAAATTCCCTTTTGATGTCATAATGTAAAATTCCATTATGATGTCATAATGTAAAATTCCATTATGATGTCATAATGCAAAATTCCATTATGATGTCATAATGCAAAATTCCATTATGATGTCATAATGTAAAATTCCATTATGATGTCATAATGTAAAATTCCATTATGATGTCATAATGCAAAATTCCATTATGATGTCATAATGCAAAATTCCATTATGAGGTCATAATGCAAAATTCCATTATGAGGTCATAATGCAAAATTCCATTATGAGGTCATAATGCAAAATTCCATTATGAGGTCATAATGCAAAATTCCATTATGAGGTCATAATGTAACATTCCATTATGAGGTCATAATGTAACATTCCATTATGAGGTCATAATGTAACATTCCATTATGATGTCATAATGTAACATTCCATTATGATGTCATAATGTAACATTCCATTATGATGTCATAATGCAAAATTTCATTATGATGTCATAATGTAACATTCCATTATGATGTCATAATGCAAAATTCCATTATGATGTCATAATGTAGAACTCCATTATGATGTCATAATGCAAAATTCCATTATGATGTCATAATGTAGAACTCCATTATGATGTCATAATGCAAAATTCCATTATGATGTCATAATGCAAAATTCCATTATGATGTCATAATGCAAAATTCCATTATGATGTCATAATGCAAAATTCCATTATGATGTCATAATGTAAAATTCCATTATGATGTCATAATGTAAAATTCCATTATGATGTCATAATGTAAAATTCCATTATGATGTCATAATGTAAAATTCCATTATGATGTCATAATGTAAAATTCCATTATGATGTCATAATGTAAAATTCTATTATGATGTCATAATGTAAAATTCCATTATGATGTCATAATGTAAAATTCTATTATGATGTCATAATGTAACATTCCCTTTTGATGTCATAATGTAAAATTCTATTATGATGTCATAATGCAAAATTCCATTATGAGGTCATAATGTAAAATCCCATTATGAGGTCATAATGCAAAATCCCATTATGAGGTCAAAATGCAACATTCCATTATGAGGTCATAATGCAACATTCCATTATGATGTCATAATGCAACATTCCATTATGATGTCATAATGCAAAATTCAATTATGATGTCAAAATGCAACATTCCATTATGATGTCATAATGCAACATTCCATTATGATGTCATAATGTAACATTCCATTATGATGTCATAATGCAAAATTCCATTATGATGTCATAATGCAAAATTTCATTATGATGTCATAATGCAAAATTCCATTATGATGTCATAATGCAAAATTCCATTATGATGTCATAATGCAAAATTCCATTATGATGTCATAATGCAAAATTCCATTATGATGTCATAATGCAAAATTCCATTATGATGTCATAATGCAAAATTCCATTATGATGTCATAATGCAAAATTCCATTATGATGTCATAATGCAAAATTCCATTATGATGTCATAATGCAAAATTCCATTATGATGTCATAATGCAAAATTCCATTATGAGGTCATAATGCAAAATTCCATTATGAGGTCATAATGTAACATTCCATTATGAGGTCATTATGCAAAATTCCATTATGAGGTCATAATGTAACATTCCATTATGAGGTCATTATGCAAAATTCCATTATGAGGTCATTATGCAAAATTCCATTATGATGTCATTATGCAAAATTCCATTATGAGGTCATTATGCAAAATTCCATTATGAGGTCATTATGCAAAATTCCATTATGAGGTCATAATGCAAAATTCCATTATGATGTCATAATGCAAAATTCCATTATGATGTCATAATGTAAAATTCCATTATGATGTCATAATGTAAAATTCCCTTTTGATGTCATAATGTAACATTCCATTATGATGTCATAATGTAACAATTCCCTTTTGATGTCATAATGTAACATTCCATTATGATGTCATAATGTAACATTCCATTATGATGTCATAATGTAACATTCCATTATGATGTCATAATGTAACATTCCATTATGATGTTTAAATGCAAAATTCCATTATGATGTTTAAATGCAAAATTCCATTATGATGTTTAAATGCAAAATTCCATTATGATGTTTAAATGCAAAATTCCATTATGATGTTTAAATGCAAAATTCCATTATGATGTCATAATGCAAAATTCCATTATGATGTCATAATGCAAAATTCCATTATGATGTCATAATGCAAAATTCCATTATGATGTCATAATGCAAAATTCCATTATGATGTCATAATGCAAAATTCCATTATGATGTCATAATGTAAAATCCCATTATGATGTCATAATGCAAAATTCCATTATGATGTCATAATGCAAAATTCCATTATGATGTCATAATGCAAAATTCCATTATGATGTCATAATGTAACATTCCATTATGATGTCATAATGCAAAATTCCATTATGATGTCATAATGCAAAATTCCATTATGATGTCATAATGCAAAATTCCATTATGATGTCATAATGCAAAATTCCATTATGATGTCATAATGTAACATTCCATTATGATGTCATAATGTAACATTCCATTATGATGTCATAATGCAAAATTCCATTATGATGTCATAATGCAAAATTCCATTATGATGTCATAATATAGAATTCCATTATGATGTCATAATGCAAAATTCCATTATGATGTCATAATGCAAAATTCCATTATGATGTCATAATCCAAAATTCCATTATGATGTCATAATGCAAAATTCCATTATGATGTCATAATGCAAAATTCCATTATGATGTCATAATGTAACATTCCATTATGATGTCATAATGTAAAATTCCATTATGATGTCATAATGCAAAATTCCATTATGATGTCATAATGCAACATTCCATTATGAGGTCATAATGCAACATTCCATTATGAGGTCATAATGCAAAATTCCATTATGAGGTCATAATGTAAAATCCCATTATGAGGTCATAATGTAAAATCCCATTATGAGGTCATAATGTAAAATCCCATTATGAGGTCATAATGTAAAATCCCATTATGAGGTCATAATGTAAAATCCCATTATGAGGTCATAATGTAAAATCCCATTATGATGCCATAATGCAAAATTCCATTATGAGGCCATAATGTAAAATCCCATTATGATGTCATAATGCAACATTCCATTATGATGTCATAATGCAACATTCCATTATGATGTCAAAATGCAACATTCCATTATGATGTCATAATGCAACATTCCATTATGATGTCATAATGTAAAATTCCATTATGATGTCAAAATGCAACATTCCCTTTTGATGTCATAATGTAACATTCCCTTTTGATGTCATAATGTAACATTCCCTTTTGATGTCATAATGTAACATTCCATTATGAGGTCATAATGTAACATTCCATTATGAGGTCATAATGTAAAATTCCATTATGAGGTCATAATGTAACATTCCATTATGAGGTCATAATGCAAAATTCCATTATGAGGTCATAATGCAAAATTCCATTATGAGGTCATAATGTAACATTCCATTATGAGGTCATAATGCAAAATTCCATTATGATGTCATAATGCAAAATTCCATTATGATGTCATAATGCAAAATTCCATTATGATGTCATAATGCAAAATTCCATTATGATGTCATAATGCAAAATTCCATTATGATGTCATAATGCAAAATTCCATTATGATGTCATAATGCAAAATTCCATTATGATGTCATAATGCAAAAATTCCATTATGATGTCATAATGCAAAATTCCATTATGATGTCATAATGCAAAATTCCATTATGATGTCATAATGCAAAATTCCATTATGATGTCATAATGTAAAATTCCATTATGATGTCATAATGCAAAATTCCATTATGATGTCATAATGCAAAATTCCATTATGATGTCATAATGCAAAATTCCATTATGAGGTCATAATGCAAAATTCCATTATGAGGTCATAATGCAGAATTCCATTATGAGGTCATAATGCAGAATTCCATTATGAGGTCATAATGTAAAATTCCATTATGATGTCATAATGCAAAATTCCCTTTTGAGGTCATAATGTAAAATTCCCTTTTGAGGTCATAATGCAAAATTCCCTTTTGATGTCATAATGCAAAATTCCCTTTTGATGTCATAATGTAAAATTCCATTATGATGTCATAATGCAAAATTCCATTATGAGGTCATAATGTAAAATTCCATTATGATGTCATAATGCAAAATTCCCTTTTGATGTCATAATGCAGAACTCCATTATGAGGTCATAATGCAAAATTCCATTATGAGGTCATAATGTAAAATTCCCTTTTGAGGTCATAATGTAACATTCCATTATGATGTCATAATGCAAAATTCCATTATGAGGTCATAATGCAAAATTCCATTATGAGGTCATAATGCAAAATTCCATTATGAGGTCATAATGCAAAATTCCATTATGAGGTCATAATGCAAAATTCCATTATGAGGTCATAATGCAAAATTCCATTATGAGGTCATAATGCAAAATTCCATTATGAGGTCATAATGCAAAATTCCATTATGAGGTCATAATGCAAAATTCCATTATGAGGTCATAATGCAAAATTCCATTATGAGGTCATAATGCAAAATTCCATTATGAGGTCATAATGTAACATTCCATTATGAGGTCATAATGTAACATTCCATTATGATGTCATAATGTAACATTCCATTATGATGTCATAATGCAAAATTTCATTATGATGTCATAATGCAAAATTTCATTATGATGTCATAATGCAAAATTCCATTATGATGTCATAATGCAAAATTCCATTATGATGTCATAATGCAAAATTCCATTATGATGTCATAATGTAAAATTCCATTATGATGTCATAATGTAAAATTCCATTATGATGTCATAATGCAAAATTCCATTATGATGTCATAATGTAAAATTCCATTATGATGTCATAATGCAAAATTCCATTATGATGTCATAATGCAAAATTCCATTATGAGGTCATAATGTAAAATTCCATTATGAGGTCATAATGTAAAATTCCATTATGAGGTCATAATGTAAAATTCCATTATGAGGTCATAATGCAAAATTCCATTATGATGTCATAATGTAACATTCCATTATGATGTCATAATGTAACATTCCATTATGATGTCATAATGTAACATTCCATTATGATGTCATAATGTAACATTCCATTATGATGTCATAATGTAACATTCCATTATGATGTCATAATGTAACATTCCATTATGATGTCATAATGCAAAATTCCATTATGATGTCATAATGCAAAATTCCATTATGATGTCATAATGTAACATTCCATTATGATGTCATAATGCAAAATTTCATTATGATGTCATAATGTAAAATTCCATTATGATGTCATAATGTAGAACTCCATTATGATGTCATAATGTAAAATTCCATTATGATGTCATAATGTAAAATTCCATTATGATGTCATAATGCAAAATTCCATTATGATGTCATAATGCAAAATTCCATTATGATGTCATAATGTAAAATTCCATTATGATGTCATAATGCAAAATTCCATTATGATGTCATAATGCAAAATTCCATTATGATGTCATAATGCAAAATTCCCTTTTGATGTCATGATGCAAAATTCCCTTTTGATGTCATGATGCAAAATTCCCTTTTGAGGTCATGATGTAAAATCCCATTATGAGGTCATAATGTAAAATCCCATTATGAGGTCATAATGTAAAATCCCATTATGATGTCATAATGCAAAATTCCATTATGATGTCATAATGCAAAATTCCATTATGATGTCATAATGCAAAATTCCATTATGATGTCATAATGCAAAATTCCATTATGATGTCATAATGCAAAATTCCATTATGATGTCATAATGCAAAATTTCATTATGATGTCATAATGTAAAATTCCATTATGATGTCATAATGCAAAATTCCATTATGATGTCATAATGCAAAATTCCATTATGATGTCATAATGCAAAATTCCATTATGATGTCATAATGCAAATTTCCATTATGATGTCATAATGCAAAATTCCATTATGATGTCATAATGCAAAATTCCATTATGATGTCATAATGTAAAATTCCATTATGATGTCATAATGCAAATTTCCATTATGATGTCATAATGCAAAATTCCATTATGATGTCATAATGCAAAATTCCATTATGATGTCATAATGTAAAATTTCATTATGATGTCATAATGTAAAATTTCATTATGAGGTCATAATGCAAAATTCCCTTTTGATGTCATAATGTAAAATTCCCTTTTGATGTCATAATGTAAAATTCCCTTTTGATGTCATAATGTAAAATTCCATTATGATGTCATAATGTAAAATTCCATTATGATGTCATAATGCAAAATTCCATTATGATGTCATAATGTAAAATTCCATTATGATGTCATAATGCAAAATTCCCTTTTGATGTCATAATGTAAAATTCCCTTTTGATGTCATAATGTAAAATTCCCTTTTGATGTCATAATGCAAAATTCCCTTTTGATGTCATAATGTAAAATTCCATTATGAGATCATAATGCAAAATTCCATTATGAGATCATAATGCAAAATTCCATTATGATGTCATAATGTAACATTCCATTATGATGTCATAATGTAACATTCCATTATGATGTCATAATGTAACATTCCATTATGATGTCATAATGTAACATTCCATTATGATGTCATAATGTAACATTCCATTATGATGTCATAATGCAAAATTTCATTATGATGTCATAATGCAAAATTCCATTATGATGTCATAATGTAAAATTCCATTATGATGTCATAATACAAAATTCCATTATGATGTCATAATACAAAATTCCATTATGATGTCATAATGCAAAATTCCATTATGATGTCATAATACAAAATTCCATTATGATGTCATAATGCAAAATTCCATTATGATGTCATAATGCAAAATTCCATTATGATGTCATAATGCAAAATTCCCTTTTGATGTCATAATGTAAAATCCCATTATGATGTCATAATGCAAAATTCCATTATGATACCATAATGCAAAATTCCATTATGAGGTCATAATGTAAAATCCCATTATGAGGTCATAATGTAAAATCCCATTATGAGGTCATAATGTAAAATTCCATTATGAGGTCATAATGCAAAATTCCATTATGATGTCATAATGCAAAATTCCATTATGAGGTCATAATGTAAAATCCCATTATGAGGTCATAATGTAAAATTCCCTTTTGATGTCATAATGCAAAATTCCATTATGAGGTCATAATGCAAAATTCCATTATGATGTCATAATGCAAAATTCCATTATGATGTCATAATGCAAAATTCCATTATGATGTCATAATGTAAAATTCCATTATGATGTCATAATGTAAAATTCCATTATGATGTCATAATGTAAAATTCCCTTTTGATGTCATAATGTAAAATTCCATTATGATGTCATAATGCAAAATTCCATTATGATGTCATAATGCAAAATTCCATTATGATGTCATAATGCAAAATTCCATTATGAGGTCATAATGTAAAATTCCCTTTTGATGTCATAATGCAAAATTCCATTATGAGGTCATAATGCAAAATTCCATTATGAGATCATAATGCAAAATTCCATTATGAGATCATAATGCAAAATTCCATTATGAGGTCATAATGCAAAATTCCATTATGAGATCATAATGTAACATTCCATTATGAGGTCATAATGCAAAATTCCATTATGAGATCATAATGTAACATTCCATTATGAGATCATAATGTAACATTCCATTATGATGTCATAATGCAAAATTTCATTATGATGTCATAATGCAAAATTTCATTATGATGTCATAATGTAACATTCCATTATGATGTCATAATGCAAAATTCCATTATGATGTCATGATGTAGAACTCCATTATGATGTCATGATGTAGAACTCCATTATGATGTCATGATGTAGAACTCCATTATGATGTCATGATGTAGAACTCCATTATGATGTCATAATACAAAATTCCATTATGATGTCATAATACAAAATTCCATTATGATGTCATAATACAAAATTCCATTATGATGTCATGATGCAAAATTCCATTATGATGTCATAATGCAAAATTCCCTTTTGATGTCATAATGTAACATTCCATAATGATGTCATAATGTAAAATCCCATTATGAGGTCATAATGTAAAATCCCATTATGATACCATAATGCAAAATTCCATTATGTCATAATGCGAAATTCCATTATGATGTCATAATGCGAAATTCCATTATGATGTCATAATGCAAAATTCCATTATGATGTCATGATGCAAAATTCCATTATGATGTCATAATGCAGAACTCCATTATGATGTCATAATGCAGAACTCCATTATGATGTCATAATGCAGAACTCCATTATGATGTCATAATGCAGAACTCCATTATGATGTCATAATGCAGAACTCCATTATGATGTCATAATGCAGAACTCCATTATGAGGTCATAATGCAAAATTCCCTTTTGAGGTCATAATGTAAAATTCCCTTTTGATGTCATAATGTAACATTCCATTATGATGTCATAATGTAACATTCCATTACGAGGTCATAATGTAACATTCCATTATGATGTCATAATGCAACATTCCATTATGATGTCATAATGTAACATTCCATTATGATGTCATAATGTAACATTCCATTATGATGTCATAATGTAACATTCCATTATGATGTCATAATGTAACATTCCATTATGATGTCATAATGTAACATTCCATTATGATGTCATAATGTAACATTCCATTATGATGTCATAATGCAAAATTCCATTATGATGTCATAATGTAGAACTCCATTATGATGTCATAATGCAAAATTCCATTTTGATGTCATAATGTAGAACTCCATTTTGATGTCATAATGTAAAATTTCATTATGATGTCATAATGCAAAATTCCATTATGAGGTCATAATGCAAAATTCCCTTATGATGTCATAATGTAAAATTCCCTTTTGATGTCATAATGCAAAATTCCATTATGAGGTCATAATGCAAAATTCCATTATGATGTCATAATGCAAAATTCCATTATGAGGTCATAATGCAAAATTCCATTATGAGGTCATAATGCAAAATTCCCTTTTGATGTCATAATGTAAAATTCCCTTTTGATGTCATAATGCAAAATTCCATTATGAGGTCATAATGCAAAATTCCATTATGATGTCATAATGTAAAATTCCATTATGAGGTCATAATGCAAAATTCCATTATGAGGTCATAATGTAAAATTCCATTATGAGGTCATAATGTAAAATTCCATTATGAGGTCATAATGCAAAATTCCCTTTTGATGTCATAATGCAAAATTCCCTTTTGATGTCATAATGTAAAATTCCCTTTTGATGTCATAATGTAAAATTCCATTATGAGGTCATAATGTAACATTCCATTATGAGATCATAATGTAACATTCCATTATGAGATCATAATGCAACATTCCATTATGATGTCATAATGTAACATTCCATTATGATGTCATAATGTAACATTCCATTATGATGTCATAATGTAACATTCCATTATGATGTCATAATGCAAAATTCCATTATGATGTCATAATGCAGAACTCCATTATGATGTCATAATGTAGAACTCCATTATGATGTCATAATACAAAATTCCATTATGATGTCATAATACAAAATTCCATTATGATGTCATAATGCAAAATTCCATTATGATGTCATAATGCAAAATTCCATTATGATGTCATAATACAAAATTCCATTATGATGTCATAATACAAAATTCCATTATGATGTCATAATACAAAATTCCATTATGATGTCATAATACAAAATTCCATTATGATGTCATAATGCAAAATTCCATTATGATGTCATAATGCAACATTCCCTTTTGATGTCATAATGCAACATTCCCTTTTGATGTCATAATGTAACATTCCATTATGATGTCATGATGCAAAATTCCATTATGATGTCATGATGCAAAATTCCATTATGATGTCATAATGCAAAATTCCCTTTTGATGTCATAATGTAAAATTCCCTTTTGATGTCATAATGCAAAATTCCATTATGATGTCATAATGCAAAATTCCCTTTTGATGTCATAATGTAAAATTCCCTTTTGATGTCATAATGTAAAATTCCCTTTTGATGTCATAATGTAAAATTCCCTTTTGATGTCATAATGTAAAATTCCCTTTTGATGTCATAATGCAAAATTCCATTATGAGGTCATAATGCAAAATTCCATTATGAGGTCATAATGCAAAATTCCATTATGAGGTCATAATGCAAAATTCCATTATGAGGTCATAATGTAAAATTCCATTATGAGGTCATAATGCAAAATTCCATTATGAGGTCATAATGCAAAATTCCATTATGAGGTCATAATGCAAAATTCCCTTTTGAGGTCATAATGTAACATTCCCTTTTGATGTCATAATGTAACATTCCATTATGATGTCATAATGTAACATTCCATTATGATGTCATAATGCAAAATTTCATTATGAGGTCATAATGCAAAATTTCATTATGATGTCATAATGCAAAATTCCATTATGATGTCATAATGCAAAATTCCATTATGATGTCATAATGCAAAATTCCATTATGATGTCATAATGTAAAATTCCATTATGATGTCATAATGTAAAATTCCATTATGATGTCATAATGCAAAATTCCATTATGATGTCATAATGTAGAACTCCATTATGATGTCATAATGTAGAACTCCATTATGATGTCATAATACAAAATTCCATTATGATGTCATAATGCAAAATTCCATTATGATGTCATGATGCAAAATTCCATTATGATGTCATAATGCAAAATTCCATTATGATGTCATAATGCAAAATTCCATTATGATGTCATGATGCAAAATTCCATTATGATGTCATAATGCAAAATTCCATAATGATGTCATAATGTAAAATCCCATTATGATACCATAATGCAAAATTCCATTATGAGGTCATAATGTAAAATCCCATTATGATGTCATAATGCAAAATTCCATTATGATGTCATAATGCAAAATTCCATTATGATGTCATAATGCAAAATTCCATTATGATGTCATAATGCAAAATTCCATTATGATGTCATGATGCAAAATTCCATTATGATGTCATAATGCAGAACTCCATTATGATGTCATAATGCAGAACTCCATTATGAGGTCATAATGCAAAATTCCATTATGATGTCATAATGCAAAATTCCATTATGATGTCATAATGCAAAATTCCATTATGATGTCATAATGCAAAATTCCATTATGATGTCATAATGCAAAATTCCATTACGAGGTCATAATGCAAAATTCCATTATGAGGTCATAATGCAAAATTCCATTATGATGTCATAATGTAACATTCCATTATGATGTCATAATGTAACATTCCATTATGATGTCATAATGTAACATTCCATTATGATGTCATAATGTAACATTCCATTATGATGTCATAATGCAAAATTCCATTATGATGTCATAATGCAAAATTCCATTATGATGTCATAATGCAAAATTTCATTATGATGTCATAATGCAAAATTCCATTATGATGTCATAATGCAAAATTCCATTATGATGTCATAATGCAAAATTCCATTATGATGTCATAATGTAAAATTCCATTATGATGTCATAATGCAAAATTCCATTATGATGTCATAATGCAAAATTCCATTATGAGGTCATAATGCAAAATTCCATTATGAGGTCATAATGTAAAATTCCCTTTTGATGTCATAATGCAAAATTCCATTATGAGGTCATAATGCAAAATTCCATTATGAGGTCATAATGCAAAATTCCATTATGAGATCATAATGCAAAATTCCATTATGATGTCATAATGTAACATTCCATTATGATGTCATAATGTAACATTCCATTATGATGTCATAATGTAACATTCCATTATGATGTCATAATGTAACATTCCATTATGATGTCATAATGCAAAATTCCATTATGATGTCATAATGCAAAATTCCATTATGATGTCATAATGCAAAATTCCATTATGATGTCATAATGCAAAATTTCATTATGATGTCATAATGCAAAATTCCATTATGATGTCATAATGTAGAACTCCATTATGATGTCATAATGCAAAATTCCATTATGATGTCATAATGTAAAATTCCATTATGATGTCATAATGCAAAATTCCATTATGATGTCATAATGCAAAATTCCATTATGATGTCATAATGCAAAATTCCATTATGATGTCATAATGCAAAATTCCATTATGATGTCATAATGCAAAATTCCATTATGATGTCATAATGCAAAATTCCATTATGATGTCATAATGTAAAATTCTATTATGATGTCATAATGCAAAATTCCATTATGATGTCACAATGCAAAATTCCATTATGATGTCATAATGCAAAATTCCCTTTTGATGTCATAATGTAACATTCCATTATGAGGTCATAATGTAAAATCCCATTATGAGGTCATAATGTAAAATCCCATTATGAGGTCATAATGCAAAATTCCATTATGAGGTCATAATGCAAAATTCCATTATGATGCCATAATGCAAAATTCCATTATGATGTCATAATGCAAAATTCCATTATGATGTCAAAATGCAACATTCCATTATGATGTCAAAATGCAACATTCCATTATGATGTCAAAATGCAAAATTCCATTATGATGTCATAATGCAAAATTCCATTATGATGTCATAATGCAAAATTCCATTATGATGTCATAATGCAAAATTCCATTATGATGTCATAATGCAAAATTCCATTATGATGTCATAATGCAAAATTCCATTATGATGTCATAATGCAAAATTCCATTATGATGTCATAATGCAAAATTCCATTATGATGTCATAATGCAAAATTCCATTATGATGTCATAATGCAAAATTCCATTATGATGTCATAATGTAAAATTCCATTATGATGTCATAATGCAAAATTCCCTTTTGAGGTCATAATGTAACATTCCATTATGAGGTCATAATGTAACATTCCCTTTTGATGTCATAATGTAACATTCCATTATGAGGTCATAATGTAACATTCCCTTTTGATGTCATAATGTAACATTCCATTATGATGTCATAATGCAAAATTCCATTATGATGTCATAATGTAACATTCCATTATGATGTCATAATGTAACATTCCATTATGATGTCATAATGTAACATTCCATTATGATGTCATAATGTAACATTCCATTATGATGTCATAATGTAACATTCCATTATGATGTCATAATGTAACATTCCATTATGATGTCATAATGTAACATTCCATTATGATGTCATAATGTAACATTCCATTATGATGTCATAATGTAACATTCCATTATGATGTCATAATGCAAAATTCCATTATGATGTCATAATGCAAAATTTCATTATGATGTCATAATGCAAAATTCCATTATGATGTCATAATGCAAAATTCCATTATGATGTCATAATGCAAATTTCCATTATGATGTCATAATGCAAAATTCCATTATGATGTCATAATGTAAAATTCCATTATGATGTCATAATGTAAAATTCCATTATGATGTCATAATGCAAATTTCCATTATGATGTCATAATGCAAAATTCCATTATGAGGTCATAATGCAAAATTCCATTATGATGTCATAATGCAAAATTCCATTATGATGTCATAATGCAAAATTCCATTATGAGGTCATAATGCAAAATTCCATTATGAGGTCATAATGCAAAATTCCATTATGATGTCATAATGCAAAATTCCATTATGATGTCATAATGTAAAATTCCCTTTTGATGTCATAATGTAAAATTCCATTATGATGTCATAATGCAAAATTCCATTATGATGTCATAATGCAAAATTCCATTATGAGGTCATAATGCAAAATTCCATTATGAGGTCATAATGCAAAATTCCATTATGAGGTCATAATGCAAAATTCCATTATGATGTCATAATGCAAAATTCCATTATGAGGTCATAATGCAAAATTCCCTTTTGAGGTCATAATGTAAAATTCCCTTTTGATGTCATAATGTAAAATCCCATTATGAGGTCATAATGTAAAATTCCATTATGAGGTCATAATGTAAAATTCCATTATGAGGTCATAATGTAAAATCCCATTATGAGGTCATAATGTAAAATTCCATTATGATGTCATAATGTAAAATTCCATTATGATGTCATAATGCAAAATTCCATTATGATGTCATAATGTAAAATTCCATTATGATGTCATAATGCAAAATTCCATTATGATGTCATAATGTAAAATTCCATTATGATGTCATAATGCAAAATTCCATTATGATGTCATAATGCAAAATTCCATTATGAGGTCATAATGCAAAATTCCATTATGAGGTCATAATGCAAAATTCCATTATGAGGTCATAATGCAAAATTCCATTATGAGGTCATAATGCAAAATTCCATTATGAGGTCATAATGCAAAATTCCATTATGAGGTCATAATGTAAAATTCCCTTTTGAGGTCATAATGTAAAATTCCATTATGAGATCATAATGCAAAATTCCATTATGAGATCATAATGCAAAATTCCATTATGAGATCATAATGCAAAATTCCATTATGATGTCATAATGCAAAATTCCATTATGATGTCATAATGTAACATTCCATTATGATGTCATAATGCAAAATTCCATTATGATGTCATAATGTAACATTCCATTATGATGTCATAATGCAAAATTCCATTATGATGTCATAATGCAAAATTTCATTATGATGTCATAATGCAAAATTCCATTATGATGTCATAATGTAGAACTCCATTATGATGTCATAATGTAAAATTCCATTATGATGTCATAATGTAAAATTCCATTATGATGTCATAATGTAAAATTCCATTATGATGTCATAATGTAAAATTCCATTATGATGTCATAATGCAAAATTCCATTATGATGTCATAATGCAAAATTCCATTATGATGTCATAATGCAAAATTCCATTATGATGTCATAATGCAAAATTCCATTATGATGTCATAATGTAAAATTCTATTATGATGTCATAATGCAAAATTCCATTATGATGTCATAATGCAAAATTCCATTATGATGTCATAATGCAAAATTCCCTTTTGATGTCATAATGTAACATTCCATTATGATGTCATAATGCAAAATTCCATTATAATGTCATAATGCAAAATTCCATTATGAGGCCATAATGCAAAATTCCATTATGATGTCATAATGCAAAATTCCATTATGATGTCATAATGCAACATTCCATTATGATGTCATAATGCAACATTCCATTATAATGTCATAATGCAAAATTCCATTATAATGTCATAATGTAACATTCCATTATGATGTCATAATGCAAAATTCCATTATGATGTCATAATGCAAAATTCCATTATGATGTCATAATGCAAAATTCCATTATGATGTCATAATGCAAAATTCCCTTTTGATGTCATAATGTAGAACTCCATTATGATGTCATAATGCAAAATTCCCTTTTGATGTCATAATGTAGAACTCCATTATGATGTCATAATGCAAAATTCCCTTTTGATGTCATAATGCAGAACTCCATTATGATGTCATAATGCAAAATTCCATTATGATGTCATAATGCAAAATTCCATTATGATGTCATAATGTAACATTCCATTATGATGTCATAATGCAAAATTCCCTTTTGATGTCATAATGTAACATTCCATTATGATGTCATAATGCAAAATTCCCTTTTGATGTCAATGTAACATTCCATTATGATGTCATAATGCAAAATTCCATTATGAGGTCATAATGTAAAATTCCATTATGAGGTCATAATGTAAAATTCCATTATGAGGTCATAATGCAAAATTCCATTATGAGGTCATAATGCAAAATTCCATTATGAGGTCATAATGCAAAATTCCATTATGAGGTCATAATGCAAAATTCCATTATGAGGTCATAATGTAAAATTCCCTTTTGATGTCATAATGCAAAATTCCATTATGATGTCATAATGTAACATTCCATTATGAGGTCATAATGTAACATTCCATTATGATGTCATTATGCAAAATTCCATTATGAGGTCATAATGTAGAACTCCATTATGATGTCATAATGTAAAATTCCATTATGATGTCATAATGCAAAATTCCATTATGATGTCATAATGCAAAATTCCATTATGATGTCATAATGTAAAATTCCATTATGATGTCATAATGTAAAATTCCATTATGATGTCATAATGCAAAATTCCATTATGATGTCATAATGTAAAATTCCATTATGATGTCATAATGCAAAATTCCATTATGATGTCATAATGCAAAATTCCATTATGATGTCATAATGCAAAATTCCATTATGATGTCATAATGCAAAATTCCATTATGATGTCATAATGTAAAATTCTATTATGATGTCATAATGCAAAATTCCATTATGATGTCATAATGCAAAATTCCATTATGATGTCATAATGCAAAATTCCCTTTTGATGTCATAATGTAACATTCCATTATGATGTCATAATGCAAAATTCCATTATAATGTCATAATGCAAAATTCCATTATGAGGCCATAATGCAAAATTCCATTATGATGTCATAATGCAAAATTCCATTATGATGTCATAATGCAACATTCCATTATGATGTCATAATGCAACATTCCATTATAATGTCATAATGCAAAATTCCATTATAATGTCATAATGTAACATTCCATTATGATGTCATAATGCAAAATTCCATTATGATGTCATAATGCAAAATTCCATTATGATGTCATAATGCAAAATTCCATTATGATGTCATAATGCAAAATTCCCTTTTGATGTCATAATGTAGAACTCCATTATGATGTCATAATGCAAAATTCCCTTTTGATGTCATAATGTAGAACTCCATTATGATGTCATAATGCAAAATTCCCTTTTGATGTCATAATGCAGAACTCCATTATGATGTCATAATGCAAAATTCCATTATGATGTCATAATGCAAAATTCCATTATGATGTCATAATGTAACATTCCATTATGATGTCATAATGCAAAATTCCCTTTTGATGTCATAATGTAACATTCCATTATGATGTCATAATGCAAAATTCCCTTTTGATGTCAATGTAACATTCCATTATGATGTCATAATGCAAAATTCCATTATGAGGTCATAATGTAAAATTCCATTATGAGGTCATAATGTAAAATTCCATTATGAGGTCATAATGCAAAATTCCATTATGAGGTCATAATGCAAAATTCCATTATGAGGTCATAATGCAAAATTCCATTATGATGTCATAATGCAAAATTCCATTATGAGGTCATAATGTAAAATTCCCTTTTGATGTCATAATGCAAAATTCCATTATGATGTCATAATGTAACATTCCATTATGAGGTCATAATGTAACATTCCATTATGATGTCATTATGCAAAATTCCATTATGAGGTCATAATGTAGAACTCCATTATGATGTCATAATGTAAAATTCCATTATGATGTCATAATGCAAAATTCCATTATGATGTCATAATGCAAAATTCCATTATGATGTCATAATGTAAAATTCCATTATGATGTCATAATGTAAAATTCCATTATGATGTCATAATGCAAAATTCCATTATGATGTCATAATGTAAAATTCCATTATGATGTCATAATGCAAAAATTCCCTTTTGATGTCATAATGCAAAAATTCCCTTTTGATGTCATAATGCAAAATTCCATTATGATGTCATAATGCAAAATTCCATTATGATGTCATAATGTAACATTCCATTATGATGTCATAATGCAAAATTCCATTATGATGTCTAAATGCAAAATTCCATTATGATGTCACAATGTAACATTCCATTATGATGTCATAATGTAACATTCCATTATGATGTCATAATGCAAAATTCCATTATGATGTCATAATGCAAAATTCCATTATGATGTCATAATGTAAAATTCCATTATGATGTCATAATGCAAAATTCCATTATGATGTCATAATGCAAAATTCCATTATGATGTCATAATGTAAAATTCCATTATGATGTCATAATGTAAAATTCCCTTTTGATGTCATAATGTAAAATTCCATTATGATGTCATAATGTAGAACTCCATTATGATGTCATAATGCAAAATTTCATTATGATGTCATAATGCAAAATTTCATTATGATGTCATAATGTAGAACTCCATTATGATGTCATAATGTAAAATTCCATTATGATGTCATAATGCAAAATTCCATTATGATGTCATAATGCAAAATTCCATTATGATGTCATAATGTAAAATTCCATTATGATGTCATAATGCAAAATTCCATTATGATGTCATAATGTAAAATTCCATTATGATGTCATAATGCAAAATTCCATTATGATGTCATAATGCAAAATTCCATTATGATGTCATAATGCAAAATTCCATTATGATGTCATAATGCAAAATTCCATTATGATGTCATAATGCAAAATTCCATTATGATGTCATAATGCAAAATTCAATTATGATGTCATAATGCAAAATTCCATTATGATGTCATAATGTAAAATTCCATTATGATGTCATAATGCAAAATTCCATTATGATGTCATAATGCAAAATTCCATTATGATGTCATAATGCAAAATTCCATTATGAGGTCATAATGCAAAATTCCATTATGATGTCTTAATGCAAAATTCCATTATGAGGTCATAATGCAAAATTCCCTTTTGATGTCATAATGTAACATTCCATTATGATGTCATAATGTAAAATTCCCTTTTGATGTCATAATGCAAAATTCCATTATGAGGTCATAATGCAAAATTCCATTATGAGGTCATAATGTAACATTCCATTATGATGTCATAATGCAAAATTCCATTATGATGTCATAATGCAAAATTCCATTATGATGTCATAATGTAAAATTCCATTATGATGTCATAATGCAAAATTCCATTATGATGTCATAATGTAACATTCCATTATGATGTCATAATGTAACATTCCATTATGATGTCATAATGTAACATTCCATTATGATGTCATAATGTAACATTCCATTATGATGTCATAATGCAACATTCCATTATGATGTCATAATGCAGAACTCCATTATGAGGTCATAATGCAAAATTCCATTATGAGGTCATAATGCAAAATTCCATTATGAGGTCATAATGCAGAACTCCATTATGAGGTCATAATGCAAAATTCCCTTTTGATGTCATAATGTAACATTCCATTATGATGTCATAATGCAGAACTCCATTATGAGGTCATAACGCAAAATTCCATTATGAGGTCATAATGCAAAATTCCATTATGAGGTCATAATGCAAAATTCCATTATGAGGTCATAATGCAAAATTCCATTATGAGGTCATAATGTAAAATTCCCTTTTGATGTCATAATGCAAAATTCCCTTTTGATGTCATAATGTAAAATTCCCTTTTGATGTCATAATGCAAAATTCCATTATGAGATCATAATGCAAAATTCCATTATGATGTCATAATGTAACATTCCATTATGAGATCATAATGCAAAATTCCATTATGATGTCATAATGTAACATTCCATTATGATGTCATAATGCAAAATTCCATTATGATGTCATAATGTAGAACTCCATTATGATGTCATAATGTAAAATTCCATTATGATGTCATAATGCAAAATTCCATTATGATGTCATAATGCAAAATTCCATTATGATGTCATAATGCAAAATTCCATTATGATGTCATAATGCAAAATTCCATTATGATGTCATAATGCAAAATTCCATTATGATGTCATAATGCAAAATTCCATTATGATGTCATAATGCAAAATTCCATTATGATGTCATAATGCAAAATTCCATTATGATGTCATAATGCAAAATTCCATTATGATGTCATAATGCAAAATTCCATTATGATGTCATAATGCAAAATTCCATTATGATGTCATAATGCAAAATTCTATTATGATGTCATAATGCAAAATTCCATTATGATGTCATAATGCAAAATTCCATTATGATGTCATAATGTAAAATCCCATTATGAGGTCATAATGTAACATTCCATTATGAGGTCATAATGTAAAATCCCATTATGAGGTCATAATGTAAAATCCCATTATGAGGTCATAATGTAAAATTCCCTTTTGATGTCATAATGCAAAATTCCATTATGATGTCATAATGCAAAATTCCATTATGAGGTCATAATGCAAAATTCCATTATGATGTCATAATGTAACATTCCATTATGATGTCATAATGTAACATTCCATTATGATGTCATAATGTAACATTCCATTATGATGTCATAATGCAAAATTCCATTATGATGTCATAATGTAACATTCCATTATGATGTCATAATGCAAAATTCCATTATGATGTCATAATGCAAAATTTCATTATGATGTCATAATGTAGAACTCCATTATGATGTCATAATGTAAAATTCCATTATGATGTCATAATGCAAAATTCCATTATGATGTCATAATGCAAATTTCCATTATGATGTCATAATGCAAAATTCCATTATGATGTCATAATGTAAAATTCCATTATGATGTCATAATGCAAAATTCCATTATGAGGTCATAATGTAAAATTCCATTATGATGTCATAATGCAAAATTCCATTATGAGGTCATAATGTAAAATTCCATTATGAGGTCATAATGTAAAATTCCATTATGAGGTCATAATGCAAAATTCCATTATGAGGTCATAATGCAAAATTCCATTATGAGGTCATAATGCAAAATTCCATTATGAGGTCATAATGCAAAATTCCATTATGAGGTCATAATGCAAAATTCCATTATGAGGTCATAATGCAAAATTCCCTTTTGAGGTCATAATGTAAAATTCCCTTTTGAGGTCATAATGCAAAATTCCCTTTTGAGGTCATAATGCAAAATTCCATTATGATGTCATAATGCAAAATTCCATTATGAGATCATAATGTAACATTCCATTATGATGTCATAATGTAACATTCCATTATGATGTCATAATGTAACATTCCATTATGATGTCATAATGCAAAATTCCATTATGATGTCATAATGCAAAATTCCATTATGATGTCATAATGCAAAATTCCATTATGAGGTCATAATGCAAAATTCCATTATGAGGTCATAATGCAAAATTCCATTATGATGTCATAATGTAGAACTCCATTATGATGTCATAATGTAAAATTCCATTATGATGTCATAATGCAAAATTCCATTATGATGTCATAATGCAAAATTCCATTATGATGTCATAATGTAAAATTCCATTATGATGTCATAATGTAAAATTCCATTATGATGTCATAATGTAAAATTCCATTATGATGTCATAATGTAAAATTCCATTATGATGTCATAATGCAAAATTCCATTATGATGTCATAATGCAAAATTCCATTATGATGTCATAATGTAAAATTCTATTATGATGTCATAATGCAAAATTCCATTATGATGTCATAATGTAACATTCCCTTTTGATGTCATAATGTAAAATCCCATTATGAGGTCATAATGTAAAATCCCATTATGAGGTCATAATGTAAAATCCCATTATGAGGTCATAATGTAAAATCCCATTATGAGGTCATAATGTAAAATTCCATTATGAGGTCATAATGCAAAATTCCATTATGATGTCATAATGCAAAATTCCATTATGATGTCATAATGCAAAATTCCATTATGATGTCATAATGCAAAATTCCATTATGATGTCATAATGCAAAATTCCATTATGATGTCATAATGTAAAATTCCATTATGATGTCATAATGCAAAATTCCATTATGATGTCATAATGCAAAATTCCATTATGAGGTCATAATGCAAAATTCCATTATGAGGTCATAATGCAAAATTCCATTATGAGGTCATAATGCAAAATTCCATTATGAGGTCATAATGCAAAATTCCATTATGAGGTCATAATGCAAAATTCCATTATGAGGTCATAATGTAACATTCCCTTTTGAGGTCATAATGTAACATTCCATTATGAGGTCATAATGCAAAATTCCATTATGAGGTCATAATGCAAAATTCCATTATGAGGTTATAATGTAACATTCCATTATGAGGTTATAATGTAACATTCCATTATGATGTCATAATGTAACATTCCATTATGAGGTTATAATGTAACATTCCATTATGATGTCATAATGCAAAATTCCATTATGATGTCATAATGCAAAATTCCATTATGATGTCATAATGCAAAATTCCATTATGATGTCATAATGCAAAATTCCATTATGATGTCATAATGTAAAATTCCATTATGATGTCATAATGTAAAATTCCATTATGATGTCATAATGCAAAATTCCATTATGATGTCATAATGCAAATTTCCATTATGATGTCATAATGCAAATTTCCATTATGATGTCATAATGTAAAATTCCATTATGATGTCATAATGCAAAATTCCATTATGATGTCATAATGCAAAATTCCATTATGATGTCATAATGCAAAATTCCATTATGATGTCATAATGCAAAATTCCATTATGATGTCATAATGCAAAATTCCATTATGATGTCATAATGCAAAATTCCATTATGATGTCATAATGCAAAATTCCATTATGATGTCATAATGCAAAATTCCATTATGATGTCATAATGCAAAATTCCATTATGATGTCATAATGCAAAATTCCATTATGATGTCATGATGCAAAATTCCATTATGATGTCATAATGCAAAATTCCATTATGATGTCATAATGCAGAACTCCATTATGATGTCATAATGCAAAATTCCATTATGATGTCATAATGCAAAACTCCCTTTTGATGTCATAATGCAAAATTCCATTATGATGTCATAATGTAAAATTCCCTTTTGATGTCATAATGTAAAATTCCCTTTTGATGTCATAATGTAACATTCCATTATGAGGTCATAATGCAAAATTCCATTATGATGTCATAATGTAACATTCCATTATGATGTCATAATGTAACATTCCATTATGAGGTCATAATGCAACATTCCATTATGATGTCATAATGTAACATTCCATTATGATGTCATAATGTAACATTCCATTATGATGTCATAATGTAACATTCCATTATGATGTCATAATGCAAAATTCCATTATGATGTCATAATGCAAAATTTCATTATGATGTCATAATGCAAAATTCCATTATGATGTCATAATGTAGAACTCCATTATGATGTCATAATGTAAAATTCCATTATGATGTCATAATGCAAAATTCCATTATGATGTCTTAATGTAAAATTCCATTATGATGTCATAATGCAAAATTCCATTATGATGTCATAATGCAAAATTCCATTATGATGTCATAATGCAAAATTCCATTATGATGTCATAATGCAAAATTCCATTATGATGTCATAATGCAAAATTCCATTATGATGTCATAATGTAAAATTCCATTATGATGTCATAATGCAAAATTCCATTATGATGTCATAATGTAAAATTCCATTATGATGTCATAATGCAAAATTCCATTATGAGGTCATAATGCAAAATTCCATTATGAGGTCATAATGCAAAATTCCATTATGAGGTCATAATGCAAAATTCCATAATGATGTCATAATGTAACATTCCATTATGATGTCATAATGCAAAATTCCATTATGAGGTCATAATGCAAAATTCCATTATGAGGTCATAATGCAAAATTCCATTATGATGTCATAATGCAAAATTCCATTATGATGTCATAATGTAACATTCCATTATGATGTCATAATGCAACATTCCATTATGATGTCTAAATGCAAAATTCCATTATGATGTCTAAATGCAAAATTCCATTATGATGTCTAAATGCAAAATTCCATTATGATGTCATAATGTAACATTCCATTATGATGTCATAATGCAAAATTATATTATGATGTCATAATGCAAAATTCCATTATGATGTCATAATGCAAAATTCCATTATGATGTCATAATGCAAAATTCCATTTTGATGTCATAATGTAAAATTCCCTTTTGATGTCATAATGTAAAATTCCCTTTTGATGTCATAATGCAAAATTCCATTATGAGGTCATAATGCAAAATTCCATTATGAGGTCATAATGCAAAATTCCATTATGAGGTCATAATGCAAAATTCCATTATGAGGTCATAATGCAAAATTCCATTATGAGGTCATAATGCAAAATTCCATTATGAGGTCATAATGCAAAATTCCATTATGATGTCATAATGTAACATTCCATTATGATGTCATAATGCAAAATTCCATTATGATGTCATAATGCAAAATTTCATTATGATGTCATAATGCAAAATTCCATTATGATGTCATAATGTAAAATTCCCTTTTGATGTCATAATGTAAAATTCCATTATGAGGTCATAATGCAAAATTCCATTATGAGGTCATAATGCAAAATTCCATTATGATGTCATAATGCAACATTCCATTATGATGTCATAATGCAACATTCCATTATGATGTCATAATGTAACATTCCATTATGATGTCATAATGTAACATTCCATTATGATGTCATAATGCAAAATTCCATTATGATGTCATAATGCAAAATTCCATTATGATGTCATAATGCAAAATTCCATTATGATGTCATAATGCAAAATTCCATTATGATGTCATAATGCAAAATTCCATTATGATGTCATAATGTAAAATTCCATTATGATGTCATAAAGCAAAATTCCATTATGATGTCTTAATGTAAAATTCCATTATGATGTCATAATGCAAAATTCCATTATGATGTCATAATGCAAAATTCCATTATGATGTCATAATGCAAAATTCCATTATGATGTCATAATGCAAAATTCCATTATGAGGTCATAATGCAAAATTCCATTATGATGTCATAATGCAAAATTCCATTATGATGTCATAATGCAAAATTCCATTATGAGGTCATAATGCAAAATTCCATTATGAGGTCATAATGCAAAATTCCATTATGAGGTCATAATGCAAAATTCCATTATGAGGTCATAATGTAAAATTCCCTTTTGATGTCATAATGTAAAATTCCATTATGATGTCATAATGCAAAATTCCATTATGATGTCATAATGCAAAATTCCATTATGATGTCATAATGCAAAATTCCATTATGAGATCATAATGCAAAATTCCATTATGAGGTCATAATGTAACATTACATTATGAGGTCATAATGTAACATTCCATTATGAGGTCATAATGTAACATTCCATTATGATGTCATAATGTAACATTCCATTATGATGTCATAATGTAAAATTCCCTTATGATGTCATAATGTAACATTCCATTATGAGGTCATAATGCAAAATTCCATTATGAGGTCATAATGTAACATTCCATTATGAGGTCATAATGTAACATTCCATTATGATGTCATAATGTAGAACTCCATTATGATGTCATAATGCAAAATTCCATTATGATGTCATAATGCAAAATTCCATTATGATGTCATAATGCAAAATTCCATTATGATGTCATAATGTAAAATTCCATTATGATGTCATAATGTAAAATTCCATTATGATGTCATAATGTAAAATTCCATTATGATGTCATAATGTAAAATTCCATTATGATGTCATAATGCAAAATTCCATTATGATGTCATAATGCAAAATTCCATTATGATGTCATAATGTAAAATTCTATTATGATGTCATAATGCAAAAATTCCCTTTTGATGTCATAATGCAAAATTCCCTTTTGATGTCATAATGTAACATTCCATTATGATGTCATAATGTAAAATCCCATTATGAGGTCATAATGTAACATTCCATTATGAGGTCTAAATGCAAAATCCCATTATGAGGTCATAATGCAAAATTCCATTATGATGTCATAATGCAAAATTCCATTATGATGTCATAATGCAAAATTCCATTATGATGTCATAATGCAAAATTCCATTATGATGTCATAATGCAAAATTCCATTATGATGTCATAATGTAAAATTCCATTATGAGGTCATAATGCAAAATTCCATTATGAGGTCATAATGTAAAATTCCATTATGATGTCATAATGCAAAATTCCATTATGAGGTCATAATGCAAAATTCCATTATGAGGTCATAATGCAAAATTCCATTATGAGGTCATAATGCAAAATTCCATTATGAGGTCATAATGTAAAATTCCCTTTTGATGTCATAATGTAACATTCCATTATGATGTCATAATGCAAAATTCCATTATGAGGTCATAATGCAAAATTCCATTATGAGGTCATAATGCAAAATTCCATTATGAGGTTATAATGTAACATTCCATTATGATGTCATAATGTAACATTCCATTATGATGTCATAATGTAACATTCCATTATGATGTCATAATGTAACATTCCATTATGATGTCATAATGCAAAATTCCATTATGATGTCATAATGCAAAATTCCATTATGATGTCATAATGCAAAATTCCATTATGATGTCATAATGTAGAACTCCATTATGATGTCATAATGTAAAATTCCATTATGATGTCATAATGCAAAATTCCATTATGATGTCATAATGCAAAATTCCATTATGATGTCATAATGCAAATTTCCATTATGATGTCATAATGCAAAATTCCATTATGATGTCATAATGCAAAATTCCATTATGATGTCATAATGCAAAATTCCATTATGATGTCATAATGCAAAATTCCATTATGATGTCATAATGCAAAATTCCATTATGATGTCATAATGCAAAATTCCATTATGATGTCATAATGCAAAATTCCATTATGATGTCATAATGCAAAATTCCATTATGATGTCATAATGCAAAATTCCATTATGATGTCATAATGCAAAATTCCATTATGATGTCATGATGCAAAATTCCATTATGATGTCATAATGCAAAATTCCATTATGATGTCATAATGTAAAATTCCATTATGATGTCATAATGTAAAATTCCATTATGATGTCATAATGCAAAATTCCATTATGAGGTCATAATGCAAAATTCCATTATGATGTCATAATGCAAAATTCCCTTTTGATGTCATAATGTAACATTCCATTATGAGATCATAATGCAAAATTCCATTATGAGATCATAATGCAAAATTCCATTATGAGGTCATAATGCAAAATTCCATTATGATGTCATAATGTAACATTCCATTATGAGGTCATAATGCAAAATTCCATTATGATGTCATAATGTAACATTCCATTATGATGTCATAATGCAAAATTCCATTATGATGTCATAATGCAAAATTTCATTATGATGTCATAATGCAAAATTCCATTATGATGTCATAATGCAAAATTTCATTATGATGTCATAATGCAAAATTCCATTATGATGTCATAATGTACAAATTCCATTATGATGTCATAATGCAAAATTCCATTATGATGTCATAATGTAAAATTCCATTATGATGTCATAAAGCAAAATTCCATTATGATGTCTTAATGTAAAATTCCATTATGATGTCTTAATGTAAAATTCCATTATGATGTCATAATGCAAAATTCCATTATGATGTCATAATGCAAAATTCCATTATGATGTCATAATGTAAAATTCCATTATGAGGTCATAATGCAAAATTCCATTATGAGGTCATAATGCAAAATTCCATTATGAGGTCATAATGTAAAATTCCCTTTTGATGTCATAATGCAAAATTCCCTTTTGATGTCATAATGCAAAATTCCATTATGAGGTCATAATGCAAAATTCCATTATGAGGTCATAATGCAAAATTCCATTATGAGGTCATAATGTAACATTCCATTATGATGTCATAATGCAAAATTCCATTATGATGTCTAAATGCAAAATTCCATTATGATGTCTAAATGCAAAATTCCATTATGATGTCATAATGTAACATTCCATTATGATGTCATAATGTAACATTCCATTATGATGTCATAATGCAAAATTATATTATGATGTCATAATGCAAAATTCCATTTTGATGTCATAATGCAAAATTCCATTATGATGTCATAATGCAAAATTCCATTATGATGTCATAATGCAAAATTCCCTTTTGATGTCATAATGTAAAATTCCCTTTTGATGTCATAATGTAAAATTCCATTATGAGGTCATAATGCAAAATTCCATTATGATGTCATAATGTAACATTCCATTATGATGTCATAATGTAACATTCCATTATGATGTCATAATGTAACATTCCATTATGATGTCATAATGTAACATTCCATTATGATGTCATAATGTAACATTCCATTATGATGTCATAATGCAAAATTTCATTATGATGTCATAATGCAAAATTCCATTATGATGTCATAATGCAAAATTTCATTATGATGTCATAATGTAAAATTCCATTATGATGTCATAATGCAAAATTCCATTATGATGTCATAATGCAAAATTCCATTATGATGTCATAATGCAAAATTCCATTATGATGTCATAATGCAAAATTCCATTATGATGTCATAATGCAAAATTCCATTATGATGTCATAATGCAAAATTCCATTATGATGTCATAATGTAAAATTCCATTATGATGTCATAATGCAAAATTCCATTATGATGTCATAATGTAGAACTCCATTATGATGTCATAATGCAAAATTCCATTATGATGTCATAATGCAAATTTCCATTATGATGTCATAATGCAAAATTCCATTATGATGTCATAATGCAAAATTCCATTATGATGTCATAATGTAAAATTCCATTATGATGTCATAATGCAAAATTCCATTATGATGTCATAATGCAAAATTCCATTATGATGTCATAATGCAAAATTCCATTATGATGTCATAATGCAAAATTCCATTATGATGTCATAATGCAAAATTCCATTATGATGTCATAATGCAAAATTCCATTATGAGGTCATAATGCAACATTCCATTATGATGTCATAATGCAAAATTCCATTATGATGTCATAATGCAAAATTCCATTATGATGTCATAATGCAAAATTCCATTATGATGTCATAATGTAAAATTCCATTATGATGTCATAATGCAAAATTCCATTATGATGTCATAATGCAAAATTCCATTATGATGTCATAATGCAAAATTCCCTTTTGATGTCATAATGTAACATTCCATTATGATGTCATAATGTAACATTCCATTATGAGGTCATAATGCAAAATTCCATTATGAGGTCATAATGCAAAATTCCATTATGAGGTCATAATGCAAAATTCCATTATGAGGTCATAATGCAAAATTCCCTTATGATGTCATAATGCAAAATTCCCTTTTGATGTCATAATGTAAAATTCCCTTATGATGTCATAATGCAAAATTCCATTATGAGGTCATAATGCAAAATTCCATTATGAGGTCATAATGCAAAATTCCATTATGAGGTCATAATGTAACATTCCATTATGATGTCATAATGTAACATTCCATTATGAGGTCATAATGTAAAATTTCATTATAATGTCATTATGCAAAATTCCATTATGATGTCATAATGTAAAATTTCATTATAATGTCATTATGCAAAATTCCATTATGATGTCATAATGTAGAACTCCATTATGATGTCATAATGTAAAATTCCATTATGATGTCATAATGCAAAATTCCATTATGATGTCATAATGCAAAATTCCATTATGATGTCATAATGTAAAATTCCATTATGATGTCATAATGCAAAATTCAATTATGATGTCATAATGTAAAATTCCATTATGATGTCATAATGCAAAAATTCCCTTTTGATGTCATAATGTAACATTCCATTATGATGTCATAATGCAAAATTCCATTATGATGTCATAATGTAACATTCCATTATGATGTCATAATGTAACATTCCATTATGATGTCATAATGCAACATTCCATTATGATGTCTAAATGCAAAATTCCATTATGATGTCATAATGCAAAATTCCATTATGATGTCATAATGCAAAATTCCATTATGATGTCATAATGCAAAATTCCATTATGATGTCATAATGTAAAATTCCATTATGATGTCATAATGTAAAATTCCCTTTTGATGTCATAATGTAAAATTCCATTATGATGTCATAATGCAAAATTCCATTATGAGGTCATAATGCAAAATTCCATTATGAGGTCATAATGCAAAATTCCATTATGAGGTCATAATGTAACATTCCATTATGATGTCATAATGCAAAATTCCATTATGATGTCATAATGTAACATTCCATTATGATGTCATAATGTAACATTCCATTATGATGTCATAATGCAAAATTCCATTATGATGTCATAATGTAACATTCCATTATGATGTCATAATGCAAAATTCCATTATGATGTCATAATGCAAAATTCCATTATGATGTCATAATGCAAAATTCCATTATGATGTCATAATGCAAAATTCCATTATGATGTCATAAAGCAAAATTCCATTATGATGTCTTAATGTAAAATTCCATTATGATGTCTTAATGTAAAATTCCATTATGATGTCATAATGCAAAATTCCATTATGATGTCATAATGCAAAATTCCATTATGATGTCATAATGTAAAATTCCATTATGATGTCATAATGCAGAACTCCATTATGATGTCATAATGCAAAATTCCATTATGATGTCATAATGCAAAATTACATTATGATGTCATAATGTAAAATTCCATTATGATGTCATAATGCAAAATTCCATTATGATGTCATAATGTAAAATTCCATTATGATGTCATAATGCAAAATTCCATTATGATGTCATAATGTAAAATTCCATTATGAGGTCATAATGCAAAATTCCATTATGAGGTCATAATGCAAAATTCCATTATGATGTCATAATGCAAAATTCCATTATGGGGTCATAATGCAAAATTCTATTATGAGGTCATAATGCAACATTCCATTATGAGGTCATAATGTAAAATTCCCTTTTGAGGTCATAATGCAAAATTCCATTATGAGGTCATAATGCAAAATTCCATTATGAGGTCATAATGTAACATTCCATTATGAGGTCATAATGTAACATTCCATTATGAGGTCATAATGTAACATTCCATTATGATGTCATAATGTAACATTCCATTATGATGTCATAATGCAAAATTTCATTATGATGTCATAATGCAAAATTCCATTATGATGTCATAATGCAAAATTTCATTATGATGTCATAATGTAAAATTCCATTATGATGTCATAATGCAAAATTCCATTATGATGTCATAATGCAAAATTCCATTATGATGTCATAATGCAAAATTCCATTATGATGTCATAATGCAAAATTCCATTATGATGTCATAAAGCAAAATTCTATTATGATGTCTTAATGTAAAATTCCATTATGATGTCATAAAGCAAAATTCCATTATGATGTCATAATGCAAAATTCCATTATGATGTCATAATGCAGAACTCCATTATGATGTCATAATGCAGAACTCCATTATGATGTCATAATGTAAAATTCCATTATGATGTCATAATGCAAAATTCCATTATGATGTCATAATGCAAAATTCCATTATGATGTCATAATGCAAAATTCCATTATGATGTCATAATGCAAAATTCCATTATGATGTCATAATGCAAAATTCCATTATGATGTCATAATGCAAAATTCCATTATGATGTCATAATGTAAAATTCCATTATGATGTCATAATGCAAAATTCCATTATGAGGTCATAATGCAAAATTCCATAATGATGTCATAATGTAACATTCCATTATGAGGTCATAATGCAAAATTCCATTATGAGGTCATAATGCAAAATTCCATTATGAGGTCATAATGCAAAATTCCATTATGAGGTCATAATGCAAAATTCCATTATGAGGTCATAATGTAACATTCCATTATGATGTCGTAATGTAACATTCCATTATGATGTCGTAATGTAACATTCCATTATGATGTCGTAATGTAACATTCCATTATGATGTCGTAATGTAACATTCCATTATGATGTCGTAATGTAACATTCCATTATGATGTCTTAATGTAAAATTCCATTATGATGTCATAATGCAAAATTCCATTATGATGTCATAATGCAAAATTCCATTATGAGGTCATAATGCAAAATTCCATTATGAGGTCATAATGTAACATTCCATTATGATGTCATAATGCAAAATTCCCTTTTGATGTCAATGTAACATTCCATTATGATGTCATAATGCAAAATTCCATTATGAGGTCATAATGTAAAATTCCATTATGAGGTCATAATGCAAAATTCCATTATGAGGTCATAATGCAAAATTCCATTATGAGGTCATAATGCAAAATTCCATTATGATGTCATAATGTAAAATTCCCTTTTGATGTCATAATGCAAAATTCCATTATGATGTCATAATGCAAAATTCCATTATGAGGTCATAATGCAAAATTCCATTATGAGGTCATAATGCAAAATTCCATTATGAGGTCATAATGCAAAATTCCATTATGAGGTCATAATGTAACATTCCATTATGATGTCATAATGCAAAATTCCATTATGATGTCATAATGTAACATTCCATTATGATGTCATAATGTAACATTCCATTATGATGTCATAATGCAAAATTCCATTATGATGTCATAATGTAACATTCCATTATGATGTCATAATGCAAAATTCCATTATGATGTCATAATGCAAAATTCCATTATGATGTCATAATGCAAAATTCCATTATGATGTCATAATGCAAAATTCCATTATGATGTCATAAAGCAAAATTCCATTATGATGTCTTAATGTAAAATTCCATTATGATGTCTTAATGTAAAATTCCATTATGATGTCATAATGCAAAATTCCATTATGATGTCATAATGCAAAATTCCATTATGATGTCATAATGTAAAATTCCATTATGATGTCATAATGCAGAACTCCATTATGATGTCATAATGCAAAATTCCATTATGATGTCATAATGCAAAATTACATTATGATGTCATAATGTAAAATTCCATTATGATGTCATAATGCAAAATTCCATTATGATGTCATAATGTAAAATTCCATTATGATGTCATAATGCAAAATTCCATTATGATGTCATAATGTAAAATTCCATTATGAGGTCATAATGCAAAATTCCATTATGAGGTCATAATGCAAAATTCCATTATGATGTCATAATGCAAAATTCCATTATGGGGTCATAATGCAAAATTCTATTATGAGGTCATAATGCAACATTCCATTATGAGGTCATAATGTAAAATTCCCTTTTGAGGTCATAATGCAAAATTCCATTATGAGGTCATAATGCAAAATTCCATTATGAGGTCATAATGTAACATTCCATTATGAGGTCATAATGTAACATTCCATTATGAGGTCATAATGTAACATTCCATTATGATGTCATAATGTAACATTCCATTATGATGTCATAATGCAAAATTTCATTATGATGTCATAATGCAAAATTCCATTATGATGTCATAATGCAAAATTTCATTATGATGTCATAATGTAAAATTCCATTATGATGTCATAATGCAAAATTCCATTATGATGTCATAATGCAAAATTCCATTATGATGTCATAATGCAAAATTCCATTATGATGTCATAATGCAAAATTCCATTATGATGTCATAAAGCAAAATTCTATTATGATGTCTTAATGTAAAATTCCATTATGATGTCATAAAGCAAAATTCCATTATGATGTCATAATGCAAAATTCCATTATGATGTCATAATGCAGAACTCCATTATGATGTCATAATGCAGAACTCCATTATGATGTCATAATGTAAAATTCCATTATGATGTCATAATGCAAAATTCCATTATGATGTCATAATGCAAAATTCCATTATGATGTCATAATGCAAAATTCCATTATGATGTCATAATGCAAAATTCCATTATGATGTCATAATGCAAAATTCCATTATGATGTCATAATGCAAAATTCCATTATGATGTCATAATGTAAAATTCCATTATGATGTCATAATGCAAAATTCCATTATGAGGTCATAATGCAAAATTCCATAATGATGTCATAATGTAACATTCCATTATGAGGTCATAATGCAAAATTCCATTATGAGGTCATAATGCAAAATTCCATTATGAGGTCATAATGCAAAATTCCATTATGAGGTCATAATGCAAAATTCCATTATGAGGTCATAATGTAACATTCCATTATGATGTCGTAATGTAACATTCCATTATGATGTCGTAATGTAACATTCCATTATGATGTCGTAATGTAACATTCCATTATGATGTCGTAATGTAACATTCCATTATGATGTCGTAATGTAACATTCCATTATGATGTCTTAATGTAAAATTCCATTATGATGTCATAATGCAAAATTCCATTATGATGTCATAATGCAAAATTCCATTATGAGGTCATAATGCAAAATTCCATTATGAGGTCATAATGTAACATTCCATTATGATGTCATAATGCAAAATTCCCTTTTGATGTCAATGTAACATTCCATTATGATGTCATAATGCAAAATTCCATTATGAGGTCATAATGTAAAATTCCATTATGAGGTCATAATGCAAAATTCCATTATGAGGTCATAATGCAAAATTCCATTATGAGGTCATAATGCAAAATTCCATTATGATGTCATAATGTAAAATTCCCTTTTGATGTCATAATGCAAAATTCCATTATGATGTCATAATGCAAAATTCCATTATGAGGTCATAATGCAAAATTCCATTATGAGGTCATAATGCAAAATTCCATTATGAGGTCATAATGTAACATTCCATTATGATGTCATAATGTAACATTCCATTATGAGGTCATAATGTAACATTCCATTATGATGTCATTATGCAAAATTCCATTATGATGTCATAATGTAGAACTCCATTATGATGTCATAATGTAAAATTCCATTATGATGTCATAATGCAAAATTCCATTATGATGTCATAATGCAAAATTCCATTATGATGTCATAATGTAAAATTCCATTATGATGTCATAATGTAAAATTCCATTATGATGTCATAATGCAAAAATTCCCTTTTGATGTCATAATGCAAAAATTCCCTTTTGATGTCATAATGCAAAATTCCATTATGATGTCATAATGCAAAATTCCATTATGATGTCATAATGTAACATTCCATTATGATGTCATAATGTAACATTCCATTATGATGTCATAATGTAACATTCCATTATGATGTCATAATGCAACATTCCATTATGATGTCATAATGCAAAATTCCATTATGATGTCATAATGTAACATTCCATTATGATGTCATAATGTAACATTCCATTATGATGTCATAATGCAAAATTCCATTATGATGTCATAATGCAAAATTCCATTATGATGTCATAATGTAAAATTCCATTATGATGTCATAATGCAAAATTCCATTATGATGTCATAATGTAAAATTCCATTATGATGTCATAATGTAAAATTCCATTATGATGTCATAAAGCAAAATTCCATTATGATGTCTTAATGTAAAATTCCATTATGATGTCATAATGCAAAATTCCATTATGATGTCATAATGCAGAACTCCATTATGATGTCATAATGCAAAATTCCATTATGATGTCATAATGCAAAATTCCATTATGATGTCATAATGCAAAATTCCATTATGATGTCATAATGCAAAATTCCATTATGATGTCATAATGTAAAATTCCATTATGATGTCATAATGCAAAATTCCATTATGATGTCATAATGCAAAATTCCATTATGATGTCATAATGCAAAATTCCATTATGATGTCATAATGCAAAATTCCATTATGAGGTCATAATGCAAAATTCCATTATGATGTCTTAATGCAAAATTCCCTTTTGATGTCATAATGTAACATTCCCTTTTGATGTCATAATGTAACATTCCATTATGATGTCATAATGCAAAATTCCATTATGAGGTCATAATGCAAAATTCCATTATGAGGTCATAATGCAAAATTCCATTATGATGTCATAATGTAACATTCCATTATGATGTCATAATGTAACATTCCATTATGATGTCATAATGTAACATTCCATTATGATGTCATAATGCAAAATTTCATTATGATGTCATAATGCAAAATTTCATTATGATGTCATAATGCAAAATTCCATTATGATGTCATAATGTAGAACTCCATTATGATGTCATAATGTAAAATTCCATTATGATGTCATAATGCAAAATTCCATTATGATGTCATAATGTAACATTCCATTATGATGTCATAATGTAACATTCCATTATGATGTCATAATGCAAAATTCCATTATGATGTCATAATGCAGAACTCCATTATGATGTCATAATGCAGAACTCCATTATGATGTCATAATGCAGAACTCCATTATGAGGTCATAATGCAAAATTCCATTATGATGTCATAATGCAAAATTCCCTTTTGATGTCATAATGTAACATTCCATTATGATGTCATAATGTAAAATTCCATTATGATGTCATAATGCAGAACTCCATTATGAGGTCATAACGCAAAATTCCATTATGAGGTCATAATGCAAAATTCCATTATGAGGTCATAATGCAAAATTCCATTATGATGTCATAATGCAAAATTCCATTATGAGGTCATAATGTAAAATTCCCTTTTGATGTCATAATGTAAAATTCCATTATGATGTCATAATGCAAAATTCCATTATGAGGTCATAATGCAAAATTCCATTATGAGATCATAATGCAAAATTCCATTATGATGTCATAATGTAACATTCCATTATGATGTCATAATGTAACATTCCATTATGATGTCATAATGTAACATTCCATTATGATGTCATAATGCAAAATTCCATTATGATGTCATAATGTAAAATTCCATTATGATGTCATAATGTAAAATTCCATTATGATGTCATAATGCAAAATTCCATTATGATGTCATAATGCAAAATTCCATTATGATGTCATAATGCAAAATTCCATTATGATGTCATAATGTAAAATTCCATTATGATGTCATAATGTAAAATT